>NC_087514.1:61616088-61925088 GCF_963921805.1 Phalacrocorax carbo | reverse complement strand
TGAAACTTTGCTCAATGTAGTCAGTATCACATAAAAAATTTATAACAAAGTTTAGGATTGTTTTTAATACAAATTTGGTAGACATCTGTTCATGATCTGTATCTGATTTTAAAGTTTGTATTTAGGCACAATATCCCAGGATTTTCTTAAATTCAGTCTTAGTTGTTAGTAGAGATAGTAAAGCAAAAAAGTATTATTAGAACTTTTGATAAAAATAAGTACCTTCTCTGATTATTTATTTTAATGCTAGAAATCACACTCCAGTGGAAAAGAGTATCTTAAAAATAACTATTACTCTTTTCACAATACAAAAAGTTAGTAACAAGAATTATGACCATCAGTGCCCCAAATCACAAAATTTTGAAAAGAAGTAATCTTTTAAAATTTTGCTATTTTTTTTTCTCTCGATCAGCTCCATCAATAACAAGCTGAAACAATAAAATGCTTGTTTCACTTCCATTTTTCAGGTTTCACCCAGGTGGACTGCGATGTCTTCATACCGAGCAAGACTGCAATGAGAGACTGATATTTAATTTAATGAGAGACTGATATTTAAATTTAGCGGACCCTAATCAACAAAAACAGCAATTAAATTCAGGATCTCCAGACCCAAGAGCACAATCCTTGCAGTATGTCAGATAAACCCAGAACTGTTTGGTTGTTTGTCTTTTTTTTTTTTTTTTTTGGTGGTTGGGATAAGAAAAAAGAGAACAATATGCAAAATAGCAGTATATAAGTTTATTCATTCAGTTAATTCAGCAACTCAGAGAAGCATTCATTATGATTTTTGACTGGCACAGCTTAAATTCATAACAGGCTGCCAAGTACTGCAAGAATAAGTATTTATAATACAAAAATAAGAGTTGTTATTTTCTTAATCAAAAGAGCTGTACTATCACTTTTTTATTTAAACGATTGTAAGTCAATGATACAACTGTACTAGTCTCTTTGAGATTGCAGACACCCTTTTAACATACCAGAGTAAGCTGCATAAATGATAAAGGATATTAATTCACTCATTTGGAGGCGGGAGGGATCTTACAGTGTCTTAAATCTAAAACAGTGGGAGTAGACCCATAAAGCTCCCTGTTAGTGCCACTTAGGCCTAAGCTGTGGTGGAGCACACTGGTTAATTACAAGCACAGAAAAGCTACAAGCAAGTCGATGGAGAAAGATGACATATGTAAGCTGTGGTAGAGGTGTATCTTCCAGTATTAGAAAGCGTTTGGTATATATAATGTTAGGAGAACTCAAAACGAGTTCTATCTTAAGGTGCCCTCAGAGAGGCCCACATTCCAAATTTGTCAAAGAAATGGCAGCTAAATGACAGTGAGCAGGTAGCCTATGTACTAGACATGCTGAACTGCTGCAGTGCAGGAGATGTGCTCTTTGTCAGGTGTGGCCGTGTTCAGTCTCACCAGGCATTCACCCAGGTAATGCCAAGGTAGTCAGAGACTCCCAACAGACCAACATGGAATGAGGACTAAGCAGAAATTTTAATGATATTGGGTTTTTTTTCAGAGTTTAGCAAAAGCATGCAGTAAGTATACCATTATCTAAGTTAGATGGACATTTTGGGTGATGCATTTCTTTGTATGGTGATTTGGGTTTGTTTCAAACACAGACTGTGATGCCAGAGGTGTCTGTGACAAGAGGAATGGGCCTTTGCCTATGTTGATGACAAAGACAAAGACAAAAGAAGAAAAAGAAATTACTTGGAGGAGGAGGTTTACTGGGAGTACTGACTAAAGCTGCTTTCTGAAAGCCAAGTGAATTTCTGAGAGAAGTTGATAAGCCTTGAAAAGTAATTCTCTCTTTCTCATTGGACCATCTCCTATAATGTTGTTCATGTAACTCATCTACAAAACTGTCTGTGAGAAAGTGATTTAATGTGTACCTATGGGAAAACAGCAGTTACAGGTTTTGAGAAAGCAAGTCTGGCTGGCAGGCTGACAAGCACAGTCAGAGAATATAGTTGCTTAAAAAGAATACAAGCTGCTCATATTTTTTTTTTGCCAGGGTGGGGTGGGGGTGGAGTTGAGAACGCCTTTTTCTTATTAAGTCATTTATTCATTTTTAGTTCTGTTTTCACCAACAGGACTTTGGTACAGGCTGACATATCACAGCTATGGTTCTCTCTTTATGTATTGTCTATTCCAAGTGCATTCTACAGAAATGCTAAGTCTTGTCAACAGCAAAAGTCTCCACAAGACACTTTGTAAAAGAACCTTGAAGAATGGTATAGATAGGTAAACTAGAGAGTTATAAAAATAAATGATTTTTCAGTTCAGAGGGCAAATACGGCCAAAAAAGAAAGGGGGGGGGAGAAATCTGCTTTGAGGTGAAATGAACTAGGAAACAGCAGTCAAAGGAATTGAATTACAGACCTAGACTGACAAAACTTTGCTGGTTTGACTAGCTTATCCCTCATACACTGTAGGACCAAGAACAATACAGTTCTAGATGTCATCTGTTTTAATTAGGGGTAGGATGGGTTTTTCATTTTCTATATAGGTAACCTGTTCATTGACTGCATGATTTTGTAAACAAGCCTATTCCTTCTGAAGAGTTTAGACCATTTTATCCAAATAACTTTGCATGAGGTAAATATAAGAACAAGGAACCTGCAAGCCCTGTTTCTTCCTCATAACTCTTTAAAATAATTGATAAACCAGCTTTCTCACAGACTTTCAAATGATATCAGTAAAAAGTGTAACAGCTTCATCTGAAAAACAGTTATAAGAAACCTCATTCTGTATTGTCTTATAAATTCAGGGGCTAGAACACTTTCATGATAAAAGACACAAACATTGCAGGGAGGGTGCTGCAACTGGCTTGTCGGCCCACAGCCCAGGAAGTTCTCTAGGTCTCTGCCAGGATGGTGAGCACTCACCACAGAGCTAATACCAGTGTTATCATGGCAAAAGCCCCAGAGAGGTCTGATGCATCCACCCAGACAGAGCTGGAGTTTTCAGTACAGACGGTATGTTGCAACATGTGCCACAACCCCTCCCTTGGTGAGAAGGTAAGTACCTGCACAAGGTGTGCACAGGTTGATGATCTGCTGGGCCAGGTGGCTAAGTAGCAGGAGACAGTTAGAAGGCTGAGTAATATTAATATTAGAAGAACTGAGGCAGAGATAGATAGGCAGCCCAAGAACCACACTCCTGTAGCAGACAACACTGAGAAGGAGGAGGCACCTTGGACCCTGGTCACCCACAAAAGCAGGGCTCCACCTCAGCCCCCACCTCCCGGTATCACCACCAGCAACAGATTTGTAGCTTTAGCTACTGCAGACACCCACGAGCAAGGTCCACAAGGTTCAACTGTTCCAGCAGCACAGAGTAGATACTGCAAAGGGAAGAGGCGAGTGCTTGTGGTGGGTGACCCTCTGTTAAAAGGCACTGAGGCACCTATCTGCCGACCTGACAGGGAGTCATGAGAGGTTTGCTCCCTTCTGGCAGCTAAGATCCGAGACATCACTGAGAGGGTGCCACTTGTCAAAAGCACTGATTACTGTCCTCTGCTACTCTTCCATGTGGGCAGAAATGACGCTGCAAGCCAGAGTCTGGACAGAACTAAGCAAGATTATAAAGCTCTGGGAAAGCAAGTAAAAAATATTGGTTATCTTCTCCTCCATACTGCCTGTTGGAGAAAAATGGGTGACTAGAAATAGTCAAATAATACAAATCAACTCCTGGCTACATGGCTGGTGTCAACGTGCGGGTTTTGGCTTTTATGACAATGGTTCTTCAACAACCATAGGCTGCTAGGGAGGGATGGACTCCACCTCTCTGGAAGGGGCAAGGGAATCTTTGGCAGCAGGCTGGCAAACTTGGTGAGGAGGGCTTTAAACTGAGGAACTTGGAGGGAGGGGGACAAACTGGTAATGCTAATGCCATCACGCACAATGGGGAAATAAGACAGGACAACTGAGCAGTGATAAAAGTGCCATGGTGGCCTCATGTGATGGCAACCAGGAGACCAACCACCTCAAGGGTTTGCATAACTGTAGTGGGTCCTTGTACACCCCTCCAGGGAAACCTGTGTGCCAAATATGCCTGTGTGCCAAATATGGGTGACACTGTTGTGGGAATTTGCTACAAGCCACCTGATCAAGAAGAGGAAGTTGATGAAACCTTCTACAGACAGCTGGAAGTAGCCTCACAATCACAGTCCCTGGTCCTCATGGGGGACTTCAACCTCCCTGATATTTGCTGGAAAAGCAACACAGCGAGCCATGCACGATCCAGAAGGTTCCTGCAGAGCATCGAGGACAACTTTTTGATGCAGGTGGTGGAGGATCCAACAAGGCGAGATGTGCTGCTCGACGTTCTCCTAACAAACAAGGAAGGGCTGGTTGAGGATGGAAGAGTTGGGGGTAGCCTTGGCTGCAGTGACCATGAGGTGGTTGAATTTAGGACACTACGAGGTAGAAGCACGACTATGAGTCAGGTTACAACCTTGGACTTCAAGAGGGCCAACTTTGGCCTCTTCAGAGACCTGCTAGGAGGAATCCCATGGGCTTGGGCTCTGGAAGGCAGGTGGTCCAAGAGAGCTGGACAGTATTCAAGGACCACTTCGTCTGAGCTCAAGATTGGTGCATCCCCAGGAGGAAGAAGTCAAGCAGAGAAGCCAGGAAACCCACATGGATGAGCAAAGAGCTTCTAGAGAAACTCAAACGGAAGAAGGAGGCTCACAGTACGCGGAATAAGGGACTGGCCACTTGGGAGGAATATAGGAATGTTGTCAGGGTATGCAGAGATGTGACGAGGAAGGCCAAGGCCCACTTGGAATTAAATCTGGCAAGGGATGTCAAAGATGACAAGAAGGGCTTCTTTAAATACATCAGCAGTAGAAGGACAACTGGGGACAGAGTGGGCCCACTGCTGAACAAGGAAGGGGCCCTGGCGATGCAGGGTGCAGAGAAGGTGGAGTAACTGAATGCCTTCTTTGCCTTGGTCTTTACTGCTAAGGCTGGCCCTCAGGCATCTCAGCCCCCAGAGAAGAGAGGAGAAATTGGGACAAAGGAAGACCTACCATCAGTTGAGAAGGATTGGGTCAGAGATCACGTATGCAAACTGGATCCTCGCAAATCCATGGGCCCCGATGGGATGCACCCACGAGTGCTGAGGGAGCTGGCGGATGTTCTTGCTGAGCCACTCTCCATCGTCTTTGAAACATTGTGGAGGACAGGAGAGGTGCCCAAGGACTGGAGGAAAGCAAATGTCACTCCAATCTTCAAAAAGGTCAAGAAGGAGGACCTGGTGAACTACAGGCCAGTCAGCCTCACCTCCATCCCTGGAAAGGTAATGGAGCAGTTCATCCTGGAGGTCATCTCCAGGCATGTAGAGGACAAGAAGGTTATCAGAAGTAGTCAGCATGGATTCACCAAGGCAAGATCATGCTTGACCAACCTGATAACCTTCTGTGATGCCGTGACTGGCTGGGTTGACAAAGGGAGAGCAGTGGATGTTGTCTATCTTGACTTCAGCAAGGCATTCAACACTGTCTCCCATAGCCTCCTCACAGGCAAGCTAAGGAAATGTGAATTAGATGAGTGGACAGTGAGGTGGATTGAGAACTGACTCAACAACAGAACTCA
Source organism: Phalacrocorax carbo (assembly GCF_963921805.1). NCBI lineage: Eukaryota > Metazoa > Chordata > Aves > Suliformes > Phalacrocoracidae > Phalacrocorax > Phalacrocorax carbo. The sequence goes on along the minus strand of NC_087514.1, from coordinate 61,919,483 downwards.
GAGGGTTGTGATCAATGGGGCAGAGTCTGAGTGGAGGCCTGTCACTAGTATTGTTTCCCAGGGGTCTGTGCTGGGTCCAGTCCTGTTCAACATATTCATCAATGACCTGGACGATGGGACAGAGTGTAACCTCAGCAAGTTTGCTGATGATACCAATCTGGGAGGAGTGGCTGATACACCAGCAGGCTGTGCTGCCATCCAAGGAGACATGGACAGGCTGCAGAGCTGGGCCGAAGGGGAATCTCATGAAATTCAACAAGAGCAAGTGCAAGGTCCTGCACCTGGGGAGGAACAACCCCATGCACCAGTACAGGCTGGGGGCTGAACTACTGGAAAGCATCTCTGTTGAGAAGGACCTGTGAGTGCTGGTGGACAGCAGGCTGACCCTGATCCAGCTCTGTGCCCTTGTGGTCAAGAAGGCCTACGGTATCCTGGGGTGCATTAAAAGGATTGTGGCCAGCATGCTGAAGGAGGTTATTTTCCCTCTCTGCTTTGCCCTAGTGAGGCCACAGTCGGAGTACTGTGTCCAGTTTTGGGCCGCCCAGTTTAAGAAGGATGAGGAACTAACTGCTTGAGCAAGTCCATCAGAGAGCTACCAAGATGATCAGGGGACTGGAGCATCTCCCTTATGAGGACAGGCTGAGAGACTTGGGTTTGTTCAGCCTGGAGAAGAGAATACTGAGGGGGTTTTTCATTAATACCTATAAATATCTAAAGGATGGGTGTCAGGATGATGGGACTAGGCTCTTTTCAGTAGTGCCCAATGACAGGACAAGGGGCAATGGGCACAAGTTGGAACATGAAAAGTTCCACCTGAACATGAGAAAAAACCTCTTTCCTGTGAGGGTGCCAGAGCAGTAGCACAGGCTGCCCAGGGAGGTTGTGGAGTCTCCTTCCCTGGAGACATTCAAAATCTGCCTGGATGTGTTCCTGTGCCTCCTGCTCTAGGTGTGCCTGCTCAAACAGGGGGGTTGGACAAGATGATCTCCAGAGGTCCCTTCCAACCCCTACTATTCTGTGATTCTGTGAGTTGTTCTCTTCAGGTAGGAAGACCTACAATCTAGATGTACTTATTCTTCAAAGCAAGTAGGCTAGTATGATAAAAGAGCAGGTTAGGCATCATGCTATTTGTTAAGAGAAAGAGCACTTTGGGAAACAAGCTCTAACTCTAACAAAAAGTTGGGGTTTTGTCCTGGAAAGTTAAATTTTTCTACTCACCTAGCATCCTTAAACATCTCTTAAACATCTTTTTTTGAAAGGCCAGAGTTAGTTGCCAGTTTCTACCTTAATCAAAAGATAAACTGAGGGCAGCCAGAACTACATATTTAGGTAATGCATTAATGCTTCCTAGTTAAGAATGTCTGAAATCTCACGATTTCTGTGGTCAGTTATGGAAAAGCAACTGCTGTTCTTGACTGCTGAACTGTCAGGCTGTGGCAGGTGAATCCAAGTGGAGAAACTAAGAACATTAACCTGCATGTGAAGAGTGGCTGTAGCTTGTCCAAGGCTTTTTTTCCTTTATTTTTCCCTGAAAATCTTTACCTTTGAGGAGAAAGCTACAATTAAGTTTAGTTCCAGATTTTGAAAGATCTCTGCAGGCAGACAGATCACCTATTTCTATGTTGACAACACATCTGACTGATGAAATGGTTAACAGATTACATGTATACACTGATGCATATAGGCCATACTTACAGAAATGAAAGAAAGTAGACATGCTACATACTGACCCCTCACAGCAGCCTGAAATAAAATATTCAGTTAATTCTGTCTTAATATTAAGAAGCAGTACAGAAAAAAAAAAAAAACAACAAAAAACAAGTTTAAGAGAAACATCTTAAATTTACCATATTTTGCAGGTAGTGAGCCTGGTTTGTTTTGTTGGGATTTTTTCAAATGTGAAGATGAAGCTGCATTTTTCTTTCTCAGCAGAAAGTTTTATGCAGCATTTTCCTATAGAATTCAGAAACATATTATCCTGATGCTAAAAAGTCACAATGGCACAGTTTCTAAAATCATCCCATTCACATCCCTGCCTGCTCTATTTATTAAAACTCAATGCACGTTCAACTTTTATCAGCTTATAAAGGTGATGTAAAATGAGAACAGTACACTGAGCTATGACTGTAATGCTAAAGGTATTCAAAAGAGAAAAAGCAAGAGTGTGTTACCTTTTGTACAGGCAAACCCCGAACAGTATCTGCCTCCTCCAGAACTGAGAGCAAAGGAACACCACATATTTCAAGGGTGCTTCCTACATTAGCATTCATGCCTCCAGCCTCCATTAAGTACATTTGTAACTCATTCACTGGAGGAAGGCAAGTCTATAAGGTTATTTGCAATTGCCTTGAAAAATGAATGGATTAATATTTGTATTTTGACATCATACTCATCTGCAAGATCCATTCCATTCCAAGATTATTGCGTAACCTCTTTTTTCAGTTCCTCAACTTTTATTAGAAGCTAAAGTCAACCATCACTAGTTAAGAAAGGCATAAATCATGGTGTTAAAAAATAAGATCCAGTTCCATTACACAATGCAATTCTTCTTGATCATATGATATCTTTCTTACAAAGTAAGGGATTTTCAACACTGCATAGCACCAGTCTACACTGACTTTATTTTGAACATCAGTCATAACCTACTATCATACCAACAGCTCTGAATAATTAACTACTCTTCTAGTCCCTTAGGAACATTGTACTTTTAGCTTTCTAGCCTCCTGCAGCGTTCAGACTGGTTGGTTGCTTTGGTCTGCGTTCACCTCTGTACTCTTTGTGCCCTGGGAGCCGTATCACCCACCTTGTTCCCCGTTGCTAGCACATCTTAAAGATCTCTCACAGGGCCCCTTTTTTTTCCATGTAGGAAGCTCAGTTACAGCAGATTCAGAAAACCAATATAGTGGATCTTGTCTGCTAGTTTCTGAATAAGCAGAACCCAGGTAGGGTTGTTCTTCATATATAACTTCATAAACACATTAAAAACAAAAAATATATTGCTCTAAATAGCACATAGTCCTTGCACTTAAACTGTTGCTAGCTTTCTACCGCTGTGCCCTTCAGCGCAATCTCAGAACTTATAAAAAAATTTCAGAAGACAACTGAGCGTAGTTACTATACGCTGACCCCTACTAAAGGAAAGGCTGGCTTTTGCAATTGCATGCATGTCCTTCAGTCAAATGAGCTCTCAGAAGACAGAGAGCTCTACGGAGAGGCTGAGAAGAATTAGTTATGGTCATGCAAAATTAAGTCAAGCCCTTAAAATTCCATCATTCTCTGATGCAGGAATTTACTAAAAGCAGAGTATGGAAGTCAGCTAGATTGGCCCCATAAGTATGAAGTGTATTCTGCTTTTTAAAATTACCTTTTGTTTTCATTGCAAAGCACTTAAATGTGTAGGTGTCTTTCAAGCATGGCAGTGTTGTCCGAGTATTTCCTCATAAATACAAGTCTCCAAATAGTAGCAGTCTACAGAAACACTTAAATTTTTGCATGTAAATACAATAGCACAGATTAGTACTGTTTCCAAGGTCAGGAAGTTGTTATTAATCTCCTTCTGAGGAGTACAGGTACTCCATTATCTATCTAACTGAAGCACTAAGGCACAACAAGGTATGCTTTAAGAAATAGTTAACATATGCCTCCAGAGCATTGGTAGGTTCAAAACTTGGTCCCAAGAAGTGTATTAAGCTCTAAGTAAATTTTCCCTTGAAGTCTCATACTGTTATAGAAAGATCTTTTATTTGGTGTTGTTTAAATTTTGGAAAGAGTATTTCCTTTTTAAAAATAAATAATATAGCTTTTAAATGGAATAGATACAACTGTGGAGAGAGCAAATGACAAGTTGAAGACATAAATGCCAAATACTTTTATAAATCTTCATTGTTTCTTAATATATTTTATTATTTTTACTCCAAACTATTAGTCCTGTACTTTTTCACCTGCTGAGAGGCACTGTGGGTTTTTTAAGTTTAGCAGCTAAGCTATTTTTTCTCTGAAATTTTGTTAAAATAAAAACAGCTTCTGGAATTCACAGTAAATGCTTTGTCATTGACCTTGAGAGTACTTTGGCAAGCAAGGGATTTCTGTGCTTTGCCAAGAAGTAATGGTGATAGCAGGAATTCTGACACAGTTGAAACTACAATAGCTAGGCTACAGTGTTGTTGGTAGTGTCACCCATCAGTATCCCCAATGGCAATATTGTATTTCAGTTGTCAGTTGAAAAGCATATAATATTGGAAGAAAAAGGATTTTAGAGAAACAACATCAGAAGCACCAGTATGTATTTGACAAAACCTAATATTCAGGGATTTTTATTTTTCTCATGTTTCTTACAGCTTAGTGGACAAATAGTGCAGGATGTTTGAAAATATATATTTTTTTTCTAAATTAAGAGAACTTAATATAATCAAGTTTCTTTCAGGACAATGAAATATTCTAGTAATTTATCTCAGGTATTCTTTAAAATAAATACAGAATTATAAAATAATTATTTTCTTTTCCACCAACAGCATTTTTTTTCTCCTTATGGGTGTATATTATAGAAGAAAAATACAGACTTTTAGAGTGTTAAACTGGAAGAAAGCTGCTTTTCAAAGTTCTCTGAAGTAATTTAATCAAGGTTAGTCACCTTTTTCAGCCTGAAATCCTTTGCTACAAACCAAATAAAAAGTCTTGAGGCCAAACATTTTGAGTGACAGGTATTGTTTATATTTAAGTAAACTGAACTTGTCTATCACTTGTTGCCCTGCCTCTCCGTACAAGAATTAAGGCAGTATGCTTCAAACCCTTAATCACATGTTATGTTTGCAAACAGCATGGGGAAAATTTTTGATGCTGTTAGCCCTTTTGCACGTGCGGCTCCGGCCTGCTGAGGCCAGATAACGCAGCTGCGAGCAGTGCATCAGCACACCTCCCTGTCGCGGAGCTGCGGTAACGCGGTGCTTTCAAAAGCCTGGTGCTATAATGAGCGCTTCAGCAGATAAGTGCTGTGGCCGTGGCTGCAGGGCTGGGGAGTTCATGCAGTGCGCAAGACCTGGCTCCCTCCCCGCTCGCAGGCTCCGCTTTTTTCCCTGTGGGAAACAGAGGAAGAGGAGACAGCAGATTATTTTTCAGACTAAACATCCAGGCTTTTTCCCTGACACAGGGTGTGTTCCTTCAGCTCAGATGTGGCCATTACATTTTACATGTTGACACCATATCTTCTGTTTAAGGAAAGTTTTCAACCAGTCATCAGAGGTTCAAAGAAATGGACAGTCATGCTCACATAAACAAAACAGGGTTATTCTCACCTGCACTAAATAAAAAGGAAATTTTTCGGCTGTGAGAATGAACATTTTAAATACTATGCATCTGATAATGAATTAAAGAGTAAGAACTTTCTGTTTTGTCTTCAACATTTCATATTTTTTTTTCCCCTAAAAAACAGTAAGTGATAAAGAATCCAGTTGGTATGATACAAAATTTCTGTAATGCCGTTGTTAACTGTTACATTTTGTGGGAGGAAGATGCTGTTAATTCAGCCTGTTCTGATTTCAGGCTATTGAAATAAATAATAAAACAAAATTTATTACATTATATGAGAAGCCTTCTATATATATACCCAGCTATACCTGACAACTGTATCAAGAAAGAGGGAAGGGAAGGGAAGGGGAAGGGGAAGGGGAAGGGGAAGGGGAGGGGGAAGGGGAGGGGGAAGGGGAAGGGGAAGGGGAAGGGAAGTGAAGGGAAGGGAAGGGAAGGGAAGGGAAGGGGGAAGGGGGAAGGGGGAAGGGGTAAGGGAAGGGGGAAGGGAAGGGAAGGGAAGGGAAGGGGGAAGGGGAAGGGGAAGGGGAAGGGGAGGGGGAAGGGGAGGGGGAAGGGGAAGGGGAAGGGGAAGGGGAAGGGAAGTGAAGGGAAGGGAAGGGAAGGGGGAAGGGGGAAGGGGGAAGGGAAGGGGGAAGGGAAGGGGGAAGGGAAGGGAAGGGGGAAGGGAAGGGAAGGGGCAAGGGAAGGGAAGGGAAGGGAAGGGAAGGGAAGGGAAGGGAAGGGAAGGGAAGGGAAGGGAAGGGAAGGGAAGGGGGAAGGGAAGGGAAGGGAAGGGAAGGGAAGGGAAGGGAAGGGAAGGGAAGGGAAGGGAAGGGAAGGGAAGGGAAGGGAAGGGAGGGGAAGGGGAAGGGGAAGGGGAAGGGGAAGGGGAAGGGGAGGGGGAAGGGGAAGGGAAGGGAAGGGGGAAGGGGGAAGGGGGAAGGGGGAAGGGGGAAGGGAAGGGGGAAGGGAAGGGAAGGGAAGGGAAGGGAAGGGAAGGGAAGGGAAGGGAAGGGAAGGGAAGGGAAGGGAAGGGAAGGGAAGGGAAGGGAAGGGAAGGGAAGGGAAGGGAAGGGGAAGGGGAAGGGGAAGGGGAAGGGGAAGGGGAAGGGGAGGGGGAAGGGGAAGGGAAGGGAAGGGAAGGGAAGGGAAGGGAAGGGAAGGGAAGGGAAGGGAAGGGAAGGGAAGGGAAGGGGAAGGGGAAGGGGAAGGGGAAGGGGAAGGGGAGGGGTAAGGGAAGGGGTAAGGGAAGGGAAGGGAAGGGGAAGGGAAGGGAAGGGAAGGGAAGGGAAGGGAAGGGAAGGGAAGGGAAGGGAAGGGAAGGGAAGGGAAGGGAAGGGAAGGGAAGGGAAGGGAAGGGAAGGGAAGGGAAGGGAAGGGAAGGGAAGGGAAGGGAAGGGAAGGGAAGGGAAGGGAAGGGAAGGGAAGGGAAGGGAAGGGAAGGGGTGAATGTGCCCGCCATTTAGCAAAAATATAAAGGATGCTACATATTCATGATGAAGTAAAAGACAGGATGGCTTTATAGTATGACAATATTTAGGGGTCAGCTTTTTCATATGTGAAATGGAAATAAACTTATTTGAAAAGTTGGCAAAGTTTAATTGTGTTTGAATTGTATATGGCATTATATTGATCAAGGCACTGGGGAGTACCATATACATATAGCCCATTGCTCTAATTTGAGTGCTAGGTTATACACCTATTATATTTAGTCATGGCTGCTTAATGAGAAAGTGATAGAAAGGATTGTGATAAATCATCATGCACACAGTAGGTCCTGGGAGATCAGACGTAATTCCATCATGCAACACACATAATGGATCCCACCCCAGAACAACTCAGACATGTTACTATCTTCCTGAAGAATGCTTAACATTACAGAAACAAGCATTTCTTTTGTCAGATTTTATATGTAGTCAAACGAATTATGGCAATGGTTTTCTCAGAATTTCTGATCCTACAGAGGAATAATCAAAATTTAGAGGAAAGACCCTCACAGAACAAGCACATGCAGAAAGTTAATTTGCATGAGAAAAGGCTTTTAAAATATAAACTAAGCTTAATTTTTAGATTCAGATTGGTCTGAATGTCAGCTAGGACAGCTGCAAATAGCCAAAACTGAAGCATATATAGAGCTGTAACTCCACATGCCTCAAAAACCTTTTGTCCCTCCATGATACAGTAGAAACAGTGAACCTGAACTAGGTTTCATATACATTCGTGTCACATCTGATCTGAACTCACAGAGAGTGTCTTTGTTATCTAGCAAAGGCTGAGTTCAAAACACATGTAGGGAATTCTAATGAAGTCTCTCACCTTTGCCCATAATATATTTTCCTGCAAACAAATGAAATATCTTTGAGACCTATACTGTTCTGCCAAGTCTGGTTTAAAATGATCAGGGTTTTGGTGGATCAGAGACACAGACAAATATGTTGACAGACCTGTTACATAGGACTAAATTCCTTAGGAAACCAGGATAGCCAGTTCTAATGAGCTTTCTATGAGGAAGGTCCATAACTTCTGTAAAGAACCCATTCTCATACTTCATTATTCCTGTCCCTGACGTTCAGCTGGAACATTCCTTACTGGAATTTAAACTTCTGACTTCTTGTCCTATCACTACTGAGAGCAGATTACCTCCTTCTCCTTTTCAGCAACATTTTATGCATGAGAAGATTGTTATATCTCCACTAGATTATTTTTCAGACTAAACATCTCTAGTTCATTCAAAAACCTGCTTTACAGAGCATGCTCAGAGGTCTATAACACATAGCCATGACTTCCTGTGGTCTCTCTCTCAGGCATCATTCTCCTTGAACTGGAGTCCTCACGCTAGGATGCGGGTAAATCCTCTCCACTGTCTTCTTCAGAGATAAGGAGTATTTTCCGTTCTCCAAAACCATACTATTCTTTAAGCTTCCAAGGAATATAGATACCTGCCCTTTTTTTCACCTCAGCATAACATTAGTGATTCACAGAGGTTTGTAATCCCTGTAGACAGATTTTTAATCAGTTATCCTCACATTATCTTTATGCAACTGCTTAGTTCTCGTCATAAAGCACTATGCTTGTCCCTACTCAGGACTGTCTTCTATGTACAGATAATGTAGATATCTTTTCTATCTGTTCACTTGGAATTTCTGTTAAGTCTCTTTATTTTTCTTGTAGTTCCTCTCATCTTGGTGACAACTTTGAGTTTAATAAATACAATTCAGTTCATTAATGAAAACAATGAAATCTAATGGCTAAGACCCCAAATCATTCTGTTACTCTCTGTACACTCAGTCTATATGGATCAATATATCTCTCATTGCTGTTTTTGGAAGAGGTCTATTTCAGGATTTTTTTTTCTATTTTAAGAAAGCACATATTTTAATTTAACAGATGGAAAAAACTTTTTTCCCTAAAGCTTTTTTAGTTTCAAGTAGAAAAGTTACTCAGAAATATTAAGAAAAACTTGTCTCACCTTTTTTCCTCTCCTATGATTCTTCTTTCTTCTGAGTGCATCATTAATAATAAAACTCTGGACATTTTCAGCAGTACTTTTACCGTTACTTGTGTGTTCATGCAGCTGTCTTACAGAAGAACAATGGTTTTGCATAATCTGTATTTTGTAGTGTACTCTTGAATTGCACAATGTCATATCTACTTTGAATCCAGCTACCCTTTCTCTCACATTGGAGCAGGTAAAAATGCCACGTGGGAGTAATGAGGGATCTTCCCTAGTTCTACTGAAATTTTCTGCTGTTGTAAATTTTTGTAAGTTCTGTATTAATAACTGCTAAAGCTTCATAAAGAGAAAGAATCAGGAAATATGTTCTTACATCATGGAGCTATGATGTCTCTTACTAAAACATAACATAGTTACGAGAGAACATTAACTTGTTGCTGACCTTGGAAACTTACAGGCTAGTTGACAAAATGAACAAGCACAAAAGAAAGGAGCTGATTTCCCAAATGGTCCATTACATACTATACCATTTTCGATATCCCTGGAGTATTAAAATATGAATGAATATAGCTTCTCCATGATTGCTTGTCTACTGCAATGTGCTAAAACTGACATTAGTGCTAAAGTTGCAGCTCATTCAAACTGATGCAGTTGTATAAAAGAATTTTTAAAATTGCCTGATAAATTGTAGTAGATGATATATTTGTAATCTTATTAAGAAATAAGCATTTAGATAGCTATTATCTTAAAAGGTTTATTTTACTTTATAATATGGGTAAACATATAATTACTGTGTGAATTCAGCAGTATGCAATCAAATGCTATCTTCAGATTAATGGATAATTATACACTTAAAGTGGTTAAACACTTTAAAACTCTAATGCCCAGGTAATTGCACCATTTAATATTATGACAACACTGTAATTATCTTCGGTGACAAACATGGAGCCACAGACAAACTATTGAGACAGGTGTCTGACATGGCTAAAGGAATATTAACACCTTCTGGTGCAGTAGGTGTGTTTCATGTCATGACACAGCAGCAGCTGCTTATCTTTACAAAGCAGCTGCTCTGTTTGACATTGCTATTGTATTCATCCTCTCTATCAACCACATATGTGTAAGTGAATACACACATGCATACACGTACACATATACGTATACTCACACACATAAGCATACACACATACATACATGAGAGTTTGTCTATTTCTTACCAAATGATGTGAAAAATCATCCCCAAAAGACAGTTTGCAATATGTTGCTTTTAGTGCCAGTTGAGCAGGTACCAAATATTGCTGTTTAAGATTAAAAAGTTATACTTGTTTGGTTTTGTCTGTGCTGAGCAGTTTTTTGACAGTTTTCTAACAGATTAAGATACTATCTTAGATGTATGTGATATTCTTCTCAGTTTGACTTGAATATATAATCCTCTTATTTTGGCTTAGGCTTTCATTTGTCTTTGAAGAGCATTTGTTTGCTTGGTTGGTTGGGGATTTTTCTCTTGCAGGCATGTTTCTCTGTAGTTGTGGCTTTTATATTATTATCAGTCCCCTCTCATTTTATTTGAGATAGTTAACTATTTTTTTTTCTTTCCAAGACACTGAAAATGAGAACAAGTTCCAATTCTTTTTCATTACATATGTTGTGGAACACATGATGGATACCTTTCTTCTAGTGCTTTGTCTGTTTTTATTCTATTGGTCTGCTTCACAGACAAGTAACAATTATAGTAATTTCAGAAAAAGAATCTGAGACTCAATATCTGGCTGAACATCAGTATATAGGTCTACTAGGTATCTGGATAAGTCAGGCATATGCATTTTTTAAAATCCTCTGGCAGGTCAAGTGAGATTTCTTTCCCCAGTCACATGCTAATTTCTTTTAAAAGAGCCATAGTTAACAAAAAATTTGGTATGAATCCAAGCCACATATTGAAGGTATATGCTAGATTCATTTAATTAAGATTTTTCTTTATAGGCATAGTATTGTTTATTGCACTCCTCAAAACTTTTGTTAGAAATATTTGTTCCTATTCATTTCTTCAATTATTCACTAGAAATATGATGTTAAATTGAGTTTAAAGAGATTCTGATGAGTTTTACTTTCCATGAAAAGTTAATTTTCTCATTGATTTAGTCTTATTTTCTCCATCTGAGCTGAGAAATGGAAGTTTTAGATATCTCTTGGTCTTAAATTCTCAGGCTGCTATGATTTTTTATTCAGGCAGATAGTCTTCACAGTGGTTTCTTCCCCTGACATTTTTTGTCCTGCATTCTTTACTCAGCTCACTTCAGGTAAGAAATTCTTCAATGGCCAAAGCTTTCTGCTAGTTCTAAAATTTCCTCTCCTGACTCTCCCTGATCTATGGACAGTGAAATTGCTGATAGTTCTTTGATCTGATGTGTACACATAACTGAATTTCAGGATTTGCTAGATGCTTTGCAGCTTTTCTGGGTGAGCAGAAATATTTTATGTCCAGCTATGCGGCTTTGCAGTCTGTCTACAAGCCAGTCCTCAGGCATCTGATAAGACTTCAAATCTCATTTTAATTTCTTCTTCAATTCTCTTCATAATTTCTCCGAGATGGTTTCAGGTACTCTTTTAGGTTTCTCTCTTCTGGGAAGATTTTATCAATCTTTGGACAGTTTTAGTTTTGTGAAATCTTATCTCTTTTATAAATGAAGTAGAGACTTCATGGTACCTTTCACATGAACACACTCCCTCCAACTAGCTGGAAACATGCACAAACTTACAGACTGCTCTTCTATAACCAAGGAAGAAATAGGTGTCAGAGGCTTTGTATTACTTTTGAATTTTAAATTATCTGCACAAATCAGTCAGCAAAATAGGTCACAAAAGAACATGTATCCAATGTCTCTTCAGGAATGTAAGTGGATGTAGGCTTAACAGACAATATTGCATTTTCCTCTCACTGCAACAAGAGCATTTATTGGTATTTCAGCATAAGACTTATTGATACTAAGTTTTCTTCTATTTCTTTACTTTACCTTGACATATTTAGGGAATAGGTTTGTATGGCGAAACTATTCACCCACCAGAGAATGAATTGACGTGGAGACTCCTGAATTTTATGTACTATCTCTTTTAGAGGACGTTTAATAATATGAGATTTTAAGAACTAGACAATGTAATTTAGAAAAGAGATTTACATTGTATTTTCAATATCATCATCCATATTTCACCTTTAAAGCACAGGTTCACTTTTAAGTGCTAGTATTATTTCAGATGTTAAATTTGCATGAGTTATTGATTTGTTGTCTTTGACTTCTACGGTAATATTAACTGCACTATTAATTCATTTAAGGTATTTTATAAAAATCATACCTGACAATTTTATATATTTATTAATTGCACTTGTGTATATACACTGACAGATATGGCATATAGCTTAGCTTCCAAGACACAGTTGTTAATGCATTCCAGCTTCTGTAGCAGACTTCAGAAATCTTTAAATCACACATAGCTCTGAGATATATATATAAAAATATGTATATCTCAGACACAGAGATGACCTATATGTGTAGGTCTTCAGCTAAAATTTATTATTCCACATAAGAGCTTTTGAATATTTAATGAGATTTTTGTGGAGATTAGCATTAGGTCTTTTCTCTGTTTTATTCATTGAAAAACTTCATTACTTTAATGAAAAATTCTATGGCAAAAGTAAATAATCTGTGGGATTGATATGACAATTATGAGTGTCTCCAAATACTACAGATAGCAAAAGTATGAACTAATGCATTAATTTATTATTGATTCACAGATACAAGGAACATATGGTATGCTTTGCCTTTAACTATTTATAATCTTTCAGTTATCATTAGTTTGGAGACTATTTGTTCAGAAGTGATCTTTCTGAAGGAATTTTTTATTGGTAATTTTTAATAGCTGCCTACTTACTATGATACTGGTCTTCATTCCTCTCTACTGCTGCCACTGTTGTGAAGTTATTACTGAAATGATTATTTATTAATGAATTAAGAACAAGATGAACCTACTACTCTTGCATCATGGTTTTTAGGGGCTACCAAATTCCTCTTGAACAAGATGATGTTCCCTGGCTCATTGTCTACTGGCTTGGTAGGTGAGGGTAGAGCAGTTGATACTGTCTACTCTGACTTCAGGAAGGTTTTTGACATTGTCACCCATCACATCCTTGTAGAAAAGCTGATGAAGTATGGGCTGGATGAGCAGCCCATTTCAATGAGGTGGATTGAAAACTGGCTGATTGGGTAGGCTGAGAGAGTGGTGAGCAGTGTCATGAAGTGTATCCCAGGGTCCTGTTCAACATCTGGATTAGTGAGCATACCCTCATAAAATTTGCAGACAGCACAAAACTGGGAGAAGTCGCTGTTACACCTGAGGGTCATGCTACTATCAAGGGTAACCTCAACAGGCTGAAGAAGTGGGCTGACAGAAACCTCATACAGTTCAACAAGGGGAAATGCAAAGTCCTGCACCTGAGGAGGAATAACCCCAGGCTCCAGTACATGCAGGGGACTGACTGGCTGGAAAACAGCTTTGCAGAAAAGGACCCTGGGGTTTCTGGTGGACACCATGTTGAATGTGAGCCAGCAATGTATGCTTGAGGCATAAAAAAGGCTAATGGTGTTCTGGGCTGCATTAAAAGAAGTGTTGCCAGCAGGTCCAGGGAAGTGATCCTTCTCCTATACTCAACACTGGTGAAAACACACCTGAGGTACTGTTTATAAGCTATATAAACAGCTGAAGAGGAGGTGCAAAGAAGATAGAGGCAGATTCTTTTCACTGGTGCCTACTGACAGGACCAGAGGCAATGGGCACAAACTGAAACACAGGAGGTTTCCTCTGAACATCAGAAAACACTTTTTTACTGTGAAGGTGACTGAGCACTGGCACAGGTTGCCCAGGGAACTTTCAGAGTCTTGATCCTTGGAAATACTCAGAAGCTTTTGGACATGGTGTTGGGTAGCCAGCTGTAGGTGACGCTGTTTGAACAGGGGGTTTGGGATAGATGACCTCCAGAGGTCCTTTCCAACATCAACCACTCCATGTTTCTGTGGTTCTACTATAGCAACCCGTTTTGGTACTGTGCTCTAGCACTAGCCTTGCTCCTGTTTTAAGTATCACAGCTCTGGGTAAAGAACATAAAAATATGTTGTTTATGCTTCTTCAGTTTTTCTACTGAGATGATAATGAGAAATGCTGTGAAAAAAGTGCTTCAAATTTCATAGTTTGGTGCAGCCATCTATGTGGCTGAACTTCCCCTCAGACCATGAAACTTTTAAATTAAACTATGAGAAATTGAAATATTTTGTTAGACCAAATCACTGTTTCTAATGAAGTTCCAGTTTGAGAAGATGGAAGATGGAGAAACAGAACTTATTTCCAGGCTACAAGTTTCTCCAAACAAATTGCATCCCCTAAATTAATTTTGAAACATGGTCGAGTTCACTGAATAGTGAAAGCCAATTAGACAGGAAAGTGTTTTGTCCCATAGAAATGGGTTGTTAGAATAAATTAGGACTGGCCTTTTCAGCTCAGAGTTAGAAGACATCTCTTATGAATTAATCTGATTAAAAATGTGGATTTCTGCTCTGAAATAAATTCAAACTCTTCAACACTTATTTTTGCCCTGAATCAGTACTGAAATTTGTCATTGCCCACAGAATTCCAAAAATAGACACATCGAATATTGAAATGTCAATTTTCACATAAGCATACAAAGCCAAATACATTTTTTTTTTAATTTCTAGAAAGAAAATTTTGTTCACCTTTATTTAACCTGTGGAACTTTTCCTACCAATGGTAAGATAAATTCATAGATGTCAGTTTGCATGTTTCTTGTCCTCAGGAGATGAGGACATTACCTGATGGAAATGCCACGATTTAGCATTTAGATCAACCAAAGGGGGTACCAATACATCACAGAAAATACATTTCAAATGCAAATACTGATTCATAGAAGAGACTGGAAACATGAGACAGAAGCTGAGGTGCTGTGGCACTCAGGGATTCACTGACAGATTTCCATTTGATCTACTCTAACTGATTCAAATTAACAATTAAATGTCTTAAGCACAGTTGACCTGATCAAAAATTATAGAAAGTGAGAGACTGAAGAGGGGCAGACAAAATATATTAAAAGAACATAATAAAGCATCCAGGAGTTATTTTCTAAGAGAATTGGGATTTTTTGAGCAAGTCAAAACATAGGAGAAAAAGATGATTTTCCAATTTAGTTTACTTTTTCACTCAGTTCCAATGACTCTTCAACATGAACTTTCATACTGCTTCAAGTTAATTAACTGCATCTTATTGCAAGTGAAGTCAACATTTCAGTGCACCATTATAGACTGATTACCCTGCTAAAGAAAGCTGACAGTCTCTGTGTAATTGGAAGCAGCTCAGCATTCACATATAAAGCAACTTCCAGTTTTCTTAATATTGCTTAAAGTAATCAACAGTACAATTAGGAACAGGAAAAAAAAAAGAAACCACCAGCCATTAAAAAAATGAAGATTGATCATTCACAATAGTGCATAGGAAGTACAGGCTGACATAAAATGCACCCGGATTCAATTTCTGTAGCGCATGTTGCATACTGCACAGTTTGCCCAGTTATCCACAACAATTTTTGGGGATAGCTGTAGTCCATGCCTAAAACATGCTCCTGTTAATGTTTTCTTCTCAGCCCCCAAGTTTCCCATACCTTGTTCTTGTCCAGATACAGCAAGTGCTGTGGTTTGCCCATTTGACCAGCCTCAAGTGCACATTGGGGAGTGGGAAACACAGTCCAGATGAAACCAGGAATATTAACATTTGTAGATATGGTAATTTGAAGCCCAGAGGGCTTTTGTTCTACTGCTCATTGATACACTTTTTAACATTTTCTTCTAACATTCAAATAGATAGCCAGAACCTTAGCATCATATGTAATGAATAATTCAATTGAAATCTATTTCATATGATTACTTTTATTGTATACAATTAAACGTGGCTGGAATTTTGTAGCTACAATAACCCAGGGATTACTAAACACAGGAACACATTCCTGCCCTTCTAAGGTAGTTGCACATTTAAATTCTATTCTTTTATTAAAATAATCTCAGAATAATATTTCTTTGGATTTGTTTTTCACATGGACTCTTTATAGAGGGTGAATTTACTTTAGAAAAGGAATTCTTTTTGTTAAGTGTTAGCTTTCTGACTCAGACAAGTTAACAAGAATACAATAAGGGGTGGCAAGAATACCAATGAATTAAAGAAAAACCACTGATTGTATTCAGAGAGAAAAGGACAGTGTAGAATTTTTATTCTTTGAATTTTGTTATTTGGTGATTGGGGTAAATGTTTTCTCTGCTTTCACTAAAACATCTGCAGTATTAACCTAGTACTTAAATTACAACACATCATGCTTGACTGAGGTTAATTATCACTGGTGTTATAAATCTAACAGAACACATCTTGAATTCTAATTTTGTTTTAGTTACAAAAGACTAGTTTAATTAAGCTATAAATTATGCTTAACTCCGTCATATTTTCACAACACAGTCTTTCAGTTCATAAAATAACATACAGGGGAAAAATGCAATAACTAAACATAGGTCACAATAATGCTAATTATCCATAATCAAATTTTCTTCTTGTGTTTGCTCATGATTTTGTTACAGCATAACGAACCGTGTAATATAGCCTCTATAGATTTCCTATCAAGATAAGTTCTACCTACCTGAAATAGGTAAAATATTTTCTCTCTTCCGATCTACCTTTTTTTTCAATAAAATATATCTGTCTTGAAATCTTTAACCTTAGTGTAAGTCAGTGATCTAGATTCCTTTGACATCGCTGCTTAAAACGTGCTATACTAAAGAGTGGAGAACTTCAAATATTGTAGAGAAAATAGCTTGTAAAGTCTGTAATGGGTTATGATTACAAGCGTCTCTCTGTCTTGTTCAAGAAAAGATAAATACTGTAGGCCACTGCTCCTCACAGCATAAAGAAACAATGTGCTATGTGGCAACTGTTAGTAAACATTTGATCTTTATGTTATTCTACCAGAAACAATCATACTAGTCTCAAAGCTACCTTTTCACTATAACTTTCTGCAGAAGAGGAACAGAGTGTCTAAAGATTCATGTGGACCAGGACAGTGAAACTGGACCCCTCTCCAGACTTTGTCCTGCTGCTTTCAACCAATGAGTCCAAAAAGCAAATTTGGAAAAGACTTCAAAGTGCATCCTGAAATATGTTGTTTCCTATGAGCCCTTGAATAAACAAATTTTTCTAGCTACATCCACCTTATGAAGTAAAAAACAGGAAGGCTTAAGCAAGCTAATGGTCAGGAACTACTAACACACTTCTGATTTTAACCTGACTTTGTGCAAACCATCTGTACTCTGTGTACAAATCACTGGAGTCTGTGATGATGGTGCTGCCCATATGGGCGCTAAGTGCAGCATGTAGACAGTCTTGGCTCAAGCTTAGCTTTCAGCTTCAATGTACACTTATTCACTTCAAGGAAAGACTTTCCTCTCCAGAAACTGAAGCATCTGAAGATATGCGCCACGTCCAAGAACTCCAGCTGAGCATCTCCTTGCTGGTTTATTCTTTGTTTGTATTGCTAATTGTTATCTACTTCATAATCTATAGTTAAAGTATCAACCTGATGATTCCCAACAAGTCTGTGAGTAGGAACAAGTCTGTGAGTAGGTGGATGATCATAAATTTTTCTGACAAGTTCTCTCATATCTTAAAAATATATTCGGGGGTAACTTTTGCAATTTTGGAAACATAACTAATTAACCACAGAGGTCAAGTTTTTAATCTTTACTTAGGGTTTATAAACACAGTGAACCAAGTCTAATATTGCCATTCTGAGAAGTAAAATATTGAATTAATTTTATTCTTATTTTCCTATTTAATTATTAATTATTTTCAGTTCCTGAGTTCTTTTCTCTAATCTTTGAAATATGAATTTAATATTTTAATATTTAATTCATTGTCATAATGCAGGTTTTATTTTTTCATGTGAAAAATAATTATATAATGCACAAGGAATTATTTTTGTCACAGTGTAAAGCAACATAAATCTTGACAACATTTATATGACTGCTGTTTTTGGAAGAAAAATGGAAAAGGTTTGTCATAAGCAAAATTTTAAAAGTGTACTTTATCTCATGTTTAAGTAAAAGAAAGTATTTTTTTTTCTACATAGAAGTTGAAAATATTTGGTCTAATTATAATGAATATATACTGTAGGCTGGGAAATAACATTGCAGAATTATACTCTTTACTTTGACATGTGATGAAGATCCAAAGGTAAATAATCTGGGAACAACAAAATTAATTTTTTTGTGTGTTTGTTTTGGTTGGTTTGATTTTACTTTTAAATAATAGGTGAGTCTGCAGATTTTTCATTCCAAGTGACCTCTCGAGGAATTTCAAAGCTATACATAAACTTTCTGCTCTTGCCATGAAAACTGACAGGACATTGTCCTCCCACTTTATAATTCAGTGACTGTGATTCACAGGACAGAAAGTAGATGAGGGAACTGGGAAATTTAGGAAGCTAAATCCTGCAATTTATTAAAGTTATCTAATGCCTAACTTCTGTTCTAATATGATCTTCTTGGATTAGTTGTTCCTCTTAAGCTTCGTGTTTGCTATCTTACTGAACCGTCCTGTCGTGTAGGGAACTTTGAAGATGTTGAGAGTCACAGAAGACATAAATATTATTTTAGTCGAAAGTCAGGCCTTCTTATAGGAAAAAATGTATTTGCTAATGACAAAATAGGGACCAAACCTTACATTGACCAGAAGACGGCTGGCTTTTCTATAACCCAAGCAACCAAACCTTGTAATGAGCTCAGTTGGCCTCTGGATGGCATGATGCCGTCACACAAAAAAGGACAAAAATCTTTTAGCAATCAGTTAAAAAATGGTTTAAAGCAAAAGTGCTGAGGATGAATTCTAAGTTGGGTTGTCATTTTATATATTACATGATACACAAGAATATGACAGTCATATTCGGTATTTGTTAAACTATTTCGTTATTAGAAATATTAGATATTTCTTGTTTTCATAGACCAGAAAGAGTCACCAGTCACTAGCGCTCATGGGCTCAGATCCAATCCACTTTAAGTATTACTTTTCTTCTGTGTACAGTGGGATAGCATTATATTATGTTGGACTTTCAAGCTAGTCACACGTAACATTGCAGTGTATCCAAACCGAAGTGAACTAATGTAGGAGTGCTAATACTCAGCTCTATAAAGATAGTTCATTAACAAAATGACTGGGAAATATTTTTCTTTAAGAAAGGAAACTTCTCTGTGAGAAGTTATTAGAAATATTAGACCCTTAAAGTTTTATACTTTTGCTTTTTTATATTCAACTTTTAAAGTATGTTTAATCAGAACCCAGCTCTGATTTTGGGTGAATTAAAGTCATACGTTGCTCCAAATAAATCCAGTTTGTGCCTTTCCTTGGAAATGTGCATTTGCAAATGCAACATCAGGTGATTTAGTTAAATTTTTGTATCATATTAAGATTACAGCGTGTTGCTATTAGTGATTAAATACAGTTGTTCTGAAAGGCAGAAGACCTTCCATTCACATCTGGAAATAAAGAAATGTTGTATTGCTTTTGAGTTGTACAACTATTTTGGCTTCTAAAGATACATAAGCTTGAGGTAGAGGAAGGCTGCGGGCCATTATGAAAATGAGACAGATGCTTTAATTTTATGTAAAAGCATGTAACTTAGACATCAGGAATTGACAGGGTTTTAGTAGCTCTACAATTTGCTCTGCCACATAGCTCTGCCTTGTGAATCTTACTGTAAATCTTTCAAAACTGGCTTTTATTGCAACCTAGAAATTTGGAGGGAGGTGGTGTAACTACAGAGCAGACACCATCTCCTGAGTTCCTGTGGGCTATACAAGCAAACAATACTACAAATGTGGAACTTTTATTTCAAGGGCCATAGAGGTAGTTAATGATTTGGTTATATTTCTGTAGCAGGCAGAGCACTAGTGAAAGGTACAAAGTCACCAGGTAAATATATATATCTCTGTTCTTTATGTAGGACAAAATTGACACAGTGAGATTTCTTTCTAAGTTTACAGAACTATGGAAATAAGGGGGAAGCTTCAGTTATTGTTATTCTTGTCAAGCGAGCAGTTAGTGGACTCAGGCATCTGCCTGTATTTAAATCACTCTTCCCATTTGTCCTGCTCATTTCTTTCCTTGCTCTCTATATAACTTGCTCCCCTCCATCTGCTGTGAATGCAAGGGAGCTACAGTATTGCAGACTGTAAGAAGCATTCCTTTTCTACCAAAATTATAATTCTTCAGATAAACAGTCAGAAATCCTCCCACAAGAACTGCACCACTCCCACTGTTGTGTGCTCTGGGTATCCCAAAGCTTTTACAAGTACCTCCAAGAGCAAGGTGAGTTGTTTTTCAGCAGGATACCTATTTCAGCCACTTACATGTATCATTGTCAGCCAACAATCACATCATATTGCTATTTCTCTTCCCTGGGCTACAATTTCTAGTGGCTCAACTTATGTGCCAAACGATAATTTTATAGTTTTGGTTGATGGTACATCACCTTCATAAATTGTACTTAAGACTATGTATTACACTTGTACATCTTCTTGGTTGTGTATGTTTTGTTACAAATTAAGGTAAAGGCAAGTAAACTTAAACGAAGGGTTCCTTCTTCCAGTGAATGTTATGGAAATAGAATATTAGCCTACAATACTATAATATAATCCGTGTCTTCAAATAGATAATGCTTAAATATAGGTATTGAACAGTTAGATACTGAAAAAATAAAATTTTTTTCTACAGAGTGTATCTTCTTTTGCAGGTTAAATGTTAAAGTAATCAGAACAATTACAGTGATGCTGAAGTTTTACATATGATGTCTACAATTTGTGCATGCTTTATAATAATTTTACTGATGATCCTCTATTCGTACTTTTTATGTTGCTCTTTAGGAAAGTCTGTCAGACTACTACTACTACTACTACTACTAATTATTCATCATAATAATTCTTTTGGTATAATTTACAAAAAAGTTTAAATTATAATGTGTGGTAATCTGGAAACAAACTGGACTGTCTGTTTTTACTTCTGCTCAGCAAAGTTACTTACTGTACTTTCTTTCAATTAATAAGTTCCACAATGTGACTTGGGCAGGATAAAATGCAAAGTGTGGCTTTGCATTCACACTATTTAGTGCTGGTGACCTCTAGGATTTATTTATTATGCCCATAATGATTGCCCAAACAATTCGCCCCAGGTCTCTTTTGAGCTCAATGCAGTTACACTGTGTTCTAATTATTGTCCTTATTTTGCACATCTTGTACTTGCTGTTATTTTTAAATATGTGCCTGAGGTGGCCCATAATCTCCATTTGTGTTCAAGAACCTTCTGGCACAACTTCGTCTCTACTCCTTTATAAAAGAATTTATTTTCTTCAGTGTCTGTGCAAAGTCACACACTGGCCTTACCAGTGTGTGGTATCTAAGTTGCTGTCATCTTTTCAAAGCGTTCTTGTTGTATCTCACAAGCTAACCTTTGTATCAGTACCTTCTAATAGCAATGACAACATATATCCAAAGTTCCATTGAGCATTAACATTCATTTAAATGGGCTTTGAGTAACCTTATAGTAAAAAATAGGATCAGTAGAAGATCTCTTAACATAGTGAAGATGTTTTGGATCATATTTATATTCCAATACTTACATTTCTATAAAAATAATCCCAGAAGGTGAAAAAAGAATGATGTTTGTCAAAACATCAATAAAAATTTCTACCACATTCAGGCTCCAAGATTGGGAGGTTAATTCCAAAGCATGGGAAACTCAAAAGAAAGAAAGATTTCTAACTTGCTGGGTCAGGTCAAAGTTTCCCATTAAAAAGAAAAGGAACAACAAAGAAACAGGCTTTGATGCTGTGTAAAAGCATTTGCTGATGGAGACCATTTTTCACTTAAATTAATTGCAGTGAGATCAATGTTTGGTGTGTGGCACATGCCTATAACCTTTGTCTGTGTTATCACTGATAAGGCATTCAGCACTCACTTATTCTAAATACTCATCAGATGTGCTATTGAGGCCATTATCCTGAAACATATTTAGCAGCATTTGAGATCTTTTTTTTTTCTCTCCGAAATACAGCCTGTCTCACCACTTTTTTGCAGCTGCAGAAGAATTGCCTGAATGAGTTTCTCACCACAATAACTATGAGGATCAAAACGACCAGATGGTTCTTTCATCCTCTGTAGGCAAATAAGACACGCCATACTAGGGATACCCAGTCTATAAAGTCCATTTTACAGATAGACATGAGACACCTTTGCTCTCATTCTGAGCTGGCTAGGAGCCACATGCTTTGGTTAACACAACGCCAGCTCGGAAACTCCAATGTTGTTCAGCCATAGCTACATGGCTTTCAGCCAGCTTGTAGACTAGGCCCTACGGGTGAAGATTTTGTACAGATATGTCCCTTCTTGAAATAAATGCTTCCAAAACACCACCCAAGTCCTTCAGACCTGAGGAGCTTTACTGAGTGGGCTTGCTGGAACTAGAGAGGAAGCTGACTGACAATCTTTGGAAAACATAATGATAAGCTTGTATTATCTCCTTGGAGAAGCTCAAAATTCTGCTGGATAAGGTCCTGAACAACCTGATCTAACTTTCCAGTTAGATGCAATGTCCAAATTGGTCCTGCTCTGGGACAGAGGACCTCTAGAGGTCTCTTTCAACTGAAATTATTCTACAACTCCATGATTAAACGATAGTAATTTAGCAAGCTCAACCATTCTGTGTATCTGTGTGATTCTGTGACGCTTTCCCTAGGTGTCTTTGGAGCAATCGTATATGAAGAAGCTCTGATAAAAATATTTCATTTCTGAAATATGTTATAGAAATTAGACATATTAGCTATAGAAATCTCTCAACAATCTCCTTCATTCAGGTGTCTTCTGCTCATTTCACCAAATCAGGAGAGGGGGTGAAATTACAGAGAAGTTTCTTACTAAAAGTAAGAAGTAAATATGTCAAGTTATCTTAGACAGTGTTGAATGTAATTTAAACTTTTTATAATAACATGAAAGCTTCATTAAATAGATTTTTGTAAAGTCATTTTTCCAATCTTTCTTTCTGCAGTCTGACCTTGTTCCCCTCGCTAATGTTCTGTAATTGATCTTAAAAATCCCCCTTTCTTCTAATGTGGTCTAAGTCACTGTTCCTAATTTCAGAACTACAAAGCATAATCTAGGCTTATACTTGTCCTTCCATTATCTACTAATAATAGGTAATAAAGACCATAGGCAGAACAAGGAGATGCATTTACCAATGGTACTCTTAAAAGTACGTTTAAGAAAATGCTTTGAAAAGAGTCAGACATGAGCTTCACCTGGTCGATCTCATCCCTACTGAGAGAATAAAATTTGTCAATATTCAAGACAAGGCAGTCTTTATATTGTGGTGTCTTTATCTTCTGTCCTTCGTACATGTGGCCATACCCCACAGCTGTTTAGAGTAGAATCACAGAATCATGGAATGGTTTAGGTTGGAAGGAACCTTTAGAGGTCATCTATTCAAACCCACCTGATCAATTATATAAGATTGCTCAAAGCTCCATCCAACCTGACCTTGAATGTTTCTAGGGATGGGGCCTCCACTACCTCTCTGGGCAACCTGTTCCAGTGTTTCACCACTCTCATTGTAAAAAATTTTTTCCTTATATCTAGTCTAAATCTACCCTCCTTTAGTTTAAAATCGTTACTCCTTGTCCTGTCACAACCGGCCTTGCTAAAGAGATTGGCCCCGTCCTTCCTATAGTCCCCCTTCAAGTACTGAAAGGAAACAATAAGGCCTCCTCAGAGCCTTCTCTTCTCCAGGCTGAACAACCCCAACTGTCTCAGCCTACCCTCACAGGAGAGGTGCTCCAGCCCTCAGATCATTTTTGTGGCCCTTCTCTGGACCCGCTCCAACAGGTCCATGTCCTTGTGCTGAGGGCTCCAGAGCTGGAGGCAGCACTCCAGGTGGGGTGTCACCAGAGCAGAGTAGAGGAGCAGAATCACCTCCCTCAACCTGCTGGCCATGCTTCTTTTCATGCAGCTCTAGGATATGGTTGGCCTTCTGGGCTTCAAGCACATATTGTTGGCTCATGTCCAGCTTTTTATTCACCAGTACCCCCAAATCCTTCTCCACAGGGCTGCTCTCAATCCCTTCATTCCCCAGCCTCTACTGATACTGGGGGTTGCCCTGAGCCAGGTGCAAGACCTTGCACTTGGCCTTGTGGAACCTCATGAGGTTCTCAAAAGCCCACCTCTCCAGCTTGTCTAGGTCTCTCTGAATGACAGACATATCCTTCTGGTGTGTCAGATGCACCACTCAGCTTGGTGCAATCTGAAAACTTTCTGAGGGTACACTTTATCCCACTATGTCATTGGTGAAGATATTAAACAGTACTTGTCCCAGTACAGACTGTTGAGGGGCACCACTCGTTACCAGTCTCCATCTGGACACCAAGCCATTGACTACTACATTCTGGATGTGACCATCCAGCCAGTTCCTTATCCACTGAACAGTCTGCCCATCAAATCTGTATCTCCCCAGTTTAGGGAGAAGGATGCTGTGGGGCACCATGTCAAAGGCCTTGCAGAAGTCCAGATAGATGACATCCATAGCTCTTCCCTTGTCCACTGATGTGGTCACTCCATCATAGAGGGCCACTAGGTTGGTCAGGTAGGACTTGCTCTTGGTGAAGCTGTGCTGGCTGCCTTGAATCACCTCCTTGTCCTCCTGCCTTAGTGTAGCTTCTAGGAGGATCTGTTCCATGATCTTCCCAGGCACCAAAATGAGGCTGACAGGTCAGTAGTTCCCCCGGCCCTTCTTTCTACCCTTTTGAAAGATGGGCACAGTGTTTCCCTTTTTCCAGTCACCAGGGCCTTCACCTGACTGCCATGACTTTTCAAATATCATAGACAGTGACTTGGCAACTACATCAGCCAGTTCCCTCAGGACTCTGGGATGCATCTCATCAGGTCTCATACACTTGTGTATAACTAGGTTACTGAGGCGGTCACGGACCTGATCTGCCTGATCTACCTCCCTGGTTCCCATCTTGTGGTCCATCGACTCGGGAGGGGTTAGGAGAGAAGTTATTAGTGAAGACTGAGGCAAAAAATGTTGTTAAGTACCTCAGCCTTGTCCTCGTCTGTTGATACAAGGTCATTATTCTTGTTCATCAGTGGGGTATACTTTCTTTAACTCTCCTTTTCTGGTTGACATACCTGTAGAAGCCTTTCTTGTTATTCTTTGCATCCCTTGCCAAATTCAGCTCCAGCCTCGCCTTGGCTCTCCTGACCCCATCCCCACACAACCGGGCAGCGTCCATATACTCTTCCCAGGATCCCTGTCCCTGCTTCCACTGCCTGTGCAGTTCCGTCTTGCTCTTCAGCTTGACCAGCATGTCTCGACTCAGCCATGCTGTTCTCTTCCCTTCCTTGCCTGATTTCTTGCACCTGGGAACTGAGAGCTCTTGTGCTGTATGGAATGCATCCTTAAAGATCTGCCAGGTCTCCCCTGTTCCCTTGTCCCTGAGAACTGTTTCCCAGGGGGTCCTGCTGACTAACTCCTTGAAGAGCGGGAAGTTTGCTTTCCTAAAATGTAGGGTCCTGACTACTCCTCGCTTTTCCCCTATTCCTCAGGAGTGTGAACTCATCAGGAGTGTGACTGCATGATCACTGCAGCCCAGGCTGCCTCCAATCTTGACATCATCAATGATCTCACTTGCATTGGTGACCATCAGGTCCAGTATTGCATCCTCTCAGGTAGGTCTGTCTATTACCTGGCTCAAGAAGTTATCCTCAACACATTCTAGGAATCTCCTGGAGATGCTGGGGTGGTTGAAGTCCCCCAGTGGACAAGAGCCTGTGAGCTCAAAGCCTCCTGGAGTTGAAGGAAGAAGGCTTTGTCAGTGTGCTTCCCTTGATCAGGCTGCCTGTAGTAGTCACCAACTGCAAGGTTCTTTTTGTTGCCTCTGTCTCTGGTTCTTACCCATAAGCTTTCAACCTGCTTGTGGTTATTCTTCAGGGACAGCTCTTCACGCTGTATTGATTTCTTGATGTAGAGAGCAACGCCTCCACCCCTCCTTCCTCACCTGTCCTTTCTGAAAAGCCTGTAGCCATTGATAGCCACAATTGCAGTCATGGGATTCGTCCCACCAAGTTTCAGTAATGGCAATCAGGCCATACCTTTCTAGCAGCATGGTAGTTTCCACCTCCTCCTGTTTGTTTCCCATGCTGCGTGCTTTACTGTAGAGGCATTTCTTCTGGGCCGTGTCTCCTTCTTGGTGGAACACCCTTTGATTCCCTTGAGGTGTTTCATGGGAGTTTTCTTGTTGGCCGCTACTACCTCAGGAGCCCCCAGCTCATCTCTGCAAGACTTTGTGCTGCAATGCCCCCAGCACATCTCTGGGCAACAGGTTGAGGGCTCATACTAGCAGCCCATCCCTCTAACCGTTGTGTATTGTCCCACAGCTTGTCACAGGCAAGCCTGACATGTTTCCCCTCCCACTTCGCCTCTAGTTTAAAGCCCTGTCAATGACCCCCACAAGCTCCTGAGCGAAGATCCTCTTTCCGCTTTGAGAAAGTTGGCTCCCATTAGATGCCAGCAATCCTGGTGCTGTGTAGGCCATCCCATTGTCAAAAAACCCAAAGTTGTGTCTGTTGCACCAGCCATGGAGCCATGTGTTGGTAGGTTGGGTCCTCCTGTTCCTTTCAGTGTCACTGCCCACAACCAGAAGGAAGGAAGAAAAGACAACCTGTGACCCAGATTCCCTCACTAACCGTCCCAAGGCCCTGAAGTCTCTTTTAATCACCCTTGGGCTATGTACTGCAACTTCATCACCACCCACGTAGAAAAGCAGTAATGAGGAGTAGTTCAAGGGCACTACCAGGCTAGGAAGTTTCCTAGTAAAACCTTTTCTAGAGGTAAAGTCCTCATCACTGGACTATGTACTATGAAAGCAGTGACAACCTGTGATATGGCTTCCTTCATGCTGTGGGCAACAGAACAGAAGATCCAGGGATCCACTGAGATGGAGACAGCTGCAGTCCATGTCTTAGAGTAGGCCCAGACTGCTCTTTGGTTCCTCTTTATTGACAACCTTTCAACGATACATGTGGTTATCTGAAATGCAGTGCAATATATTTCTCTTGAGGTGTTCCAGATCCATGCAGTCACTGTGCCTTCTGTTTTCCACCTATGGACAGAGTTCATATCTGGACTCAGTCCTACAACCTCCTTTGCCATAGGTGGCTTCTAAAGCTTCAGCTGACCTGGGTAATGTGTCTGGAAAACCACCAGGTAGGCAGGAGGAAGTGTTGTTTTGTAGCAAACTCATGCTTTGCCAAAAGAAGAGAAACTAACTAGGAGAAAAACAGGAAGTCTAGCAAAATATGTTGGAACATAGAAAGTTTTAGAATGAGGAGTCAAAGTTTATGACTCAAAGTGACATTTATCTGTTAAATTCTGCCAGCAAAGCCTTGCTTTCATTGTTAGGAAAGGAAAATAATCCTACACTATGTGATAGTATGACAATACTTTCCAAGGAGGGGATGGAGCAGTACTGCTTCAGAGCCTTGGGCCCAGTCCTCCTCTCTTTTAAAGTCAGGGAGTTTATATTTTCCAGAACTTTGCAATTATATTTACACTATAAACACAAACCAAAGCCTGTGTTACACAGATAAGATTATAAGACATTTAAACTAGGAGTTAGAACATCTTAGATTCCTTAAGTAACTTTCTTATTTCAAACCAATGCAAACTAGCTTTGCAGTGGGGTAGCCTGTCCTAAAGGACTCACAGATCTTTGAAACTTTGAAGTTGTTTAAAAATGCTGAAGCGTTTTTAAATGCAGGAATTCTTTTAAGCCTCTGTAGAAACCTAAGTTTCTGAAGTCACCTAAATTTCTTAACCTGAGTCTTGGACTCCCTGGTGAAAGCAAAATGGCCTGTGTCCAGTGTATCTACTTCTTTTATTTTTTGAATAAGGACATAAAGGAAAGCTGAATGCTTAAAGCAATGGTTTATTTCCAAATGAAAGAAAAGAGTTATATCCTAAGAACTCTTGCTATCCTGCTTAATTTGTGAAGAAAATCTCCTCTACGGCCTAAATTACCATCTAATAACACAGAGGTAGTAACTGACAGCAACTTTCATTTAAAAATGTCTTTGAGCACTATAAGAATATATCTTGTATGTTAGAACAGCTGGGATCTGACTTATGTACAAAGTTAGCTTATAATGTGGATGCACTCAAATTCATGCTAAAAGTCCACTGAGCTCAGCCTGATGTGGCAGACTCCAGCACCCCTGGAAACATACATTGTGGTGCTTTGACCAGCTGAGCAACAGCAAAATGTAAGCAAATCATAGATACATGATTCAAACAGTGTGTGTAAATAGATGAACACAGTTAAAATGCAGTAACAAAAAAGATTAGTAACTATTTAATGACAGTAGCCAGCCAAAAATCATTTTTATAAGCTTGTTCAGGATAGTTTACATATAAACAACACATGCCATGGAAATATATGCTTTTGTCCTAAACTTGACAATCTGGAATCTGCAAGCCAAATCAGCTTCTGACATAAACTAACATAAAGACATTGGTCTGAGATGCTTTTCTAGGCAACATTTTGTTATGCTAAATAATATTCTTGGAGACTGGAGAAGTCTGTCTGCCTTTAAAAGTGACCATTGTAAAACTGACACCATTAGTTAATGTATTCCACTTAACTCTCTGCCTTTTTAACTCTTTTTTAATTACTAGAAAATATCTGTCCTGTTCCCAGATGAAATATTTTGCAGGTACATGTGAGTTCACTGATATTACAGATATATGTGTAATCATGCTTAGAGTAAAAATATCTGTACTGCATTGGCATGGCCCAGAGCCAAGGCTACTCAGTCAACCAGATCTTGAGCCTGTCTAAAACAATCAGACAATTTGGAATTTTTGGTTAGAGAAAAAAAAATTAATATCTCTCTATCCCCATTTTCATACTATTCCCACTTAGAGGATTGATTAAGCTCTTAATTTTTTTTTTCATCTTTCTTTTCTCTTCTTTTTCCACTGATTTGCCTAAACATCAAGATAAGTGAGTGGAGAAGTTCGTTAAAATAATCTATCAAAACTAATATTTAAAAAGGGTACCTTTAACTTGGTTTCTTATGGAAATGAGGCACACATGATCACATGTGTTTATCTCCCCTAAAAATACTTGACAGAAAGTAATCTGAAGAAGGCTGCAAAAGGCAATAGAGAGACACCAACCAGCTTTCAAATCCTTCCAACCTGAAACATGACAAAAGAAACAAAATGTCTTTTTTTTTTCTTACCTGAAATACGTAAAATTAGAAAAATCTTTAGGAATCAAAGCAACTGTGCTCTTAGGGGCGTATTTGTATGTTTGAGAGACACACATATATGAGAGAGAAATGAGAATGAGTGAGTGAAAGAGCAAGAAGATCATAATTAATTTAGGAGTAATGGCTGACAGGTACTATGACTAGTTTATACAATGCTTCAAACATTTAAAAATCTTCTATTTATTCATATCTGAATGGAGATATATTTCAACTTAATCTACATCAGTGATTAGGAAGCTGTGATAACATTTTAGAAAACTAAAGGACAAAAATTACTGCCTCACATGGCAGTTCCTTTTTGCCTCTGTCTTAACATAGCAAGTCAGTCAAAGAATCTTAATTGAACACCTAGCGTGATGCTTAATAGCACAGGAAGGTAGGTATGACTTGTTATTTAAAGATCCCTTGCCTGTCCTGCAGTTTCCACAGTTATCATATTCCTCTACAACATTACACCTGCACCATACTTAAAATCTTTCCCAACCAACCAGCCAAAGGAAAAAATTATTAAAAACCTGGTGCTCCCTCACCTGCCCCCACATTGTCAATGTTGTTCCATAGGTTTCCATAAAAGTCAAGGGATCAAGGGGGACTTTTCCTGGGAACGTAAACTAGATGAAGAAGGAAAAAAATAAAAGTTTTTTTTGGTTTGTATTTTGGAGGTTGGGGGTGGTGGTCGTGGTGTTTGCCTTTTTACTGGTTTAAAAATAGACCTTGGAGTATGTTTTGTCTTTAACAGAAAATATTGGTAGTGGGCTGATGGAATTTTACCTTTGTAGACAAGATCGTCTTCCTTTAGAATGTCTAATTCACAGATAATGTTAGGTTCACAGTTAAGTGAATTGGTAATTTACAAACAGAAGTGTTAATATAAAATTCAGGTTGTTTGTATATTAATCATTGAATACTTTGAGGATGTTTCCGATGTTTTTCAGAAGTTTCAAGCTGGACTCATGTAAATGAACTACAGGTGTTTAAATTTCTTATTACTGTATATTCTTCTTGGTGACGTAGGTTGTTAACTTATACCCTGGTTACCCAGAAAAGCTGTACTAACACTCTCTTGTTGCAAAACAGCTCATAACATATTAAGCAAACACAGAAATTTGTACCTTCTGTTGTAATAAATGTCCTTTTCGCTCTCAGTATTGTACAAATTCTGGTACATTTCCTCACTCTGGAGGCATCTTTAATTCTGCTAGCTACTTTGAACTGTGTTCTTAAAAACAAAGCACATTGTGTAAAGGTAAATATGAGAGTGTACTCCAGTTAACTGAGATCCACTGGAATAACATTGCTGCTCTACTCAGGCATTGCTGGGAACTGTTTGTCCTTAAAGATCATGAATAGCAAACTCTGGTCCTTACTCCTTTAAACATTGGTTTTTGAGTTTTTGAGGAACAGTTTGTTAGAACAACTTTCTCAGAAAATGTCAATTTAACAAAATCAAATTCTGTGATAGGACAACCCTGCTGTCAGTAAGTTAATCCAGCTAACTGTTAAAAAACCAAAAAGCTGAAAACTTTAATTCTGATACCTTCAGATTAATCCAATCCCAGTTTTTGAGTTGAAAAAACTGAGTTATCACCTGAAACTTACTTAGTCCCCCAAATTCATTAATATAAAATAGTCTTCTACGTATTCATATATAAAAATGAGATCTCTCTACATTATTTCCATTGTTTTAACAAATGCCTCACATAACTTATTGATGTGTGGATAATTTGCTAATTTTAAGATAATTGAATTTATCTGCTTAATCTTTTATCTTAAATTGTTAGCTTTAATGCCTTAGATTGAAGTAAATGTCTTAAATATTTGGCAATATTAACAACTTCCCAGCTTCTTTAATCTATATAAATAATAGTTTTATACTAAGAATGCATTAATCCACTACTTGAAAATGTCACTGGGATGAATTTTTCCCATTAAAATGCTTCAGGCATGCCTGAAAAGAAATAATTGGCAACATTAACTGCTTTCCTCGAGGACAAAAATAATCTTTAATTCAAGGAAGTGAAGGCATGATCAATATATTCAAAAATTTGAAAGGATCACAGACATTAGAAATAAGGAAATTGTCTTTGCTATTCTTGTTTAATTTGCTGGTTAAGCCAAAAAGCTGTGAAGTAAAATATTTCTGCTATTTTTTGACTGGCTTCTTTTTGTGCATTGTAACACAATCAATGAGCAAATGTGAATCAACTTTCTGCTTCAGGTTCTACTCAAATAGAATACAAATGATTTAGGGCTTTGTTCTTGCAGAGTGCTCAGTTTCCTCTTAAATCCCAATAGTCACTGATAACATTTATGTACTGTATATAAAGTATATAAACATTAAATCTATAGCTCAGCTGGAATGACGGTGAGTAACATGCAAGTTCTTTTCTTGCTGGCTATAACAGTGATGGATGATTTACAGGAACAGGACAGATATGCCCATGACAACTTCTGGTTTTAGGACTGAGATGGAGAGAGAAGACAAGCCTGGAATTTTACTAACCGTTCAGTTGTACGTATAATCAATAATTCCCCTAGTCCTCACTGAGCATAAAATTCTGTTAGCTCTTTAATGCAGTAACATGACTTCTATTTCCCTTATTTTTTTCAAACCACTTTCTGTCAAAATATATAATTTATACGTCAGTAAAGCGTTTCTTCTTATTTCTTGACATTTTCTGGGACAGTGACCCCTTGCTTCTATCTCACTGTCTCCCTTTATTGTTAGGTGTTATGACTAATACCAGTGTACCTCAGTATATCACAATACTTTGACATGAACTGCATAGCTGCTGCTAGAATACAGACAGATTGGTTTTTGATGCTTTGATTTGTTTTTATTTTTTTAAATGATGTTGTAGTATTTTTTTCTTCAGTGATTTCCACTGTCATCATTACTTCAACTGATGAGGTAACTTCAGAACCAATGAAAAAGCTCGTATAGCCAGTGAGTAATTAACTCCATGATTGCCTAATCTGGATGGAGAGCAAGAATGTTCTAATACTCTACAGCACAAGCTGCTTTCTAATGATGTACTAATCTTTTCCTAAAAATAGTCTGTTCTACATGCTCACTGGTCCTTATTTATTGTTTGCAAATGATATAAATAATAAGAGCATTAGCTTCATTGGATCCATAATTGCTTAAAAGCAATTAACTTTGTAGCTTTACCATGAATTCAAGAGGATAGTAATAAAAAAGTTAGAAACATGGCATGAATTTGGCCCTAAACCATGGAGCCCAAATGCTAGTTTGTAGTCTTCTAATTGAACTTAAATAATCCCTTCCAAAAATGACAAGTATACACTTATCCACTGATACGACTCTTTCTTAGGCCAAATTTAATTGGAAAAAAACTGTAGGCAGAGATGGAGGAAAGCATCAAAAGAATATCATGCCTTGTGTCATGGTTTATCCCCAGCCAGCAACCAAGCACCACACAGTTACTTGCTCACTCGTCACCAGTGGGATGGGGGAGAGAATCAGAAGAGTGAAAGTGAGAAAACCGGTGTGTAGGTTGAGATAAAGACAGTTTAATTGTTACTTGGGAAGACAAATACCATCACTCCAAACGTCCCTCCCCTTCCTTCTTCCCCCATCTTTATATGCTGAACATGATGTCATATGGAATATCCCTTTGGTCAGTTGGGGTCAGCTGTCCCAGCTGTGCCCCCTCCCAGCTTCTTGTGCACCTGGCAGAGCACGGGGAGCTGGAAAAGTCCTCGAGTAGTGTAAGCGCTGCTCAGCAGCAACTAAAAGTTCCCCGTATTACCAACATTGTTTTCAGCATCAGTACAAAACATAGCCCCATACTAGGTACTATGAAGTAAATTAACTCTATTCCAGCCAAAACCAGGACACCTTGTCTTCAGATTTTCTTCTGAAAGACATGGTTAAATGGTACTAAAGAAGGGATCATAAACGTAAATGGTGTGCTCTAGCAAATTAAGGACTGACACATTTGCTATTGATGTGATTTGTAGTCTTCAATAAAAAAGTACAGTATTGTGCCTAAATGTTTGCATCACAGATCAGTTTAAAAGTATAATTAATTTCTGTGTGACACTGTATGTAATGTTTGATTATCTTTAAGAAATATATTTATTTGATGTATGTTTATCTAAGTCAGTTTAATTTTCCCTTTATTCAGATGTTGAAACATCTCAGGAACTGTACAGAAGACGTTCAGTATTTGGACTAATTTGTTAAGCTGATATAACATCTAGTTCTCTATCTGGAATCCTGAAAATGTTCCATTTAGAGGGATAGACTCAGCAAGATGGCTTATCCTCCAGACTTTTTTCCTGATACGTGAGTTTTCTGCTTGATGCTGCCAAATAAACAGAATGAGCAGAGTGGCTCATTAGAAGTTTCATCACTACCTAGCACTGAAATAAAGTGAGTTTTATTCAGTGCAAATGCAGTTGGTTTTATTGCACTTTGCAGCATCGAAGAAGTGGAGAGAGGAATAAAAGATTCCTATTAAGAGCAAACAGACAACCTGCAGTTCTATTAAGAGATTAATCTCCTTGAAACTCAGCAAAATTGCTTCTGAAACTCTGCAACACAGCGCTTTACATATACTGCCGTCTGGCTTGGTACTGTAAGCACAGGAAACACTGAAGTAGTGAGTTCCCATAGAGTGGTAAGGATTTGTGCTTCTTCATGTAACATTTATTTTCTGTCTTTGAGTTAGTGGATCAATAGAAGAAGTTCAATTTTAAAATGTGGAAGCTTTAATGGGCTATCAAAATCTCAGACTTAGGACCTGATTCAAAGACCATTAAAATCAATATGAGGGCTGACTCTCATTGACATTGATAGGCTTCACATCATGCCCTCCAGCTCATCTTTGCACTTACAGTCAGTTTCAAAATGTTCCTCAAGGAGGATTATATCTTATTTTTTCAGACACTTAATGGAATTGAAGCTATCTATTTTTCCAGAAGCTTCTTTTCAAAAAAACTTTTAGGTATTAAGTCCTATAGACGCGTACTCTTTGATTATAATATAACATTCAAAAATTATAACATTTTGAGTTTCACACAAGTAATTGGGTCCTTATTAGAGGCTGAGAGAGTCTTCAATGTTACTTTGGTAATTACTAGTAAACAGTATTGAAATAGTATTGTATCACTGTTGTACGTTGATGGACAATCATTTTTTAATATGATTACTATTAGAAATATGGGGATATTTTCTGTGTATTCACGTTGCCAGGGTAAGAACTCTGTAGACAGTCAATCATTTTCATAAGCAGAGGACAGGTGATATGAGAGTAGAGTGATGGACTTCCTACAGATTTCAACCTTGGCTGTCTGAGAATTTTATGGGAGAATAGGTGGCTTAAAGCTCCATGCTATTTCAGTCTGTGACTATTCCTCTTAGCCCAGAAGAGAGTAGTTTTATGCAGTTGTTCTTTAGAGTTGACCTGCATTATCTTTGTAAGAAACTGTAGCATGAAAAGCTTTTGACAGTGTATGATTAATGTCATGGGCTGAGGAAACAAATCAAAATGTGATTCTGCCACTGCTCGTTGTGCCACATTTTAAATGAACAATGCCAAGTGTAATAAACTATTATTTGCTTGCTGCATGAAGGTTGCAGAAGGCCACCGTGTCATCACTATTAAATTTATCAACCAAGGTTCTGCAGGTGGACATTATGTCTGTTATAATGTCAGCATGGAACATCCATGATCTAATTGGCTTGCCTGCAGACACTCCATGTAGCCTCAACTTGAAAAGAAAGGTCAGAATTCAAAGAACA
Organism: Phalacrocorax carbo; assembly: GCF_963921805.1. Taxonomy (NCBI): domain Eukaryota; kingdom Metazoa; phylum Chordata; class Aves; order Suliformes; family Phalacrocoracidae; genus Phalacrocorax; species Phalacrocorax carbo. Next base: position 61,884,511 of record NC_087514.1, on the reverse strand, counting down.
GATGGCAACTGGCTAAAGTAATTAAGTGCTAAAAATCCAATCCTTCTTTACACACATTGCACAGAATGTTTAATTAGAATTTGACCAGGAAAATCAGGAACTCAGCATTTTCCCCCCTTTTCTGACCCTAGGAATTCATTTTCTACTAGAAGTAAGAATTTTACAGCATTAAATAAAGCACTGAATATGTTAAAAAACTCTCCTAAATAGGACAAGAACCTTGATATGAGAAAAGTAACAATTTTAATTTAGAATGTTGTTTTCATTATGCAAAACATACCTGCAGGGAATAGCAGAGATGGAAAGCAAATTATTCTCTTATCATTTGTCCTCAGCACTTGTTCTTCAGTTCAAATACAATAGATTATGGTTCTAGTTATAGCCATATGGCCAGCAAAATAAACTGTCAAATTATTGAGAGAGGAGCAAAGTCAGGTTAATTTAAATCAGAACATCTGTCACCACAATGTATCTTAAAATACTGGGGAAAAAAATCACCTTAACCCATTGCTGTGGGCAAAATAGTCTCAACCTGGGTATTTCTACTTAATTTAATTTAATTTTCTGACTATTTACACAATCTTTTTATTGCTGATTAAGATATTGAGAAAAACCATAGTCAGTTAAGCAAACACTTAGGAAACATCTTTCATTCCCATTTCCCCAGGATCATCTCCCATTGTTTTTGCTGTGGTTTATACTTGATCCCCCTCAACACCTTCAGTGAGGGTCTTAGTCCCTCGGCCATGTTTCTGCCCCAGCATGGGTTGTCCGCAGCCATGGTCCCTCAGTAATCCCTGCTCTGGCATGGAGCACATCCTTCACAAAGTGCAACTCCAGCTACATCCCCAGAAATGGGCCTTTCATGTCTGCTCCATTTCTCCTTACGTGTCTCCTCACATGTCCCCTCCCCATGGTGGCTGCATCATTTTCTTATATATGTCAAGGTCAGTGCACCGGGGATCCCTGACAGACTGTAGTGCTGTTCCCGTTGGTGTTGTGCCTGTGACTAGCACAGGGCAGCTCATGGCCTCACCCTGCACAGGGCCTCCTGTAGCCAGGTGTGCCCAGTACACCCATTGCAGCTGTTTGATTACTTTTACTAATATTTATTAAAAAAAAGAATAGACAATAAAACCAAGTTGCAAATACGTTACTAATTAATTTCTCTGTTTCCCACAGGTAGTCAAAAGTTTTCATAGTTTTAGATTTATGTGACAAAGGATTGTAACCATAATGTGCCATCACTAGATAATAGGTAAAGGAACTAGTGCAAGTACCATAATATTGTGCCTTTCACTATGACTTTGAGATAGCTCAGTTCTTACTTACAAGAGGTTTTCAAATAGCATTTCTTATAAAAAAGAATGTTGGAAGGGTAGCTTACTGCACAACTTTGAGCAGAAGCAGAAAATTTTCCCTTATAGTTTAGGTACTCCCATTGTACACCCTCTGGCCTACCACTGTCCTGTGATTAATTAAGTGGAAGGCACAGAGAACAGAGCAAGACAACAATTAATGACTACTAAAAAATGCAGACATGCAGGTTTGACTCCATAACATCAGATGAACAAATCTGTTCATAGTGCACAAATTTGCATTAAAAGTTTCAGGGCAGATTTTGACTAGAGATCCATGTATGGCTTTTCCACTGCAACAAATATGTATTTGCCACATATATGTCAGGGCAGTGTATAGTCACAATGAAACAGACCTGACTAACTTTTGGAGAACTTAGCAACAGGAATACTTCAAAGTTAGATTGGTTTGCGAAGACGTAACAAAAGAGATCAGATTTTCTGGTGACTAATCACTTTGTGTAAATCTTTGGTAGAACTGAACAAATATATTTGACACCTTTTTCATGCTTGAGGTTTAGGCTTGAAAGAGATACAAACCTGTGTTCTGTAATGATTTCTGTATTTGCTATATTTGTTTCAGATTTGATACTGAATTACAAAACTAAAGTAAATTTTTTTAAACTCTAAACTTCAACAGAGAAAAGATCATAAATAATTACAATTTTAAAAACCTTTGTGGATTTACTTTATAGCTTTTGCTTCCTGCTAAGAAAGGGAACATGCATGGAGCAAATTCTCACCCCCCTTTCTTCCTTTCTTCTACTCCTGAAAAGAAAGAAAAGCAGAAGAGGAGGGGGGGAGGGGGAGAGTGGGCATGCAGGAATTTGAAGATTTATGTCAGTTTGTACCACATGCATGGATTCATAGTTCTTTATTTTTCACACTCAGTTGAGAGTTATTCCTGATTACCTTATCTCTAATGGGTGCATACATTGCCTTTGTTACACTAGCAAATATCATTGTTTGACCTGATGAATTACTATGCAACAAATACAGATTCATCATAGTTCTCTCTGCAGATAAATTTCTGTTTGTTCATAGCTGAAGGACATCGCAGCTGATTCTTTTAGTTTACTGTGGCTTCACTTACTTTAGTCTCGCTTATAAAGACCAACCACCACAGTCTTAAAACTTTGATGAAACCTTGGAGAACTCTACAGAACTGGCATGTCTCAAAAATGCAGAGAGAAAGATGTCAGTTCTTTTCATACGAAGAAACCTATCGGTAACCTATGATAATGCCTAAACTGTAAACTGCAGACTTTGATAGGCAATTCTTATGATTCATTCACAGTTTTTGCTCATCTTGACATAATCTCACTTACTTCTTTTGAGTGAGAAATGAGAAGTGTTTACTCTTAGAATCTGTCTGAAGCTTGGTGTCATGGTTTAATCCCAGCTGGCAACTAAGCACCACGCAGCTGCTCGCTCATTCCTCCCCCCAGTGGGATGGGGGAAAGAATTGGAAGAGTAGAAGTGAGCAAGTTTGTGGGTTGAGATAAAGACACTTTACTAGGTAAAGCAAAAGCCACACATGCAACTAAAGCAAAATAAGGAATCCATTCACTCCTTCCCATGGGCAGGCAGGGGTTCAGCCATCTCCAGGAAAGCAGGGCTCCATCACGTGTAACGGTTACTTGGGAAGACAAACGCCATCACTCTGAACGTTACCCCCTTCCTTCTTCTTCCCCCAGTTTTATATACTCACATGATGCCATATGGTATGGAATATCCCTTTGGTCAGTTGGGGTCAGCTGTCCCAGCTGTGCCCCCTCCCAGCTTCTTGTGTCCTCCCAGGCCACTCACTGGTGGGGTGGGGTGAGAGGCAGAAATGGCCTTGACTTTGTGTAAGCCCTGCTCAGCAGCAGCCAAAACATCCCTGTATTGTTAACACTGTTTTCAGCACAAATCCAAAATATAGCCCCATAGTAGGTACTATGAAGACAAAAAAATTAACTCCATCCCAGCCAAAACCAGGACACTTAGTAGTTTAAAAATAGAAAAACATTATTTAGTTTTTTATTACATCAGAAAAAAAACCTTAACAGTAATATTTTGTCTTTTCAATCAATCAGTCAGTCTGTCTGACACACCCTGCATGAGCATACTTCACACATTTTATTGCTTCTGTGCTTTCTTGGCAGTGAAAATTATCTATAAAAATCATTAAAATCTACCTTTGCAGCTAGAATATGAGAATAATTCTTCCATAAAGTAAACATGAAAATCAGTCCTTGAATAATTTTTATTCCTTCTAAGCTTAAAAGAAGCAATGATACTAGGTAAAAGACAGTGCAATTAAAATAAGGAATTTTAAGATTCTCTTCAGTTAATCAAATCAGTTTAATGTGTTTTTGCTTATATTCATTATTATCTTAGCCCTCTTAGAAGAATCTTATCGTGGAGCACTTGCAGGACCCATCCACAGTTCTGCAAAAAATTATTAACCAGAAGGAGAGAAAATGTAAAAATATGTGAATATGGAACTGAGGAAAAATTTAGCAGCTGCTATCATCTAATTCATGTGATCCAGAATATACTGTCAACTCTCCAAGTGGCATGGTAAATACAAAATTGTAAAATGGGTTAGAAAGAAGCAATTATTTGGCTTGTCAGTAAAATTCTGAATATTGACTCTTATATTAACTTCTTTCACTGATTACCACCCCTTCCTCAAAGCCATCTGTCCCATAAGGTGTCAGAAACAGGTGGCAAATTTCTTCTGTGGGATACTGATCTTTGATATAAGTTAATTTAATTTCTTTCTAGGACAGGTAATTTTCAAGTTTTATTAATCAGCATAGCTCCACTAAAACCAATGGAATAATGCTGATTTGCAGCAGTTGCCTCTCCCCAACCTACCTTCTTTCTTTATTTCTTCATATTGCATATATAAGATATTAATTTTATTTACAAGAGTCGTGTATGTTCGAAACCAAGTACATGGAAGTAAACAGAAAGACTGCCAATAACATTTATAGGCTTTGAAATATGTCCAGGGTTAAAGGAGACAAAATTTCCATAAATATACTTTTCCATAGGAACACGTGTACTGGTGTTTTGGTTTTGCTTGGTCCTCTATTAAGAAAGTACTTCTGGAGAAGCACTCTTGACCAAATTGTTGAAGTCCTGACAAAAAGTGGTTACTGAATTGTCTTGCACTGAAAGAGGCAGAAAGGCAGACAGAAAGCATGGGGAAGAGACATAGTTAAAATGACATTAGAGAGCAGAGGAAGAGATGAGGCTGGGCAAAGAAAAATGTCAGGCATGAATAACAGAAGTACAATGTGACAAAATAGGAAAAGTAGGGAAAGTAGGCAAAAATCATTATCTCTGTGAAAATCATAAGTTTAGACTACAGGAGGGAACATTCTTTAGGTAGATGAAACCACCACTGAAGAAATGAACCAGAATTGTGATGGAGAGTTCAGACTACAAAAGGAGTTTGAAAAGAACAGTTCCTCCATGCAAAGCAGAAGTTTCTACTATTTGCTTTCATCCTGAAATGTCTGGGGATGATATTGCAGCATGAGAGATGCTGGTCTGGGATCCTGATGCCAATAGCAGGATGGATCATCAGGCAATGCAGACATTAGTTTTGGTGCAACCTTAGGCAATATATTTCACTTAGATTTCTGTGCAACCCTTCCAGTTCATTTTTTCCTTTTTTTTTTTTTTTCCTCTTGATGGCTAGTAACATCTCAATAAAACACTTATCTTGGGGGTGGAAATTGTTCACTTTGAATTTTGATCAGTCTTATATAGGAGCAGGTTCTTATTTACTATTCAAACTAAATGACGCAGGATTAGACCTGACAGTAGAATGCAATGACAGATTTCTAGGGGGTTTATGACAGGCCTTTTGAAGGAAGGTACTTACTTTTTTCCAGAATGTATAAATGCTTCAGATTTCTGTATAGCTATCACATACTATTTCTACAAGAAATGTTATTCTTCTCAAACTTTGTCACAAACTGGAGGCACTCTTACATTTAATGATTTATGAACTGATGGGATTGTTGCCTTAAATGTTCTTGTCTGCACCTATAAACACATAAAATACTGCTTTGTCTTGGACTTCTTAGTGACTTGTGAATGCTGCTGTGAAATAGCCATTATAGCACAATATATCAGGAGAAGGTTATACTGTAACTTGGCTCCTGTGATTTGCTCTCCACTTTTGAAGAGCTCAAAACTGTCTGCAGATCACAGGCAAAGAAATCCTACAACAGAGAGAAAATCATTTTGGACTCAGATGCATTGCAACCAAATCCCAAGCTTCCTGCACACGGTTCCTGTTATGCTTCCACAGAGATATTGGGACTGATTTTCCAAACCAGTGGCTGCCTGATGCCTCTTACATAAATCACACTTTGATTCAGGAAAGTTTAAGGCCAAAACTCTGTATTCAAGGTTGCCTAAGAAGGGAAATTCAGCACACAGTGACTAACCCTGTCCCTGCACCACTGCAGGTGGACTGACCATCATGTGGTCTGAGAGACGGGAAGTAAGAGCAGATGCAAGTCAGAGTGCATTTATGTACTACAAAGAAGTCTATATATTGAATAGTGGAAAGTGTATTTAATACCTTTCAAAAGTTATCTTGCAACATGAAGACTTGACTAAAATTATTATGAAATAATTATTTTTTTCCTTTTAACCTTGAGTGAGTTTCTTTTTCTACACAAATACTATGTTACATAAATGTTAAAAAGATGGATGGCAGAGATCCAGAAAAACAGATCTTTGCATAGAGCAATTGTTTTTCTACTGCTAAGGTAGAAAATCAATAGTGCATCAAATCTGCTTTGTTCTGGAATCACTAAGGGCTTTGGTTCCAGATGGGTACATAAAAAAATTACTTACCTCAGCTTGCATGTATATATTAGAAAGAAAAAAAACAACTAGATAAGCAAGCCAGTGCTTTCAAGTATGCTCATTTTAAAATATTTTATTCATCTTATACATCATACAGATCAAATCTAATCTTACCCAGGAAACACTGCTTCATTTTCCATCAGAAATCTCTGCCCATTTAGTAGTGGCATATAATTTGGTATTTATGTTTTGAAGTACTATCACTGTTATACACTTTAAAATTTAATATGATTATAGTACGCACACAGAGAAAGCTATTCTTAACTTTTGCCAGTGTCTCTATAAATATCATCTTTGATAAATATGTCAGTAGGCAGAGGGACAGAGAATGTAATAAAAAGGTTAGGCTACTGGAAAACGGAAATTTTATTTTAAATTCATGAGTCGGTATCAAAATGGTTAAAAAAAGTCTAGTGATTTTTATTACCTCAGTTACTTCATGACTAATTTGAACACCTTACGGGATTTGAATTGTCAGAAGTTATGTTGCTGATCTTTAACAAACAAGCTGGTATACTGTCTTAAACTGGAAACTCTACTGAGGTGACCAACATTTCCATTCACTGTCTGAAGCTTTGACCCTGATGCAAAATTTTCAGAACTGAAAAATGGCCTTAAAATTCAACTGTTTGTGAATATTTTATATTTAAAGATGCTTTTAATCCCAAGGGATTTATCCATAAAATTTATTTCTGGTAGGAAATGCTATTTTCTATGAGAGTCAGCAATCTAATAAGCAAATAACAAATACCAAAATATGTTAGGAAGGGAAATTTTAATTACAAACCTTATAGTGTGTAGAGTTCTCTGGGATTTTCATTCTTATTTTTATCTACTACCTGACCTAGGCTTTTTTTTATGTCAATGGAAATAATTTGTCTTTAATTCAAAATGTGTTGTGCTTTGAGCATGCAGTATTTGGACTTCTACTTAATGAATTGGCAAGTAGATGTTTATTTGCTGAAAAAGAAAGAATGTAGATAATTTTACAAAGTTAGAGGTACTTCAATTAAAACTCCTAGGTGAAGCAGTGTCCTAGCAACAGTTTTGGAAAAAGAATCTGTTTTGTCATGATAATTCTTTTCTTCTAATGCAAGTGATGAATTCACAGCACACAGTCCAACCACTGTATAGTTTGTACATAATATCATAACAGGGGAAACGTAATTCCTTCTCTGTCTGAAGAAGGTAAATGCTATAAAATATGGTACTTCCTGTTACATCAGTAATAAATATAGAAATGCAACCTTGACTTAGCAAATTAAATCCTCTGCATTTGCAGGTAAACATATAGAGGAGTTCGCTCAGACCTCACAAAACCTTATTCCACATTCCTTGAGCCAAAGCCCTCCTTAATGTCTTCAAACATATGTAAGATTTGTAGTAAAAGACCAAAACCCACGACTGTAACAGACAACAAGGGGATACCAAGGGAATCATCAGTGTCCTAGGTCCCTTCCCACAGATGATCCAATAAGCAGACCTCATGTAAAAGAGAAGGAAGCATTATGTGGAAGGGTCTCCTTTCTCCACTCATATCCAAATTCCGAGTGAAGTAAGGCAAAACAGAATGGTAAATGGTGTTGCCTTTACAAGCAACCACAGTATTTCTCAAAGCCACTTTGGTAAAAAAGCATGCAGAAAGTATACAATGAAGTACTGGCTACTTTTGGAACAGCAGGTTTGAGTCTGCAGTCCTCCCAGTCAAGAGCCTGCAGACTGTGCCCATTCTTGAATTGGTTTCAGTGATTCATTTTGCATTTTTCATGCTCTGCGATGCCTTTAAACAGACAGGGAATGGCACACAGTTGTGAATGAATGTTACTTTGATGAGAGTCAGGAGGAGCATGCCAGATAGCTTGATGCAGAACAACGTCACATATGACTACAACAATTTCAAGCTACAGTTGGAAACCAAACTTGGCATAGCATAACATAGCTTTTCAAGGCAGGCAAGAAAAAGATGGAGGTTAGGTTTCCCCAGTTTCACTATTTATCTGCAGCTTGCAAGCGAGGCTGGCTACCTCTGAGCTGGGGGGGGAGAAATTCCATGTATTGGTGTTGAGACTTATAAACCATGTTATTTGTGTCACCCTCATTGCATTTCGCCACATCTTTTAGGACACTGTCACCTCCCTTTCCAAACACTGCACCAAGCTAAGGATTAGGCAAAACCTGGTCATAGTTTGTTATCTGTGTCATTGCTGATTTTCATCTTGTCAGCTTCTGTATACCATTTTCTGTTGTTTTTAAGAGTATGTTATAGAAATCTGGACGTGCTGATTTTGTTGGAAGGGTGTGTTAGGGTTTTTTTTGTTTGTTTTGCTTTGGGTTTTTTTCTGTTTTGTTTTTGGGGTGGGGTGGGGTTGTGATTTGGTTTTGGTTTTAGTTTTTGGAAGTGGTTTTTCCAAGTAACAATTATTGCTGTTGTAACGTAGCTGCCATTCTCACCAGTGCTTCTGGTAGTGCTTCTCAATGCTTCTCAGCACTCTCATATGCAGGCTCTGAAGGAATATGCTTCCTGGTTGGGGAGAGAGCAGGTCTTTTTGCATTACATTTGCAGTTGCAAGGGCAACACGATGGAAACTACTTCTTGCCTTTTCCACTGAGATATAAATTTCATTCTCTTACAGAGATTCTGTCTGTACAATTCCGAGCAAATGAAATCAGACATACACTGTTAGGTCACACAGATCTATTCATACACTGGTTGCAATAATAGAAAATACAGTTAGAATTGAATTCCCACTAGCATAATCTGCCCCAAAAAATGATCTTCCTACTTCTACTATATATTATATCTATCACATTTCATGTGATTTAGTATACAGCAAAGGCAATTACAGTTAGGTTTCCATTCAGACTTCACATTACAACTTCCAAGGGGAAAAAAAGGTTATTGTCCAATTGAGAAGTGAGGAGAAACTAGATATCTGACATTTTATTGTGTGTGTTTTGGTCATCACTTGCTTCTCACAAAACCCTGTTATACCATTTTCAAGATACATTTATACAGAAATCAATATTCTTATACTTAATGCTTTATTGTGTCTTAAAGCATTTGCAAACACAACAGTAAATAATAAGTGGAAAAGCTAGCCTTAGTGAGAAAAAGCAACCACACATGCAGAAAGGAGGACAAATGCCACGGGGAGGAAAGGATGGGTGAACACAGGGGCTCGTGTGAAGGAAGGGGAAGACCAAGGAGAGGTCTGTGAGAGCCTTCCTCAGAGATCAGAGCACCTGGAGGGAGGAATGTTTATTAAGGGAGGGAAGGACTCCTTTCAAACATACATATCTTCCACAGTTTCTGAATCCCATTTATCTCTTCCTGAAACACTAAATGCTCAATGAGGTACCCCAGACTCCTCAGACACACCTCAGAGGCTCCTGTTCTCTTACACCCCGTCCCCCTGACCTCTCCATTGCTGGCAAATCCAGGCTACTTTAATAATAATTTTAATAAGAACTGGATGAAGGAATTTAAATTACAGAGGTCCCTTCCAACCCCTACCATTCTGTGATTCTGTGATTCTGTATCTGGGGATTCCTCTGGGGAATGCTCCAGAGAATAAAACTAGGGAATGCAGTGTTAGAGCTGCTTTTAGCATTTGGGTAAGTGGCTTTCTTAACAAAGATCACTTGTTTTCATTAACGTCTCATCTTTTCTTATTTTCCATCAAGAAATTCATGAAATGCAATGGAAGTGACCAGTCTAGGGACACTCAGAACAAGGGAACTTGATTAATAAGCAAACAATGTAGCAATTAAAAGCACTGGGAAAAGGGTAGTAGAGAAGGATAAAGACATAACAGAATGCTGGAATTCCAGACCAAAAAAAAAAAAAAAAAAAAAAAAAGTGAAAATTAGGTATGTACTAGTGCTTATTGAGCTCATGTAGCATTAAAGATAAGAAAAGGAAGGTAATTTCTTCCTTTATCTTTTTTTTTTTTTTTTTGATAAGAACTGAGAAGTGGCTGTAGGTCATCTGGTACATGGACGTAGAACAGGGTTGGGCATGTGCATGTTACAAAAGGCATAATATGGGGGCTGTGAATAACTCACAATGGATTCGCATGAATCAATACCATGTTTGACACATAAGAATTGACACGTATGTGAAAACACTGCCAGCAATTATGTCTAGAAACATGGGCACAGCCAATAAAATTGTCAGATGAATACTTTACCCTTAGAAAATTAAACAATAGGAAGATATTTTTGTCTCATACTGAGAATCAGAAATTTTTTTTTGCTACAAAGATGAGAACTCTGTAACTCTGAGGATAGTAAAAAAAATCCTGTAATTAAAGATAAATTTAAAATTAATTTTTAAATTGAAATACAGAGACTTAACCCATATATCATGCACTCAAGTTAAACAGGGCAGCTGATTTATCCATAAAAGGGACTGAAAATTGAGAATCAATAATTCAGCACAAATAATCAGAATGAAATTGAAGGAATTCAGACCACAGGACAAAGACAGATCAAATGATAATGCAGAAGAAAAAAAGTAAGAAATCTGAGTACTTATTCCCCTATGCAGAAAATACAGCGGGAAGATCTACAAGGAGACTCAGTACGTGCAGAGATGAAGGATACAGAAATTTCCAGTGAAAAGGAAGATATTGTAACATGTTTGTAAAATCTCTCATGACTCTCAAGGTACATGTCCTAAAAAAGTAAGCTGCCATTCGTTCAGTTGTCATAATTACCACTGGGTGCATGCAGGCTGTTCATAAGGAAGACATGAAACAAGAGATGCTATAACTTATTTTGTGTAGCAATTGACATGCAGCAGTACCACCCACTGCTGAAAAGTAAGACAACTTTTAATTGCTGTACAAAGCCAGAATATTCTCAGTGCGAGGGAAAAAGGAAAACAACACTAATTTAAGTTTGTTATGTGATGCCTTAGAAGACAATTCAGGTGTAATGATACAATGCCAGAAGCCATGCCATGATACATGCCAGATACAATGCCATGATTACAGTGAAAAAGGAATTAATTTCTGCACTCTCTGGAATGCCTAATCACCATTAAGATCACAAAGCACATGCACTCAGACATGCAGATATAAGCCATTGGAAGGAAGATGGAGCTGCCGAGTGCATCCTTGACTGCAACACTTGATTCTGAGAGTCCAACAGAACAGTGATGTTAGATACAGATGAGGAAAGCCATGAACACTTGCAGATCCATCAGCTAGGTAGCTGTCAGTCAAACATCTTTATACAGGAGAAAGACATCTTTAGGGAAAAGGAGTTACAGTATATCATTGCAAGCAAAGAACCAAAAATAATAAAATACAGTAGTATTTTAAAATACATAAACTGCAAGTAAAAGTCAAGATTCTGTTTAATAATTTAGCAAACTTAGGATGTGATGAATATATTCACCACACCTGAAGAAGCAAGCTGGACATTAAGATGTGCAATGACTTTTCAGAAATTTATGTCCAATTAAACCATATGTATGAGTAATGAAAATGTTCAACAACAGAAGGAGACTGTAATATCATGAGATTTCAGCTGACCTTGGAAAAACATTTTCCCTTCAACTTTAAGAACTACCAGAGCTGTGGTAGTGGCCTAAGACCAGCATATTGAAGATCTAGGACCTGATTAATTAGGCAGTATATGACACACAGACTTAAACATTGGCTCCTGGATTATCAGGACATATTTATATAAAAAACAGAACAACAATCTTTTTGTAACAAAACATGTAACAACCAATGGGGAGCTTTGAAGCTGACATATAAATTCAAGTAGTGAATATTTTGAAGAAATACATAAAATAGGCTACTGTCTGCATGGATAGAAAATTATTTGAAATTTTAAATTTCATAACATCTCATAACAGAGTTCAGTTTCCCCAGTGTGAAGTTCTGTCATGCTCATGACTAGCAGATTGTGTATAAGATACTAACAACTATTTCAAACCCTTTTTATACTGACTGTAAATTGATACAAGAAAAGACAGATCATCTTGAAATGGATTAATATTATGACTTCTGATCATCTAATACTGCTCTGAGACCAAGATAAGAAAAAGAAGTTGTTGTTTTAGGAGAGCTTCTTGTCTACCTAATACTGGTCTTGAAAAGAGAGCAGTTAGGCCAGGCCTGGAAGCCACAGGAGGGACTGGTGTGAACATTACCAGCCATAGTTTTCCCAGGCAAGGGAAAAACTAAGAAACATTCGAAACTTTTCCATCTCTTTACACCATCATAGAGAAATATGACCCAAAGAACCTGCAAGGCTTTATTATTTATGTAAGTTAAGCAGAGGGTGAAAATTCATGGTTGAAAATTCTCCAGGTATCTTGCTTCAAACAGTGTGGGTAATTACTTTAGAAAAGGAGTAAGTGGTTCATATTTCAAACTTTTTTCCAAGCATCTTTCTGCATTCTTTACAAAGAATCAGTTGATAGACACACATGACTTGGAGCTTTACTGCAGATATTTAATGCTGATATCTTTTGCAGATACAGATTTTCTAAGGAAGCAGCTCAAGATTTTTTTTAGTATACCTGTGTGTGTGTTTCTATAACTGGAGTGATGATGCAAAATGTTAGAGAAACAAAATTTCAGAAATCATGCTTGTGGAATGGGTATATTCAGAGCAATAGATAGCACTACATAAGACCCCAGAAATAATTGTTCAGTGGGCCAAGATGAACATATACCCTGCTGTGGGTTCTAGCTGCTGTTTAACTATGAAAAGGTCTCAATTCTTTTAGTGAAGGAGAAAGGGCAAGCATATATTTCTGGACTGGGCTCTCTTTCTAATGAGAATCTAAAAATTTCATGACTCCTGGACTAATAAGCAGCCCAGTTGTATATTAAAAACTTTTACTTCTCAGAAGAAAATCTAATTCTTCGTGGAAGACAGGCCATTTTGAAAATGCACATGACAACTTTTCTAACTGTACTCCAGTTGACTTTCACTGCAATGGGTAACAAATAATACTGAAATGTATAGCTTTCTCCTTAGCAAGGAAGAACAACCATATCACATCTTCAGACTGCATGTAGCATAGCCTCTTTTCAAAATAATTCAGTTAATTTGAAAAACTCATGGGTTTTTTAAATATTTGCACAAATGGTGGCAAGTTTTCCTCAAAAAGTGTTCATCATTATTGAAAATAATTGAACAGGTTACTATCTGATATATTCTGCAGCACAGAAACCAATCCAGAAGAATGTTTTCACGGTAATTATGGATTGTGATAAGGAAAATAACTGCTATAGAAGTTGGCTTAGAATTAAACCTTGAAAATAACTAATTTGATCTGCTGTGTAACTTCACATGGTCAGAAAATTGACTGCAATATTTACAGTGAAGAAAACGCCTTAACCTTGCTGATACTCTTATTACACATTGGGTGCTCCAAATCATAACCTCAGACTCCGAAGTGGTGGATGCCATGCTCCATAACACCGCATGTCATGCTGCTTACACACGCATAAAGAGCTGCTGTTAGTACTGACTTCAGAAAGTACTCCTCTGCTCAGAGCCGGGTTTAAAGTGATAAAATAGTCTCTCAAGAGCAAGAAGCAATTGGAGATATACAGACATACTGAGTACTTTTAGGACTAAAAGCTCAGGAGCCAGCAAAAAAGGAACAGAATGACATGGATAGTATCTATGCAGAAAGCGTTTTCAAAAGCTTTATACTTAGTAATTATTGTGCATCCCAAGGATTTATCTTTTTTGTATGCACAAATCATCAATTTACTTGCATTGATGGCATGTTTTGTGTTTGGTGTTCTCCCAACCTCATTAATTATCTCATTTACTTAAAGGTGACTTAGATGCAACAGCAATTGAATGTGAATGTAATTTGTTAACAACATTCATTCACATCCCTTCCTTTCAAGACGATTAAGCCATAATTTGACATCATGAGCAAGGTGTTCTCACAGTCTGTGAAAACACTGCTTTGTGAAGCAGCTGCTTTTAAACTTGATCTGCTTGTCTTTTTGTAGTCTGGGTAGGATTACTGGATTTATGTTCTTTCCTAAAGCTAGCACTCTCATTTCAGTAATATCATAGGTTTGAAAGGGAGGACCTTCTAATTTTGAAAAGATTTGTATCATCTTCTTCTCTAATCTATGCAACATGTCTTTTAAGTGATTTCTTTTCCCTTTCCTATCATAACTGCACAGACAGCTACATTTTTTTTTCAAGCATCCAGTGCATCTTCCAGGAATATTCCTTCATCATTGCTTTATTACCAACTTTGTACACTTATACTTTTAGTTTCACTTCTTTGGTCTTCAGATCAGAGTATGCTTTTGACTAAATAATCTTCTGATAACTTCTCTATCTCTGAGCCTTTCTGTTGAACTGAAATAACAGGCATAACCTAAGAAACCCCAACAAAACCAAATACGTTTTCTGTGCCCTCTTCTGAAATCTTGAATTTTTTCACTTCTATTAATTTCTATCTTGATAATTGGATATTTTATTAGCATCTTCTTTTTCTCCTGCCTCTAACATGTTCCTTATTGTTCTGTCCTCTATCTAATATGAAGGATTCATCTAGGACCTATGCGTAGCTTATTTTTAGACCTCCTTTCCAGGCACAATGTCTCCCACATTCTGCTGTCAGAAGCCTCAAACCAGTCTCTAAAACACTTTTTTCTCTTGATGCTTTTCAATACTTTCCATTTAATTAAAAAATTCATTTTCCTTCCTATAAAGATTGACATCACTAGTTTCTCACTTAATTTCTCTATACCCTTTGTTATTCACTCACATTCAGTCTTGCATTGTCTCTAGAATACCTGTTTTGGGGGGGTTTTTTTGTTTGTTTTATTTTTAAGGCTCCCTCAGGGTTAACAAAGTTTCCCCAAGCTGAGTAACAGGTGGCTTGAACACCACTGCTCTGTCTCAGCACCATCACTTACTACCTGTGTCCTTTTCCCAGTCCTAAATGCATGACCTGTGGGCTTGACAGGGCAATATATTTCTCTTGTCTGGGAGAATGAAGGGAGAGTATAACTGACTTCCATCACCCCCTTCACTGCTGGAATGATGTATTACCTGAATTTCCTCTTTCTTTCTCAGCCTGAAACTGGGTTATGACCTCTGCCTGAGGCAGGGGACATGCCCATACCTGAGCTGCCCACAGAGGGTTGCAGCAGGGGCACAGTTCTGCCATAAGTTCTGATTTGGTGCAGGTTGGGTTCAGATTCACAGTTTTGACTCCTTCTTGGTTTGATACCTTTGAACTTTTTAATCATTTGCTTCCTAGGTATTTAAGTTGCCTTTGCTAAATGAGCTTTCTCCTACCAGTTCCAGTGAAACCATCATTTCATATAATCCTGTCATTACCATACCAAAATTAATGTCCTTACTTTCAAACACCTTAATGTTTTCCCATACTCTCCCTTATTATTCTAAAATCATATAATGTTTTTTTTTTGTTTTGCATTTCTACATGTTTCTCTGAGTATCCTTTGATTTCTTTTCCTAACTGTTTTCTACCAGGTGACCTTTTGTCTTCTTGTCCTTACAGAGAAACCCGTCAGTAGCAATTTGACTAAGTTCAATCCCTTCCCTTATGTATTTGGGATGATGTTAACCCAGCTGACTTATCTGCTGCACAAAAACAGCACTTCCTTTTTTTTCCCCCCTGAAACTGATTTTATAATTAAGAGAAGTACAATAATTGAGCATGTCTCTGTGTGCTTTCACTATAGTTCTCTGTATCAACATTAGAACAAAACCAAAAATCTAGTTTATACACTATTAATCTTTCTAATGAGACATTCATTAATATTCCAAAGTCATTATCCAACACTTTAACCATTTTGACATCAATTAGATTTATAACCACATAAAGCCTGTGGCATCCTGTACCTTTCATAGTCAATCTTCATCTCAGATTGCATAGCAAATGGGAAACAAGAAGACGCTACACAGTCTGTAATACCAGCGATGTAAGAAGCAGCATACTGAATTCTAAAGAACTGAAATAATGTTTTAATTAAGATAAAACATTGATAACTTCCTTTTTGTGGATTTGATAGTGTTAATACATAAATTTCATTGCTGTCCTTGACAAATGAAATATGATAATGGATTTCCTCATAGACCAATTAGTATTTAATAACAATTAAATGAAAAAGATATGTAGTGATCCTGATGGGATGAAAATATTTGTCACAGGGAATTCATGGGAGGAAATTATATATGCCAGTCTGAACATGTTGAGGAAAATTCCCAGCTCCTCTCTCTCACCCAAACATATATTAATGTCAGCGCAATGCTTATTTTTTTTAGTGATTGGCATAATTTCACAAATTCTGTATCACCCACAAAGATTGCAGAGACAGCAGAGGCACTAATTTTTTGCCTAAGTCCAGCTGTTTTCCACAGAAGGGGCAGATCATCAGGCAGGATAAGAAATCCCATTCTATTCTTATTTTCTCCAGAGACAATGAATCGCATAACATTTTTATTTATCACCTATACCCCATTTTGTCATGCCAAAACACAACTAGAAAAAACACCCTCCTAAAACTGGAATAGTTCTGGAGTGACATCATTGTAGCTATTACATATATAAACATTTTTCTTGTTAAAATACATGCAAAATAGAAATGTTTAATAAAAATGAACCTTCAAGTGAGATACTGTGTCTGCTAATTACTCTGAGCAGGTCATGTATGTGTCTATTTGACAGGAGTAAAAGTCAGGTCACCGTGAAAAGCTTTTGTAATTCCACCCCTCTTTTATTTGCATTGGATGTCTGCTAGACATTTATCAGATTGAATCGATAAACTTTCACTTCCTTCTTGTTCACATCACAGCTCATAATGACATTTACAGTAGCTAAAAGGTCATTTGATTTCTCTTTATGCTTTGAAGAGAAAAAGGTAGAATTTTTAGGGAATGTGTTTCCAGAGATGAGAAAGTAAAAACTTTCTAGAGTATAAATAACAAATAAACTCTGCTAGTGACCTTTTGGTGATATCTTCCATGCAGTATTCTAAAATTGTTTTAATTGTTTTTAACAGTCTGTAGTCTTGGATCCAAGATGGAATGCTGGTGAAAATCATGGCTATTTTATATATGCATAAACTGAGTCGCTATTAAACTAATTGGTCACCAGGCACCAAAATCTGACTTTAAATTTTTTATACCAAAAGTATTCATTGCCTTCAATGTTATTTCCATTTATGCTGCATTTTCTTTATTCTTAATTCAATAAGGATTTGTATAAGTAGCTCTAAAGAATGTTATTAGGCATGATTTGCATGCCACAGGATGAATACATATCCTTAAAAGTCATTATCCCTCAGAACAAATAAGCTGAAATAGTCTGCTAATAGCAAATGTAATAATGTCAGGTTGTGGCTCTGAAAGGTATGAGTGAAATTTTATGAATACTAAGGAGTATGTATTAACGTATCACTCTGTGTTGCTCATAGCTATATATGTAACTAACCATCTTAAGCTGTATATATTAACAGAAAATAGTTCACTTCTGCTAAGCTAAATATTTAAGTCAGGCTAGCTTTCAAGTACAGTCAGGTCAAATTGCTACTGGCCCGATGAAAACATAACACGATAATTGCTGGTAAATTCGTCTTGTACCCTATAGGATCTTTCTGTAACATATAAGGAGTGTACACTGTGGTATAGGTATAAGGCATCATTAGATCATCATGCCTTTCTATATCCAAATGCCATATTGAGATATTATTACTGTACAACTCAAGGAAAAAAGTTCTTATAAAAAACCCCAAACACCTCCATTATCTATTTTAACAATAACTAACATATAGTAAAGGTTAAATTCTATTACAGGTCAATTAGGCATTAATGTGCATGTACTGATAGAATCATGTTTCATTACGTAGTCATTAAAAAATGCTATAACATGCCCAGCAGTATCCTTAATTTCTTTTGTTTAAGACAGAAGCATCAGAAGTCTCAAACTAGTGTTAAATTCCAGTATTTTCTCACTTCTAGAGAAGTTCTGATTTTCTTTTGCAGATAAACAGAGATGACATTCAAAGGACAGAGTATGTTCAGGTGGCAACAAATTAAGTGCAGGGAATGCTACTTTGCTAAAGGATACTCCTTTTAGTGAGAATAAAAGAAACTTCAAATCTTTTATGGGCAGATAAGAGCACAGGCAGACATTTAGCAATGGTAAAGATCATTCTGTTGTGCTCACTGCAGTAGTATAAACTGTGGTGTCATAATGAGACTGAGGCATCAAATGTGCATTAGACTACTAAGTCCATCAGGCTGAAGTAATTTCCATGTTTTCTTTTTCCAGCATTTATAGCACCTTGCCAATCATCTGAGATCTCCCAGGGGTATCAGGCACTGTTCAAAACATTTATTGTGTCATCTGTTTCTCCATGTATGTAGTATAGATGAGTATTCTCTTTTGTATTTGAAACCCTTGTTTCACATGTGAAAAGGTAAAGGTCAAACTCACTTGCCCTGGGAATTCATGGTTTCCTACAAGCTGGGCTGTAAAATGGACATTATTGCAAGTGTTTCATTAATTGGTGTATTGATACTATTTCAGCCTGGTATGGAAAAAAGCAGAAACAAAGCCTGAATCTTTGGACTTCAGAAGGAAGTGAGAGTCCTTCTCCTTTTCACAAGGGCTGGGTGAGATACACAGCTATTAAAGGAACAGAGACATAATTCTCTGTTATCCAAAATTCATTTCTGTACTCTGGAGGATGTTCTATGTGAACAAATGAGTGTGGGCAGAGACCGCTAGTCCACTGTCTGTGGGATCTGGTGTGAAGAGTAAATAATAAATAATCAATCAATCAATCAATAAATAAATAAATTTAAACATATACTGAATTTATTTTTCAACATAGTATACAGAATGTTGCCATTTCTTAACTACTCTTACTTGGATGCTTGTTGAATAAAGTCTTATGCTGTCTGTAAGAGCTGCAGTTGAAATACTTGCTTCCTGTTTGGTTGCTTCTCAAATGATAAATGAATTACAGATGCATCTGTGAAGAAAGAAAGAATCATTTATATCAGGAAATTTTCAAAGAAACATAATGGCATCCAGAATTGGAAAGGAGATGTATGAATCTTTAAAATAGGATTAGATTTATAGCAAGATGCCCTTAATTTTAAAGCTGTGGCTTTATCTATTGTGCTAATCTTAATACCTATTCTTCAGTCATAGTTTGTCTATCCCAGTGTTACCAACAGTGCAAACAGAGCTTCGAGCATTTTAATATAATGTCACATAGCTGCAGTGAGCAGCATTTATATCAGCAATACTGTTAACAATGGGATGAATATAGTGTTGAGAAGGAGAACTAATTTTCCTATCATTGTTGCAATGTTGGTGACTAATACTTTGAGACAAATACAATTATCAGTTCTAAACTGAACTCCACTGAAAGCACAAATTGAAAATCAGAGTTGAAAACCTGGAAAAAAAATCCAGTCCTCCTTTATAACTAAAAAAGGAAATGACTACTCTTTACAGAATTATTCATAATACTTTCTGGTAATTTATTACTACAAGAGCAGCGGCTAAGGTTAAATATATTTATAGTGTGTATTAGAAGAATAGGCTATTTCCTCTACTCAGTGCTTGTCAGGCCACACCTGGAGTACTGTGTACAGTTCTGGTCCCCGCAATACAAAAGGGATGTGGACAGGCTGGAAGGGGTCCAGAGAAGGGCCACCAGGATGATCAAAGGACTGGGAAGCCTGCCATGTGAGGAAAGGCTGGGAGAACTGGGTTTGTTCAGCCCTGAGAAAAGGAGGCTTGCTTAGAGGGGGTCTCCTCACCATGTACCAGTACTTAAGGGGCAGCTACACAGAAGATGGAGACTCCCTTTTTACAAGGAGTCACATGGAGAGGGCAAGGGGGAATAGACACAAGTTGCTCTTGGGGAGATTCCGATTGGACACGAGAGGGAAATTTTTCACAGTGAGGACAGTCACCATTGGAATAATCTCCCCAGGGAAGTGGTTGACTCGGCCACGTTGGACACCTTCAAGAGTCATCTGGACAGGGTGCTGGGCCATCTTGTCTAGACTGTGCTCTTCCCAGAAAGGTTGGACTAGATGATGCCTGAGGTCCCTTCCAATGTGGGATTCTGTGATTCTGTGATTCCCCTCTTCTGAAGAAGCTACTTAATATTGTTTACCCTTAACAGACTTAGATTTGAAATTCATGTTGCCATTTTAGATCAGATCTAAAACGGCATTAATAGAATTTTATTTCCAGTAGGGAAAAGAACCGTTGCAATCTTGATCAATCTTACTTACTTCTTAATTCATGCCTGTCCTTTTTGAGGAAAGAAGGAAGATGACAAAACTTTTGAACTTTTAGTGTTTAAAAACACATAAAACAAGTTATTTATTTTTTCTAAAATTTTTGAGAGTTTACTGAATTTTACTGAGGTTTAGTTTTGATACTGTTATGGTTAAAAACAATAATTTTCATAATCTGGACCAGCTGCTCTGAGCTAGGTATTTAGAATGCTTGCAAATGCATAATATGTGTGGTTGGATTCTGGGAAAATTTTTATGAAAAATTAGATTACTTCTTGAACTATATAATTGGATATAGTCTTTCACTAAGCTTTAGAATCATAGAATCATAGAATGTCCTGAATTAGAAGGGACCAATAAGGATCATCAAGTCCAATTCCTCTCCCTGCACAGGACAACCCCAAATTTACACTGTGGCTCTAAGGGCGTTGTTGTACAACTGCTTCTTTAATCGTGTCAGGCCTGGTGCTGTGACTGCCTCCCTGGGGAGCCTGTTCCAATGCTCTACCACCCTCTGGGTGAAGAACCTTTTCCTAATACCCAACCTAAACCTCCCCTGCTTGACTTCCTACACTTTGGGATTGCCTGCTCCTGTGCTTTTAGGAGGTGGTACTTAAAAAGTGACCAACACTGACGGACCCCAGCACCTTCAAAAGGTTTTTTTCCCAGGGGCCTTACTAAGCAGTTCCCTGAGCAACCTGAAGTCTCTCCTCTTGTCCAGAGTTGAGGTCTTGCTGGCAGCTTTCCTCCTGTCACCATAGATTTTAAACTTGACTGTTTCATGGTTATTGTGGTGAAGGTGGCCCATGATCTCCACTTCACCCATGAGACCCTCTCTGTTAATAAGAAGCAAGTTGAGGAAGGCACCCTTCCTGGTCAGTTCCCCTAGTACCTGTACCAAGAAGTTGTCATCCAGATGGTTTAGGAACCTTCTGGTTTTGTTTGTCCCAGCCGTGAGGTATTCCCAGTTGACATCTGGCAAGTTGAAGTCCCCCATAAGGACGAGGGTGGATGACTTAGAGGCATCCCTTAGTTCCTTAAGGAATAACTCATTGATGTCACCTTCCTGGCTGGGTGGTCTATAGTAGACTCCCACGACAACATCCACTTTATTTGTCTGTCCCTTCATCCCAGAGGGTCTCAGCTGTGCCATTGCCTCCGTGCATTCCAGCTCCTCCGCTACATACAATGCCACCGCCCCGCCTCGCCTGCCCTGCCTGGCTCTCCTAAAGAGCTTGTAACCGTCCATCATGGCACACCAGTCACGGGACTCATCCACCAGGTTTCACTTATGCCAATGATGCCATACCTCTGGGATTGGGCCAAGGCTTCCAGACCCTCTTGCTTGTTCCTCACCTTTCTTTCTTGCGTTTCATCCTCCTTTCTTGAGTTTATTACAACATGAACACTACTGTAGAACATTACTAGCTCTACTGAGCCACTTGGTGTCACCATGATCAATGCTTCCATAATGGTAATCAAACAAGCGAAAAATAGAAATTACCTATGTACTTTGGATATATTGGCATAACTTAAACATAGCAATGTTGGAAATATGAGGATTTGGTATCCATCTAGTCTTTCTAGGAAGCAATTATTGCCATTTTTAATTCTATCTCCTGCTCATTTATTTAGCTCCCTTCTAGCCCACTCTAATATATGCTCATGTAAGCAGTGTTTAGCATCAGGAGCCTCTAAGCAATCATGGTGCTAGAAAATAAATATTTGTAAGCCTGCAGAGTTTATTATGAATTTTTGATAAATTTTCATTCCTAGCTTTTATCCTGTCCTGGTTTCAGCTAGGATAGGGGTAATTCTCTTCAAAGTACCTAGTATGGGGGTATGTTTTGGATTTGTGCTGAAAACAGTGTGATAATATGGAGATGTTTTAGTTGTTAAACAACTGAAGTTGTTTAGTTGTGACTAGTGCTTACACAGAGTCAAGGACTTTTTCAGCTCCCCGTGCTCTGATGGGTGCACAAGGAGGGAGGGAACACAGCTGGGACAGATGACACAAAATGACCAAAGGGATATCCCACACCATATGATGTCCTGCTTAGCATATAAAGCTGGCAGAAGAAGGAAGGGGGGGACATTTGGAGTGATGGCGTTTGTCTTTCCAAGTAACTGTTATGTGTGATGGAACCCTGCTTTCCTGGAGGTGGCTGAACCCCTGCCTGCCAATGAGAAGTAGTGAATGAATTACTTGTTTTCCTTTGCCTGCATGCGTGGCTTTTGCTTTACTTATTAAAGTGTCTTTATCTCAACCCACGCATGGGTTTTCTTACTTTTACTCTTCTGATCCTCTCCCACATCCCACCTGGGTGGGGAGTAAGCAAGTGGATGCATGGTGCTTTGTTGCTGACTGGGGCTAAGCCATGGCATATCCTTGCAAAAATAAGTTGATTTTCTATAGATTCTTAATCTGTGGTTTTCTGGTACAAGAAATGCCTTTTTCTTTTCTTCTTCTCTCTCTCTCTCTCTTTTTTTTTTTTTTTTCCCCTGGAGGCAATCATTTGGGATAGTGACAGGAATTAACTCTGCCTCAATGGCTTCTCCTCTTCTCCTCTTTGGCTCAGTGTGGGTTCTGCATATCTGGAAATCTATTCTGAAATTCATTGTGAAATTTATTGTGATCAGGAAAGAAAAGTATGTCCCAGCAGAGATCAATTTCAGGGAAGCAAGTGGCATTAGCATCAATGGGGATTGCATATAAATCACACTCATGGAGGTTCTTGGAATGGTACATGGTGGGTGTTTCCTAATTTGATGATGCCTTGCTGGCTTGATCCTAAGGGAATGCATACTAACCATTATTGTGTTTCAAGCATAGTCTTCTAGAAAAACCTTGAAACATAATTACTAAATATAGACTTCTCTGTTATATTCAGCTCTGCTATATTTAATTTATCCTTATCACAGGCTGTACAGTGGGCAAACACATATTTATAGGAAAGAATGACACTGCTAATTTCCTGTGAGCAGCTGGGTGGAAAACAGTAATTATGTCTTGCTTTCAGTGGTCAATCTTTTTGAAGTTTTCACCAAATCAAGTAGACCTACAAGTCTTTAACCTGGAGAAGATGATTGTCTCTGGGACATAAAATTTAAGGCAAACCTCTGAACTTTGAACCCAGATTTCAGCCAATGGCTCTTAGTTACAAAGGGAAAAAAGAGGAAGAAATAGAGGGGAAAGAAAGGATGGATTAATTTTGTTAGTCTCATTTGGATCTGAGAAATGAAGCCAAAGAAACCACCATCAAAACCAGTATCTTTTGAGAATTTATTCAACAAAACAACATACTTCAACGGAAACATATTTTGTTAAAAACATTTTAAAAGCTCTAATTTTTTCCAGTGCTTTAGCTATGTGCTTTTATGTGCTACTTCATGATAAATTTTATGCAGCAAAAGTGCTGTTATCTTTTTCACTGCTGAATATATGTTCAAAGGCATTTATCTAGGGGTAAAAAAACCAGAAAGTGTTTTGGGAAACAATTGCTTTCCAATTCTGCCCCCCTAAAAAGATTAGTCAGCCTAAAAAAAAAAAATCCTGAAAATGAGCATGTGTACAGGCACATATACATGCTAAGAATAAAAATTAACCTCAGTCATATGTAAATTTGTTTATCATTTACCATAAGATTACCATACTGTGATAGAACCTCTATATGCTCCTTAGTTTACTGTAACTGTAATAACCTGCTGCATGTAGCACAGAGATCTTCAGTACAGAGATCTTGTTAGGTCTTGCAGAGAGAAAATTAGGAAGGCAAAAGCCCAGCTAGAACTCAGCCTGGCCACTGTTGGATAACCAAAAATGTTACAAATACATTAACAACATAAAGAGAACCAAGGAGAATCTCCATCCTCTATTGGATGTGGAGGGGAACATCACCACTGAGGATGAGGAAAAGGATGAGGTACTTAATGCTTTCTTTGCCTCAGTCTTTAACAGTCAGACCAGTTATCCCCAGGGTATACTATACTATAGTAAAGCCTTTGACACTGTCTCACACATCATCCTCCTAAAGAAGCTGGCGGCTCATGGCTTGGATGGGTGTACTCTTCGCTGGGTAAAAAACCGGCTGGATGGCCGAGCCCAGAGAGTGGTGGTGAATGGAGCTAAATCCAGTCGGTGGCCGGTAACAAGTGGTGCTCCCCAGGGCTCAGTGTTGGCACCAGTTCTGTTTAATATCTTTATCATTTATCTGAATGAGGGGATCAATTGCACCCTCAGGAAGTTTGTCATCAGGAAGATGACACCAAGTTGGGTGGGAGCTTTGATCTGCTCAAGGGTAGGAAGGCTCTGCAGAAGGATCTGGACAGGCTGGATCGATGGGCCAAGGCCTATTGTACAAGGTTTAACAAGGCCAAGTGCCGGGTCCTGCACTTTGGTCACAACAACCCCACACAAAGGTACAGGCTTGGAGAAGAGTGGCTGGAGAGCTGCCTGGTGGAGAAGGACGTGGGGGTGTTGTTTGACAGCCAGCTTAACATGAGCCAGCAGTGTGCCCAGGTGGCCAAGAAGGCCAACAGCATCCTGGCTTGTATCAGGAATAGTGTGGCCAGCAGGAGTAGGGAAGTGATCATGCCCCTGTACTCGGCACTGGTGAGGCCGCACCTTGAATATTGTGTTCAGTTTTGGGCCCCTCACTACAAGAAAGATGTTGTATTGCTGGATCATGTCCAGAGAAGGGCAACAAAGCTGGTGAAGAGTCTAGAGAACAAGACTTACGAGGAGTGACTGAGGGAACTGGGGTTGTTTAGCCTGGAGAAGAAGAGGCTGAGGGGAGACATTATCACTCTTTACAACTACCTGAAAGGAGGTTATAGTGAGGTTGGTATTGGTCTCTTCTCCCAGGTGACTAGTGATAGAACGAGATGAAACAGCTTCAAGCTGTGCCAGGGGAAGTTCAGGTTGGACATTAGAAAAAAATTCTTGACCGAAAGGGTTGTCAAACATTGGAACAGGCTGCCCAGAGGGGTGGTGGAGTCACCATCCCTGGAGGTATTTAAAAGACTTGTAGACATGGCACTTCAGGGCATGGTTTAGGAGGCATCGAGGTGTTGGGTTGACGGTTGGACTCAATGATCCTAGAGGTCTTTTCCAACCTTAATAATGCTGTGATTCTATGTCCAAAGTTAGCCTGACAGAAATAGTACCAAGAAAATCAGCAGGAAGAATAACAGCTGCAAGAACAAAGTAATCAGTAACGCTGTGGCTCTGGAGGAACAGTGGGATGATGCCCAACCCCAGACTGCTATCACCTAGGCTAGCAAAGTTTGCTTATTCCAGACTAAGCTTGGGATACAAGTACAAACTAAACTTTAAATGTATAATTCTAGGTAGCAAGGGGGAAGAAAGACACTAAGCTTAACTGATGAGAGAGAATGTAGACAGATATTGCAATGAGAAATCTGCTCACTTCAGTATAAAGATGAAAATAAGTGGGCTAAAGGGAATGTAAGAAAGCTTTCTGGGGAAAAGTAAAGCAGAGAACTTACTGTTTTATGGTTTTATGCTATGTGCTACTTACTGTGAAAACAATACATCAGTAGTCTATTCAGAACCTGTCTTCTAGTCATTTTAATCACTTTGTTGTTCATGAGGTCCTGAAGCGGAAAAAAAAAAAGTTTATATACACCAGAAAAGTCAATATGTTTGTGAAAAGAGTGTCCAATGCATCTCATTTAATTAGTGGTAAAGCTGTGTGGTGCCAGAGTTAAGGGAAACAAAGGCAGCGAGATTCACAATATACAGGCTTAAGAAATATTTGAAAGACGCTGGTGCCTGTAAAAGACAAAAATATATAGGTAGCCATCTACAACTTATGACTTGTTCATTGCTATCAACTTTTGAACAAAGAGTCAGAACAACTCCTTTTTTACTGGTGTGCAAAGATAGTATTTAAATGGCAGTTTTGAATACTGGTGTGGGGACCAATGCTGTTACTGCCACTAGTATTGTCATGACATATGTATTTCATGCAGTGCAAGGGAGCGATTGCTGTCCTTAGGCAGTAAAACAAGAACCTACATTATGCTCTTCATTATTTTCAATCTTAAATCTATCAGGAGACAACCTGATGAAGTAAAAGGCAGCACCACCAACCTACTTTGATGAAAGTTGCGTTCAAATACCACAAATTTGGAAGACATTCCAAATAAAGCAATGCAACCTTGTAATAAAATAAATTTCCTACCTATTAATCCAAAAGCTTATTGGAATTCAGGCTGACATCCAGTTTGTCAGTACCCACAAAATAGGCATGTAGTCTTGATTACTCTTTAGATTTTACGCTACAGCATGATTCTTCTGGTTAATTATTTGCAAACATCTTTTCATCAGTGCTTTATAAAGAGAAATACAAAAGTATTTATATAAATTTCTCTATCAGTACTTTCTGGACCAAAATTTATCACATCAGAACAGTGAAAATGTTATCTGCAAAAGGAATGGAGCTGTATAAAAAGAAATAATGGAGAGGGGAAGAAAAAAACCCAACCTTAATTTCGTCAAGGGATTGTATAAACCATATGAAACAGTGGATAGGCAGGGTGAACTTCAATTTTGTCCTAGTAGTGAAAGCTTAGCAGTTCTTTCAAGAAAGTACATAAGAGGGGAGTAGATCAAGGAAAATTGCCTATTTGCATTTACATCAGTTCCTCAGAGACTGTTGTGTTTGTTAAAGTTAGTTGCAGTAGCTGACTGACAAAATAATGAATTGTTTCTAGTTCTGCTGAACAATTTAGGACCGTTGGGACCTCATGCCAGTGCAATAAATGTTGTAAATGGCTATAAATCTCTTACTTGATTTCTGTTTCAATGTTTTCATTCTTCCAGCTCAAAGTTAAATTTAAAATTTCCAAACTGGGAGTAGTAACTCGTTTCTGAGTGCACACAAACAAATATAACAGTGAAAGAATAAAAAACCCCAAGTAAATATATTGAGTAGACTAATAAACTACACATATAGGGAGAGGAGAGGGAAGGGGAGGGGAGAGAGGGTCAGGGAGGAGGAGGGTGGGGTGGAGAGGAAGAGGCAGAGGCAGAGGAAAAGGAAGAGGAAGGTGAGAGGGAGAGGAGAGGATACAACTGCAGCTAAACTTACATACCTAACTAATTCATAAGGCTAAGGAGCATTAGCTGTTGTTCTTTCAAGTGAAAACTATTAAGGAAGTTCCAAACAAGTGTAAAAAAGCCTGCTAAATCATACCATGAGCACAGTGCCTGTACGCACACTGAACAAACTCAGAACGTACCTTTGGCCATAGGCAATACTGATTGTTGTGGTTTAACCCCAGCTAGCAGCTAAGCACCCCACAGCTCACTCACTCCCCACTGGTAGGATGGGGGAGAGAATCAGAAGAGTAAAAGTGAGAAAACTCATGCGTGGGTTGAGATAGAGACACTTTAATAGATAAAGCAAAAGCCGTGCGCACAAGCAAAGCAAAACAAGGAATTAATTCACTACTTCCCACGGGCAGGCAGGGGTTCAGCCATCTCCAGGAAAGCAGGGCTCCATCGCACATAACGGTTCCTTGGGAAGACACCACCATCACTCCCAACGTCTTCCCCTTCTTTCTTCTTCCCCCAGCTGTATATGCTGAGCATGAGGTCATACGGTATGGGATATCCCTTTGGTCAGTTGGGGTCATCTGTCCCAACTGTGTCCCCTCCCAGCTTCTTGTGCACCCCTAGCCTACTCGCTGGTGGGGTGGGGTGAGATGCAGAGAAGACCTTGACTCTGTGTAAGCACTGCTCAGCACTAACTAAAACATCCCTGTGTTATCAACACTGTTTTCAGCACAAATCTAAAACATAGCCTCATACTATGAAGAAAATTAACTCTATCCCAGCCAAAACTAGCACACTCATGCCCACTGTGAATCAAGCCAGTCTGTTCCTGTATAGAGATCAGTATACCTGGAAATGTTGCTTTTGTCCTTGCTATTCTGAATTTTTTATTCAGGTGATAAGGAAGAAAATACTCTCTGTATTCCAACAATATGAAGAAAGCCTCAAGGCCAAAGTGTCACCTTCAGCATTTCTAAACTTCCTGTGAGTACTTTAAAAAAGTATTGGTTTTTGTTTGTAGCCAAGTCATCTGACATGGTGCAGTAGCACTGAGACTGGAACTGTAGGATATTCAATCTGTATTGGGCATGGGGTCAGGAGTTCAGAAAGCTGCTAGGGGATGTAAAGGCAGATGGATGGAATATATTTGTATATATATATATTTATATACATTTATATATACATATGTGGATATATGCATATATACTGCTTTAAAAATAACCAGCCCAGCAACACCTATTGAGATTACTGATTGGAAGGAAAAAAATAATGTGATTCTAAAATATGGATGAATATGAAAAATACATGCAATTTTTTCTACATGAAGTAGGCTGACCCAGAGGTCAAGTGCAAGGAACACCCTCTTGGTAATCACCAGGAGCTGAACTGAATTTCTCTAGTGCACAGGTCACGGTACAAAAAATTTTGAGACAGCTACTCTAGAAGTTGGAAGGACAGAACTGATTTTATAATCTATGATAGACAATAGCTCTGTATTTATTCTGTTTTTTGTCATGTTCCTTTAAAAAGGAAGAAACTCTGCCTGTGGAACTCCCTAAAAAGTTGGAGTTGTGTTCTCTCCTGGAAGAAATGCAATAAAGTGAGAGAGAAAGTCTTTGAGACAGCAGATTTTGAGACAGAAAGACCTAATGCAAGGTGCTGGAAGTTTGCAGCACAAAGAGAAACTGCTAGGGAGAACAGATAGCAGCCAGGAATATCTCAGAAGTGACAGCAGGGACTTTCTGCAGCCCAGTGGAAACCGAAGTATTTGTTGCAGTTTGGTATTTTTAAAGTTCATTTAAAATTTTCTGTTCAGTATTTTCTTCTTTTGAATCTTCTTTTTCTATATAAAATCTAATAAATGTTGTATTTAGTGCTTATTTATGCCATTTGATCTTTTTTAGGATCTCACTATGAGGAAGAAGTCAAGACAGATTCATCCCACAACTCTAGGTGACCTCAGTTTAGTCAGCCTATTCGTTAAAGATTTTTATGGACCTGTGTTTACCAAAAAAACTTTTTAAGTTTTCTTTGCTCTCCTACCCCATCTTTCTAGCCATATTCTTGTGTCAAGAACCATCAGCATCTTTGCCTCTACCCTTGTTCTTGCCCTACTTAGTATAGTAGTATGTATACAATATAAATAAAGCCTGAGAAATGTTCAGGAACAGGAATTATTTTGGGTACTTAAAAATAGGGAAGCAAAAAAATTTGCAGTAAGGGCATGATGTGTCCATTCATGTTTATATCAAAAGTAACCTGTCTGTGGTGAAATTACTCACTCTGTTTGGGACGAAAGGATCTGATATTCGAGGATGGCAAGTGGCTTGCAGAACAGCTAACAAAAATATTGAAACATTGCATTCTTGAGGCAGTATTTTGCTTATACTGATCATCGCTCAAGAAATATAGTACATAATTTTGCATAGGAATATGATAAATTTCAATCCTAAAACTGAAAAATCTGAAAAATCAAATGTGAGTCACTAAGTAGGGAGGACACAAACAGTATTGTAATACAATATTTTTTTTTTTTTTCCAGCCATGGGTATTTTAGTTTTTACTTTAAACCTTAACACCTATTAGCTGAAGAAAAAAATCCTCACTATTGTTTCCTAGGTTAGAATATGATTATAGAAGATCAGGATTAGGACCATAAAAGGGAACATAGGTCTTTCAGGACGGTCTGTTCTCTGACCTGTGGGACAAAATGTCAACATAATGAAATGAAATTATTTTCCTTTGAAAAATTATTGGCACTGGCTATGAAAAAATTAACACTTTAAAGTGGACATTAAGGGCTTAATTATTACACCATTTTTCTTAAGAAGTAATAGCATAACAGTCACAGAATCACAGAATGGTGGGAGTTTGAAGAGGCCTCTGGAGATCATCTTGTCCAATCCCCCTGCTTGAGCAGCGACACCTAGAGCAGGGGGCACAAGACCATGTCCAGGTGGGTTTTGAATATCTCCAGGGAAGGAGACTCCACAACCTCTCTGGGCAGCCTGTTCCACTGCTCTGGCACCCACATAATGAAAAAAGTTTTTCCTCATATTCAGGTGGAACTTCTCATGTTCCAACTTGTGCCCATTGCCCCTTGTCCTGTTGTTGGGCACCACTGAAAAGAGTCTGGCCCCATCCTCTTGACACCCGCCCTTCAGATATTTATAAGTACTAATAAGGTCTCCCCTCAGTCTTCTCCAGGCTGAACAAACCCAGGTCTTTCAGCCTTTCCTCATAAGGGAGATGCTCCAGCCCCCTGATCATCTTGGTAGCTCTCTGCTGGACTCTCTCCAGTAGCTCCCTGTTGTTCTTTTGCTGGGGAGCCCAGAACTGGACACAGCACTCCAAATGTGGCCTCACTAGGGTAGAGTAGAGGGGAAGGACAACCTCTCTTGACCTGCTGGCCAGAATCCTTCTAATGCACCTCAGGACACTGTTGGCCTTCTTGAGCACAAGGGCACATTGCTGGCTCATGATCAACCTGCTGTCCACCAGCACTCCCAGGTCCTTCTCAGCAGAGCCGCTTTCCAGCAGGTCAGCCCCCAACCTGTACTTGTGCATGGGGTTTTCCTCCCCAGGTGCAGGACCTTGCACTTGCTCTTGTTGAATTTCATGAGGTTCCCCTCAGCCCAGCTCTCCAGCCTGTCCAGGTCTTGTTGAATGGCACAGCTTTCTGGTAGTCTTGCTTGAGGCATTAGGGTAGAGCTGAAAGCAAGAAAGGAAGTATGTTAGTGCTTGCAGTTTTTTAATACTTTATGCTATTTATTTATTTTATGTTAAGTCTGTGGCTTCCTGCCTCACAGAAAAAGAAATGCAGTAGTTATCAGCAGCTTAAGGGCTATCAGAGTGCACAGAGGGCAGTCAAAGTGACAAGAAAGTGGTAGCCTGCCAGAGGGTGAAAGGAAAGGAAGGAAAAAGTACAAAGCTAGTGTATTAAAGAACATATGAGAGGAGAAAAAATTGTAGAAGGGTTAATGTAAGTTCAGCACAGTGACAGAAATTAAGTCAAGAGGCTGAATAGTGAGTTGACTACCAAAAAGTGATTAGAAACCAAGAGATTTTGTGCTATCCAAAACATTAGGGAAGAAATCCACCTTTGGAGCTGGGTAGTCAGCTGAACCAATGCTATTTTAGAGGAACAGACAGCTATTGTGTGCAGAGCCAAATTTAAAAAGCAAGATAAGAAGAAACATGTGAAACATCAGCGATTCCTAGAACTGGTTATACCATGTGGGCAGAACAGGTAGTTACCTAGGGCAGCAAAATATTAAGGGCAGCAAATTGGTTAGTGACCATTTATTGTACCAGTGGATCTTTACCTGCATGAATATTTCCCAGATTGCCTGTGGCAGCAAAAACTGTAAAGCAGGTGCTGCCAGTTTCAGCCAGATATCATCTGTAAAAAGCAGAGATTAGTTTTTCTTAAATGAGGAAAAAAATGCTGAAATGACTCATCAAAACTAGAAATAAGAATCATAGGAATTATTCTCAAACTTCCATTTTTGTATTTTACAACTGTAGTTCCCATTGTGTCTGCACATGTGCGTGCGTGCGTGCCTCTGGTTTTGGCTTGTGTGGTTGGTGTTTTTTTTTTCAAAAGCTATTCTGATGCCAGATCCTATTGCTTCTGGAAAGGCTCACGCTTGTCTGAATCCTCTGTTCTCTCATAAGAGCAGTCATTGTCAGTACTTAGGGATCTTTCAGTGGCCTTGGAGTCAGATCAGTCTGGGCTGAATTAAAGCATTTAGCTTTTTGCATCACACTATAAAGTGTAAAAAAAACCCCAAAAAACAAACACAAAACAAAACCAAACAAAACCCCCCAACCTGGCTGTTTCCAAATGCTTTGGAGTTTTTATATGCAATGGTTATGTCCAGAAATGTTTTAGCTTCCAGTTTTTTCCTATGTACCAGATTCCATATTTTCATACTTGTGAGAAATTGCCCTTTGTGTTTGAAAATGAGTTTCTGGATTCCCATTTTCATTTTTGTTACTGTTTTATTTTCTTCCAAGTTCAACAAAAGGGCTTTTGCATTATTTTACATCATAGACAGATTTTTTGACTTTCTGAAATAGACTAGCTTGTTAAAGATCATTACAATAAATTAAAGTTGCTATCTCATAAATTATAGAAAAACTCAGTACTAAATTTTTGGTTGCCTCATACTCATACTTTGCTTTTAACAGAAGCAAACTAACCAGGAGTACACAAAGGCATCTGTTATGACAACATCTGATTGTCAAATGACAGCTACGTAGATCATGTTCATAAAATGGTTTCTCTTCACTAAGTCTTTAGGGCTTTTTATGAGTAATTACAACTTTACACCAAATCTGCTTTCCTATCCACTTCTACGGTTTGCACAATAAAGTTAAGTAAACATGAAAGAGAATCACTTAAAAAGAAACCACAAAACATTATTTTGAGAAAGAAATTGGAAGCAATAGCAGCTCTATCTTTCATCAAAATTGTCAGTTTGATACACAAAGAGAAAGAAAATGCTTCAGTGTTGTAATAATGACCTTAAAAATTATTCCTTTGAACTGTGATTACTGCCTTCCTCAAACACAGTCTTTTGGTTCCATGCTGAAGAGAGAAAGAAAAGAAGGTAAATAATGTCTGGATACTTAACTAATGTATGTTAAAGTAAATAAATACACAAAATTTTACCTATTTTCTGATGCTGTGCACATTTTAGTTCTCTGCAGAAAAAGTGTGGGTCTTTATTTACAGAAGGTTGATATTCAATAAAAATGTAGATTGAAAGGATAAAGATTCATGTGAAATTTAAACAAAGCAATCAGTTAAGGGCAGGAGCAGAAGTATAAGGACTGGATAATTGATGAGAAGAATTGGTAAGATCTATACTTTATAACACAGCATTAATCTATAACAGTAATAACTGATAGTAAACTGAGAATATTAAATGCAAACACCAGAAGATCATCATACTCTATGAAAAGAGCATTGATTTCCCCTGCCCCCTGCATTTTTTCCTGGCTAGAATGCTAGGTGTTGAAGTAGCTTTCATGCAGATAATGTTTTCTAAATTATATGGTATTTGTATGCATTGATGTGTATAATGTGTTAATATTTATTGTCACAAAAAGAACTATTTTTTTCCAACCATTACGTCTACTGTGACATCATTATGTTTCGTTACATAAGAAGGGATTTCTCAGAGTAAGGGAAAGTATCTGAAACCTGTCTTCTGTGGTATAAATATGTCTGACTGTTTCACACATTTTTATGAGATGCATTAATTTTAATACATTTTTTCCCCTCCTCCTTTGAGATCTTGACCATTGGCAAATACTTGTCAGTTATCAATTAGCGTTCATTTCTAGTTCATTTCAGTTTGTCCTATTCAAGGAAGAGCTTTTAATCCAAAATTGTATCAAAGATCCTATCACAGGTGCTGTTAACAAGCCTGATGAGGTTGTAACATCCTGGAGACTGGTCTAAATAGTGCTGGGTTCTGGAAAAGCAATTCTGATGACATGCAGCCTGACCAGGCTCTCCACAAGTTGGAATGATTCTGCTGACTCAAGGAGCTAGAGCATTGTTGGAGATTGTAAGCTGAATTTGCAAATGTTCTCAGCTTTGGGTGCTTTTATGGAAGCAAATGAGAATGTCTCTGTTGACACCTGTGTAACTAGGCTAATGGTCCCTGGGTTGGGAAATACAGCCCAACAGAACATGGATCACACCAAAACCAGGAAAAATCCTTTGGAAGAAGTATTGCCAGCTGCAATATGTGATGTCTAACAAGCAAAGATACAGGCCAAAGCAAGAAAATTTATCTGAAACTACAAGGTAAACTTTACAAAGATGTAAAGTTTTAAAAAATCAGACATAAAATACACCCTGCCTGAATTTCATGGGCCTTGAAATGAAATGAAAATGAAAAGAAAAAAGAGAAAGTAAAAACTAAACTGAAAAGTCAAACTCATCTCATTAAAAGAAAACAACAACCAAACAAAAAAACCCCAACAAATAAAGAACATCATAGAAATCAAAACCAACAGTGAGATCTGCATACAAACTGGATCCCCAAACTTTCAGTTATTTCGTTCATTTGGATAATGGGCAGCTAGACAGAGGGCAGCACTCTGAGCATCTGCAGGTTGGCAAAATAGCTATGGCATACTTCTAATAAATTCTGTCTCCCTGGGAAGTTATCAAAAAGTGACTTCAAGCAGAATGTCAGTTCTAGTAGGAAGATGCCTGCCTAAACAGGGAGAATAATAGCTTTAAGCCACCGCTGCTGTTCTTTGATTATCAAGAGTCGTCATACAAAATTTGAAGCAATTTTGAGTAGACCCTCAGTTCTACAGGTCAAAACCTATATCCCTAGTTAAAAAAAAAAACAACAGAATTGTGTTTCTGATTTTCTCCAGATTAATCCTTTGGCATGTGAAAACTCAAAGGAACATGAATATTTGGGTAGTCTCACAAAACTGCAAATATTTGCCATTAGGGCAGGAGAGCTGAAGAAGAAACCTTCCTTTCTACAAAGAACTATTCAGGGATGTTTTTATAATCTTAATATGCCTGTAAAACCTTCGGGGGGGCGGGGGGGGAAAACCCAAACAAAACCAAAACCAACCCAAAACAAAAAAACCACACACCCCAGAGACATAACAATATTTTGGATTATTTCCCTGCTGAAAGCATTATCATCATTACATCTTAATTTTATTTAGCAAACAAAGTAGTTCACTGTCATTGTAACATCATCAATAATAGCATGGTTTTTTTCATTAAATCTCAAAGCAGATTGTCATTAAATGCTAGCCTGTTATGCCTTTCACAGCTATTTGTAAAAACCTGTGTTTTTTCTGTCTAATGTAATTGCAGCATATTTTCCTCTTCCACTATGTGGGAAAGGATTTTGTTTGGTTCAAGTTTTTTATTTTATTAAGATTTGATCCAGTTCAGTTTGTACCCCCTGAGGTCCGTGTTTGGTTTGGAATAATTATATACTTGCACACAAACCTGAGTATTAGCTGACAGCAATAAAAACCATACATCTACTACAGACCCAACCTCAATCAGTAGTTTTGTACCTGATCACTGCAAGCTGCTTTGATTTTAAAAATCAACCCCAGTTTTATTTTGAAGATTTTGTACATTTCTGTTCAAAGACCACAACAGAAAACATATGTTATATTCCAGGAACTCATGAAGAAAAAACTAACAGAAATTCTTGGCAAAAACTTGGCTGTGAGGAGCTGACTAGCATTAGAAGCAATAGTGTTTTTCTGTTTGTCACTTTTATTTTAGTTTTGTTCAGCTTCAGAAGACAACAAATCTTTCTGGATTCCTTACAGTTGTCACAAGAAAAACTATTGTGCATCTTCCAGCAAATTATTTATTAGATTTAATTGTCTTTTATTCTTTTCCAAAGCTCTGTGTCTATGAATTCAGCCAAACATTTTCCAATTTGTAAGGGTAAACAGAGACACTACTTCTCTTCATAGTGATAAGAGTCTAATTTAGTCAAAGCTTTTAAAGAAAAGCTTAATCAAGATCCTGGTGGGGATAAAGAAGAATCAGGTTCACAAAAGCACCTAAATGGACCCTGGTTACTTTAAAACTGTGGGTTTAAAACCACCATCTCAGTAGCTACCAAACTTTGGAGACGTGTGAACATCTCTGGGGCCATAAGTTTTATCTTACAGTTCGCAGATACTTCATATTTTATCTTTTTGCCTGTTGTGAAGAAAAGAAAATTTACTCCAGGCTGTACTATCTCGCATGTCAGCCTGACCCATATTTAGAAACCTTCGCAGAGTAGGAGAGCACATGCTTCTCAGAGCATGCCTGTATACACCTAGGTGAGCAAACTTCTCACAAAGTAAAGTATGGGCTAGGATGCTTTGGAAGTAAAAGATGAGTGTTAGGTCCTCATCAAGGCCTCTTGACTGAATACTGTCATGTGTAAATTTACAGAGGGAAAAGTAAGAGGCAGCAACATGACTAGCTCTGAAAAGAGTGACTTTAATTTTTTGAAAGATGTTGTCAGTAGAGGTTGGAAAGAAGTGCCTCCTTGTGTACAAGGCACTGGTACATCAGTATTTATTTCAGGCCAGCAGCAGATATCAGTCTGATGATAAAGCTGGTTCCTTTGCTTTGCTTTTAAAAGCACCTGTTTTTTATATATATGTTTTATATATTTATATCTGTTTATATAAACAGAGGAGATGCCAAGTTAGGGCTCTGGGTTTAAAAACCAGGAAATTATTGACATCCAACATCTTTTGACAGAAAATACACTACTCCCTTAGGCCCTTCTCAGTTGAACGCCAGAGATCATTAAGCAGTTCTACTCCTACATCTGTAAATTTAATGCTAAGGATATGTTTCTTTATGAGGCATATTCTTTTTAAAATTACACTGTTGTATTTTCAGAGCCTTAAACAATTAAATTAGTCTTACCATGTTTCTGTATGTGGTTCTATATGAATTCCAGAGATCTACTCCAAAAAAATAAACACATGCATGAGCCATTCCAAATTTAGGCCTCGATTGCTTCGTATTGATATATATTAATACTATAAAATTATCTTTCCATAGGAATGTAGACAATAACTTTCACATCCCTCCTTGTGGAGAAACTAGGAAGTTATTATTGAATGTATGTACATTTTATATAGCAATTGTCTTTGCAAAGATTTAGCATTATTGGCATTAGTCAAGAGAAAATGTATTCCTGAGGGAAAGAACAAAGATAACTGGAGTGGAAGACTAGGTTTAATGAGTACTTTATTTCAGCTGCTGCAAACTCACAGGCAATTACAAATATTTACAACTCCTAATTTTGGGAATGGTGTATAAAACTAAAACTAAAACCAAAGCCACTGAGAACAATTCTGGGTCCCAGTTCTAGCTGCTTTGTATGGCTTCAAAACAGCTGCTAGAAAGTTGTTCTAAAGACTCATTCTAGGTTTTCTCAGAAGTGTGTACAATTATCCTGTACAGACCTTTAATTCATGAGACAGTGGCAGTTCTAATGCTTTTCAGATGATAGAAATTTCAATAAAAAATTCTACAGTAGGGGTGTGGGTGTGTGTTCACATATATGTAGCGCAGAAAAGGCTTAAAGGAAAAATACTGCACAAAACAACAGTATAGGTCATTTACTATAAAGGCAATACTAACAAGATTAGAATATTTAGTTGTAATATGTTGGAATCCAGAAAATTAGATCACTATTACTTTTCTCTTTTCTTCTATGTACCTCTTTTTGGCTTAGCCTGAATTGTCATATGTTCATCCCTGACACACTGGGCATAGTCAGAAAATTCCTGAGTTAGGGCTACAGTGGAGGCACACAAATGCAAGAACTTTATAATGCATTTACTAAACCTGATTTTCAAGACTAAAAACCCTAGTTGTTCAAGTTCATCATAAGGATGACTGAAGCTTACAGTTATATAATAGACTCACACCACTCAGGTCATGGACAAATTCATAGGACAGGTGGGATGCTGGGATCTTCTAACTTTCTCCTCCATGCTGTTTTTCACGCTCATCTAGAATTGCCTCATGACCCCCTCTCTAACTTTGGGTATAACCAGAACATCCCCCTTCACACACAGTAAGTACAACTGTGTAAGATGATGATGGACTTGATAGCATGTGCACTCTTTGCACTTAGCAGGAGGGAAATAAGGCTCAAAGAGTTATAAAAGTGTGCGGGTGGGGATGAATCTTACTATCCCCAAGGCAAGAGCTACCCCAGAATGAGAAAAGGAGAGGGCACACTAAACATAGCTAAGGATATATGGCACAATATGTAACACTCAACTTTTGGCAGCCTAATGGCCAAATCATCTCTTGAGGCAAACTGGCTGTAGTCGTCCACTTGTGTGGGTATCTCGCCTCCCCGAGGAGTATCCCAGACACCAGACTGCAGGTGATCTGAAGACAAGGCAAAGGAGAGGATTTGCCTGCTTATGAGAAAAAATGTGCTCGTTATTTCATGTGGCATATTTTCTCTCAGTTATATCACTCTAAATGCTCCTGAAGTGGAGGATGAGTCATCTAAGAACAAATGTACATTTTTATTCTCAAATCTCTCTGAGAACAAGCAGGCCAAGGGGTTGAAAACATGCCTACATAATTAAGACCTGGAGTTCTCTACAGCTGAGCTTCTAAGTCACTCACATATCTTGGAAGTTCTTCTACAGGCCCTTTCTAAATTGCTGTCATTCTTTCAGAGTCAACAGAGTGCTGGTAGTCTATAATACTGGGAAACCTGGCTCTATGTTACTAATGCCATAATTATTATCATAACTTTAAGTAGCTATGCTTCCCTGAGAACATTTTCTCTTTATGTATTTTAAATGTAAAGTATTTCCATAGGAATTAGTTATCAACAAACTGTAGATTTAGTAGATTTAAGGGAACTTATTTGCTTTGCAGAACAGGTTAAGATTAATTACAAAGTTTTATACAATTATGTCTTCACCCAGATTATTGTACAACCTTTACCTATTACAGTTTTTCTCACCTGTGCAATCTTTACAATAAAAGCCATGAGACCACATGGTCCACAAAACTGTGGTCAATAAAAACGTGGCAATTTCAAAGCTTCAATTGACACCAGCTCAGTTTTCTCAAAACTCTTTTTTTTCCCCTTAGATAATTAGAGCTATGAGATTTAGATAACTGCAAGAAAGTAACTGAGAAAGAGCAATACATTGATTAATGTAATTCCCTCTACTTTGCTTGGCTAATAATGGCTGCCTGCAATTCAGAGTATAGGAATTTGCATACTATCGTAAATTACTAAAACTGTGCTATCATTATGCAAATACAAGTGCAAGAATATGGGTGACTAAAAAATAAGTACAAATACTGTAAGGGTAAATTAGGTAAAAACGTAACAGTGTTACTGAATTTTGACTCATTGAAACATTTCCAATTTTAAAACGATAGTGCTGGGATAGTTAAAATATGTTGAAATATAAAATAAAGAGCAGAAGAACAGAACCTAGGACAGTTTTCAGTAACTTTCCTAGAAACTAGTTTTCTGCCAATGTTCCTGTTGCATAATGAAGATAACATTTGTTCACCTCATAAAGAAGGCTGGGCTCTTAAACCAGTAATGAGCTCTGAGACCCTTAAATGAAAGAGATAAGCTGGAAGTCTTAGGTGCTATAACAATGATGATTAGTATTAGAAATATGTTAAAAAAATACAATTATATTATTAATGCTTTTATTTAAATTTTTATCTGATGAATATTATGTTTTCATGGTATTTGGAAATTATGTTGAACTTCGGTATATTTATTCTGGATGTAAATACTACGGAATGGGTCAAAGTGTATCACAGAAATGAGGCTTCTTTTATTCTTTACTCATATCCCATTTAGAGCTCATTAAATAGTGTGTTAAATTAAACATTTGCTATGCATTCTAGATATTCTAATTGTAAATAGGACCCTGCTCACCTCAGATCAAATTATGTGGTAACTTTTGCAAAAATTATGTCAAACCTGTTAAACATGATATAATGATTGGATCTAGGAAATGGATAATTGTGTTAACTTCTTCTGTACCAGATTGTCATTACATTTATGCAAAATTATCATAGGATAAGTCTGCTGATTGAAATACATCAACAATATTGACTATTAATGAGACTGTATGATTCAACATGAAGTTGTCTGCAATCTAGACTGCAGGACTTCAAGGAAGCTCTGTCTCCAGGAGATTTTGCCCTGACCTATTTGTTTGTTTTAGCAGCAGAATGAATAACCAAGCTCAAAACATCTCCTTGGACAATCTAGCAAACAATAAAAGAAGCTGTTATAGAAAATTGTGGAGAAACATTATAGGTTTTGCTGTTTACATCATTGTTTGCATCCTATATTTTCAGTCAGACTTGCTTTATTTTTCCTTTTTCACTTTTCAAAATTGCAATCATGATTTCACAGCCAGGACCTACGAAATATCACAATTAATTTTTCTTTGCTAGAATTGTTTCCTATGCCACACTCCACAGGGATGATCTCACATTTTATACCTGCACAGTCCCAGTTTATGAGCTATTTGTTGTAAAAGGATTTCCACTTCTGAAGCTAGAGCATTGTCTGAGCTCAAGCAAGAGGGGAAGGAAAGGGAAGAAAATCAAGAGAACCAAAGGCATGCATGCGTGGCATAGGACTCGTGGAACGCCATCCATTGGATCACATTGCTACTCTTTATCAATGACATGTCTGCAGCAGGTCAAAAATGTCAAGTAAGCATTTTGCTGTCAAGATGACATTTTACTTTCCTGTTGCCTGATACTTTCCAAGAGAAAATGGCAGATCCAAACAAGCCATTATGATAAGCAGCACTCACAATTATGAAATGTTGGTTTAGTGTGGTACTAAGAATACTTTGAAAGCCAGCAACAGAACCTGGAGAGACACTTTCCAGTGATTCTTCCTCCAAAGGCCCTAATATAAAATTCACATGGTAATGTCAGGGCTTTAAACAGTCATCTTCTTCAGCTAAAGAATTAACATTTAGAAATTATAAGGAAATTTAGACTAATAGAGAGACAAATGTATCCACAGAGAATTTCTTTTGAGGTCATTGGAGCTACTGCAAGATTGATTTTTTCCTCACTGTCTGTGAAATGAAAAGACATAGCTATGTGCATAATGATGAGAGAAGCAATCACTAATTTCAGAAAGGAAATGTGTAAGGACATCAGGTGAAAGTGAGAATGGGAGCAGATTGTGAGGAAAAAGAGGGTACAGATGTTGAATATGAGAGGTTTAATTTCTCATCGCATATCACTCTGATCTACACTGCTGGCCAGAGTAAACTGCATGAAATAGGGATGATATGAAATGGGGTACTTTATATGCTAACTTCACATCCTGGAGCTTTGCAATAGCTAACAATGCAATTCTAACATTAAGAGACTAAAAAAATATTTTACGCTACAACATCTCTCCACAACTCCTTAGTTGTGCTCAGAAGATGATAGAAAAAATATACCTGCTATTTTAGTCTGCATTCCATACAGTCAGAAACATCATCAGCTGCAGAAAT
Organism: Phalacrocorax carbo; assembly: GCF_963921805.1. NCBI lineage: Eukaryota > Metazoa > Chordata > Aves > Suliformes > Phalacrocoracidae > Phalacrocorax > Phalacrocorax carbo. The sequence continues at coordinate 61,842,823 of NC_087514.1, read as the reverse complement.
CTTTAAAGATGCATTTGTGACATGTTGAAGTAAGCCAGCTGAATTTTTAAATGTTAACTATTAAACAATATAATGATATGATTTTTCAGTTCTACAAGCTTTTTAAGGATTTTTTTAAAGAGATACCTACCACCATCTCACTGTGATTATTTTTATTTATATATATATATATGACTATGATAAATAAATGAATAAAAGTAGGATTCTAAGTTATCAAGTTCAGCTCTCTTTCAATTTCTATGTTTATCTTTTTTTATTTTATTTTATTTTACATGCTTATTTTTATTAAGTTCAATTTTGAGCCAGTTTCCTCCTACCCAGTTTCTGATTTGGAAGGCACAGAAGAAGGTTATAAGAAAATGCTGTTTTTCAGGTAAAAATACAATACATTTTTCACATGTATTTGTCACTTCATCCTTCAAAATAGCTTTCAATGCATGTTGAATAATGTTAGGGCCATGAACTATGAATGGCTTTCCTGCAATGGAGACAGTTTTTCCTAAAAATACATTAGATTCATTCTGACACAAAAGAAGAAAAAGCAATCTTATTGTCTTTTATTCTCATATATTTCATGGTTGTACAGAAATATTTGGGAGAGAGTGGTCACAGGCGTACTTCCTTTGAAGGCGAGAAGAAGTAATAACAACAGTAGTTTAATAAATAATGCTATACCGTACTCTGACCAACATCTCAGTTAACAGCGATACACAGCATTATTTAAACAAAGAGGTTGAAGATTAGGGAACTGTATGTCATCCCTAGGTTGAGCTAGCGAAAAGGGAAAAGGAAATAGCAGAGAAATAGCTAGCAGAAGAAAAAGCAAGGAATCTTCTCTTAGGACAATGAGTTGGGATAATGGCTCAAGAAATGTGAGAGCAGCCTTCTTCAACATAGCTTTGCTGTAAACAGCTTTGAAGCCAGAAACATTAGGTTTCTGACATTGAGATAACTGGAGAATTTCTGTGCCATATTTTTTAGAGCTGCAAGTCAGAGAAGAGAAGACTTCAAATAAGTGCTGATTGAGTGAAAGGGATGTTTTGTATTAGCACTTTTGTGAAACGAATGCTTGCCCCAGGGCAAAATGTAATCAACATCTTTCACAACCAGGACCACTCTTTCTATGCCTAGCACTATCCATCATGTTTGCTATTGATCATTCTTTCAGGGGAGGAATAGCAATAACAATCTAACATCCTACCTTCCAACATCTAGGAGATAAACTGATGGCTTTTTGGAATTAAAGCATAATATAGGCTGTTGTGGTTTAGCCCCAGCTGGCAACTCAGGCCTGCACAGCCACTCGCTCACTCCTCCACTGGCGGGATGGAGGAGACAATCAGAAGGGTGAAAGTGAGAAGGCTCGTGGGTTGAGATAGGAACAGTTTAGTATTTAAAATAAAACATTAATAACAACAACAATAATAATGTGATGAAAATAATGAGAGAGGGGGTGGGGAGAATGAACAACCAAAACCAACAGCCCATGACACAGCCACTCACCGACCCAATGCCACCAGTCCCTAAGCCGTGACCACCCCGACCACACACATCCCCCCCCCCCCCCAACTGCCCCTGTTAATGTACTGGTCATGGCGTCACATGGTACGGAACGAACATCCCATTGGCCAGTCGGGGTCAGCTGACTTGGCTGTGGCCCCGCCCCTCCCGGCCTCCTGCCCACCTGGCAGAGCGCGGGAAGCTGGAAAGGCCCCTGACTGCTGCAGGCGCTGCTTGGCGACACCGAGCCGCTACTTAACCGCAACTAACGCATCAGTGTGCCACGGGCACTTTGCCTGCCACAGTGAAGGGAATTAACCCTGTCCCAGCCAAAACCAGCACACAGGCCTAGGTTCTGGTAGAGGCTCACTAGTTTGACAGTGCATTCCCTTTGTTCCTGAAAAAAGATGGATATAAACTTTTACTACTCTGAGTCGGTAGTATGTTTAATTTAGAACAGAATTCAGACTAACATTAAACGCCCAGCAGGTCAGTGGCATCTTCCTAGAGGATGATTCATAGGACTTAAGTTAGAAAATTATCCTCTTCAGTTTCACATCCCCATAACTCATAATATTACTTCCAAGAAAATTTAGAAAGTTTATGCAATAGGTAAACAGATATTATGTGGTCAAGAGATCTGGATCCAAAAGAATGTACTTACATTGATGCAGCATCCATGGAAAAAGAAAGAGATCAGGTTAAGTAATATTTAACAAATATTGCTTCAGATATTCCACAGACTCAGAAAATTCCCAAAGGCTTAAACCATACTTAAGTTCATAGAATGGCTGAAAATGTTAATTAATTGCTCATGCCTTGGCTTTGGACCATCTGGTTTCTAATCAGGGGAAATAATGAGAAGGGATCTATATTGTCATACTTTAAAATACCTATACAAAAGACAATCATCCAGAATATCAAGAAGTAAATGTATATAAATTGAAATACATCTTTTCCTGACTAATATCTATGCATTATTTTTGTTGTGTCCCCCTTAATCGGAGTCCATGTTGTCAGATAACAGCTTTCTTAAAGACCTTCATCTTGACCAATTTCTCATTTTGCCAGCAGCCAGAGAAAGTGCTTTTCTTTGGTTTTCTATCAGCTGCAGATGGTGTCAAAAGAACACAGACCTAAACAAGTGTCAATGGTCACCATTGTCTATATGTTGCAAGCAGAATGATGGCAACTGATCTGAGAGATAGAAGGTCAAGAGACACTACTTCCTGTAGTTGGACAGAGAGAAAGAGGATGTCTTTCCTGACAGCATATAGAGGCATAAGAAGGTGCTTAAGCCTGTAAGATTTAGCTATGACATTTCCTCATTCATAAGGCGGCTGTCTTCTTTTGCTCTGATGTTTTTTTCTTTACCCACACTGCTATAAAGGGTGCAGTGTGCAGAACTAATACTCAGGAAATAGCTTTCAATAGCAAATGTATTGGATAAAATTTAATTTCTTGAAGAATTAAAACTTCATCTAAAACTAAATTTCCCTAAACCAAACTGCAGCTGGAAGGAGGTACCTGTTATAATTTAGCAATGTGATACAGCAGTTAATAAGCACATCTACAAATGATGGGTGCAGCTCTCAGTTGCATGCTTCCTAATTACAACTATAAAAGATTAATTACACATCTCAGTATATATTCCTCAAGCTCCCATTTTTAAAGAGGGTGAGAAACACAGCACCTCATTTTCAGACTGGTCATGGTCATAAACAGGACGTTCCTCTGGATTTCTAGTATGAATGTCTGTCAAACAGGTATTCTCAGAGGATATTTAGCATTCACCAACTTCAGGAATTACTATCGAAACTACTTTCTTCTGAAATGCTGCTGGAAGTATCAATAATGCTAGTATTCTTTACAGCTTTACTTAATGAATTGGTGGTGGCAGTAGTTACAGCAGCTTTCAAATATTTTTTTTTCTAGATTTGGAGACATGCTTTGTTTAAACAGAGGTCAAAGACCTGAGGTCAGCCCAGGAAGTCTCTTATATTCTCAGAGTGAATAAGAAGGATGGTGTATTTCTTTATCTGGATAAATAACTCTATATTTGAGAAAATAAAATAGATAGCGATAGGCAAAAAAATTGATCCTGGAATTTATTTTCACGCTTTAATATGTACAAAAATTGAGAAAAAATGCATTTTAATTACTGAGTTATTCAATATAGTGATAAATGTCTTGCTTCATATTGGATCTTTTTCCCATTTACACTACTGGAATGAAATTCACTTAGAGAATTATGTCCTTAGAATGACCTGTTCACAGAGAGCATGGAAAATGGAGAAAGGTTATGATAATACACAGGAAATCTTGTGGTCTAGAGGTTTCTATTGGATACAACAACCCGCGGTGTTTAGGCCTTCTTCAGTTACTAGTCATCACACCATGTCCCTGGGAAAACTCAAGAGAATTTTTAGGAACTCAAGTAATAACTAAGCTCTTCACTAAAGACAGATAATGCAAGTTTGCTTAGTATCTCTGTGTTGACATCTTAAGATCTCAAGAGGAAAAATATTTGTATGCAATATTTTCAAGAGGCAATACACAATAGTACAATCTTTGCTCTTGTGTTCTTTGATGAAAAAAAAGATAAGGTTTCTAAAAATGGTACTTCTCAATCAAGGAGATATTTATTGCATCCTAGAAAAAATGCAGATTCTATGCTTTACTGCATTCTTAAAGCCATTGAAATGGAGGTAACAGGATATAAACTGTTACCATTTGTTTATGTCAACAAAAAGGTGAAAATCCTAGGAGAATTCTCTGCATAATCTCATTCAAGAGACACTATGAAAGCAATATGTCATCATTTTTCTGCTGAGACATCTGTTTCATGCTGCACAAAGTCAATTGTCATAAATGGGGATCCATACGTGAATTCATATTCTGACACTGACCAAGGTCTAATTTTTATATCTCCTAACCTCCTGTTGTTAAGTGAGTTTTAGAACTCTGGAATTCAGATCGTTCAGCTTACCTGGCCTAACCAAAATTAATTTTATATTTGTATCTAACCATAACAGAAATAAGCAAGACCATGACTTAAGTAAACAAATGACCTGGAATAGACCTGGTGTAACATATTTGTGAAAGCTCAGGGTTATAAATGAAATTGATCTGGTCATCTTAATCATTTCAAAGGACTGAAGCAGTCATCACAATTAGTACAATTTTTTAAATCTTTTTAAAAAGCAATAAACTGATGCTTACCAGGGGAGTCTAAATCAGATAGTGAGCTGACAAATACTACAAATATTGGCCTTATGCAGTCTACAAGGTGCTTCCTGAATATACAGACTTAACCTGAATATACAGACTTAACCTGAATATCTGCTAAAAGATACTTTAATGGTTCTGTTTCTCTCAGCAGTGATCGTTTTTACAGTGAAACCTTGCCATCCGTTTAGTCCTATTTAATTCATGTAGCAGAGGCAGTGGAATAGAACAATGCCTCCTGCTTCCTGCCTTGAAAATGCTATCCCTCTTCATTGGGATATTCAGAAAAGAGGTCATTCACAGAGTAGGGAGGGAAGCATTAAGTTCTGACTTATGAAAAAGGTTTCAAGCCTCTCATGCCAAAAGTAAGGAAGGAATATCAATATGTCTCGTATGGCCTTGGGAGTTAAAAGAGAATTACATTACAAAAGCCTAATGTAAATCAGGCTTCATACACATTACTGTAATGGAGAAATACTAGATTACTCCAGCTGAAGACATGTTCCACAAATGAATGTAGCATGTGAAACACAAATCAATTTTCCATCTCCTCTTAAATCCTAGAAGCTCAAGAGTATTTCAGAAATCAGTCTAGGATCAGCTCCTTCACTCTGGAGAGACTGATTTCCTATCAGGGGAACACTGAACTCTAATAGAAGGTGAAAAGGATATAATACTGTCCTTCTCCCAGATTTATGGTTTAAGCATTAAATAAAACAGATAACAGTGTAGGATTACTGGCACTTCCATATTGCTGTTTTCAGCATGCTCCCAGTGGAGGCTGGGCCAGGGGAGACTGAAAGCAGCTCTGAGAGGGAGAGAGCCTAGGCACCTGGATGCAAGCGATGCCATCCCTTTTGGCCTCAAGACCCTGTGCAAGCGGCCCCAGCCTGTTTTATTTAGAGAGATGTTACTTTTTGACTATTTATCAGTGACCAAGAGGGTGTATAACTGAAATCCTGTGCAGCATGCCATACCTGCATCCTCACCATGTGGCTGCAATAAGCACCCTGCAGGGTGCCCAAACCTGCAGAAAACCATGTTCAGGCTTGTTATGGTGAGTGCCAGCCTAGAAGCCATGCTTAGGAATTTAGAGGTCCTGTGCTCCAGGAAGTCGGTTGGTCTGTGCCCCAGGCCCAGCCTGCAGGCTCTCTCTCCCTGTAGACAATGACAGCCTTGGTCTTGAAATACTACTGAGCTGTCCCTTAGCTATACCTTTGCTCTCAACTAGTTTGCCAGACTTTCTGGAGGATATGCTATCAATGATTCCTGAAAGGTAAGGTTATAGATTTGATTTGCCTAAAATGCAGCTGGAATCACTAGGGCATATTAATATTTGCAGTCTGGTCAGTCAGTGAGTGAAGCCACTCATTCCTTTTCAGTATCTGTGTCTTCAATCTTTTTAAAGAATTATTCCATCTCAGGCTTTCTGCTGCTGAACAAGTATAAAGGAATACATATGTTTCTTATTCTGCTTTTGGTGGTACCCAAATTTTTTTCCCCATCTTTTTCTGTTAAATGAAGACTTTTGCTCAATTTAGCCAGGACATATCTACCTATTACACAAAATGAGAGGAAACAGATGAAGTGATCCCATTTCCCTTCTTACGCACTTGACATTAAAACAGAAAAACTAGAATTGCAAAGCAGACATAAAAATGTAATCAGTGACTCTAAAACCTGATGAAAATTTTAAGTTTGGATTTCAGTTACCAAAAAAAGGAGAAATGAAAATAAAAACTCCTCAGAAATGGCAATACAAGCCACAAACATTTCTAACTGTCATCAAATCAAACAAAATGTCAGTGTTTTCACATCAGAACTGCCAAAATATATTAAAATACTTATAATTTTAACTTCTAAAGCATATGCGCTCTGCAAAACTTCATTTTTATAAACATGAGTAATAATCTAGATTTCAAAAGTGGGCAATTCAGAGTAATAAACACATCTTCAATGGATAATAAAAATATAATTAAATTAGTCTTTATGCAAAATATCCTGATTTGGACTATTCATATCAAGCCAAAGAAAGTTTTTGAGGAAGAAGAACCATGATATGGACTTTGCTGATTTTGTTCCCTATTCATTGATAAATTATATTTGTTGAGCTGTTCAGATAATCTGCACTATAGCATCTGCATATAATACAAACATAATAATTTTAGGTTATATAAACCAAAGGGTTTCAGTTTTTAAATTACACAGAGATAATTTAAGGAAAAAAACCACCAAGATGTTAAAAAACTAACACTTATATTTACAGAGCAGTGTATTTTCATAAAGGGTTTTATACCCCATTTTATTGTGATATATATGTGTGCTGGTTTTGGCTGAGAAGGGGTTAATTCTCCTCACTGTGGGGGTCGGCTACCTTTCCAGCTTCCTGTGCTCTGCCGTGGGGCGGGGCGGGGCTGGGAGGGGCGGGGCCATGGCGGGGGCGGCTGACCCCGACTGGCCAATGGCAGGTTCATTCCATGCCACGTGACACCATGGCCAGTATATTGAGGGGGGGCAGTTGTGGCTCGGGGGCGGCGCGCCATCGGGTCGGCGGGCGGCTGTGGTGCGTGCGGTTTGTTTCGGCCGTTCATTCCCCTCCTCCCTTCCCTTCCACACCCCTTCCCCCTCCACCCCCAGGTTCTGCACCTCTCGTTGTTCTCCTTTCCATTGCATTTTTCTTGTTTGTTTGGTTGGGTTTTTTTTAATTATTAAACTGTTCTTATCCCAACCCACGAGCGTTACCCTTCTGATTCTCTCCCCTGTCTACCGGTGGGGGACTGAGCGAGCGACTGTGTGGGGCTGAGCTGACGGCTAAACCACGACAATATGAGATTAAATTATCCTATGCATAATAAAATTTTACTTTCATCATGAAGAGAGAGGTAGAAGGAATTTTTTAATGCTAAGAGAAAGTAAATCCAAATATTCAGGGTTTTTGAAATAACTTTATGGATAATTCAATGAATTTAAGTCAAATAATGAAGTATTTTGTAGCTGCAGAGAAAGCTGAAAAGGAGTCAGTATATGACAAATAAGAGTATTTAACATTTTATATAGAATATTTCCCAAAAGAACTGCAGTTCCATCTGATAGGGCTTTTTTTCCTAGGTTATATATTCAGGAATTACAGGAGAAAATAAAGTTTTCTTTTAGTTTTTTCTTTTGCATATTTGATACCTTTAAGTGCATTAGCTGCAAAAAATAAAAACTTGACTGAATCTCCAACTGGACCTTGATCATATCAAACTTATATAGGAGGTCATAATTCTGTGATATTTCATGTAGAAATCAAAAGAAATAACTAATAATCACTATTGCCTGGACTCAGACTGAAAAGGTTTTTTGGGTTTCCCATCAAACATTATCAGCTCTGAAATACCATTAAAGTACTTAAGAACATATTTAATTACAAAATATTGGTCCTATAACAAAAAAGAGCAATTCTAGATTGAAATAGAAAAAGATTTTAGAACACACTGTAAGCACTGACACAAGACATTAATGTATTGAGAAAAATGTTACAGCTACTTACACATAAAGATTTTCAAGTATTGTAAAGCCACAATAAGGACTAAACTGAGTCCAAATAAAGCTGGAAGGAAAAAATTCCCTACAGCAATTTTGCATTGGCCATGAATCTAGAACACAAATACTTCTTTTCTCTTTTGTTGAACTTTGAGGAAATCACACATGATGATTTAGGACTCATATTGTGTCTGTCTCATGAAGTATCTCTCTGGATTGTTGTTTAAAAAAAGTTTTGCTTAACTGCTCATATTTTTTAAAGAGTAAGCAATGTTTTCCTTACACTGCAGTTCTTTGTGTTTTCTTGGTCATGTTCCAAACCCCGATGGGCCATAGCTTTTTTTGATATGCCAGCTGGATCCAAGTTATTAAGTTTTACAAAATATAGACTTGGCAACTCTTTATTCACTGTGAATGACAACATAAAAAAGTAACTAAGCTTCTTCAATGATCATTTGCATTTTCTGTACACATATTAATAAAGATAAAATCTGACTAATAAATTATTATTTCCATGAGGAATAACTTTATGGACTTTGTCAATTCAAAACTTTAACTACACAGTACTGAGTCAAAAATCTATTGTGTGGCTAGTTTGCTAGTATTGATTTGGGCTTGAGATATGTTCTTACTCTATCATACCTCTACTATATGTTATTTACAGTAACGTCTACGTTCTGCTGCTTTCTGCATCCATGAATCTCATTTTATTCCCTGACTTCTCACTGGTTTCAAAGGTTAAAATAGGCTTTTCACACTGAGTTGAGGCTTTTTATATGTTTCTGGAGGAGAATTTACTCCTGCTGTGTCAATCTGTAAGAAACACAGAGTATGACTGCTTTTAAAAAAGTTTCTAAATTTCTTCATAGAAGCTAGTATGGGGCTGTGTTTTGTATTTTTGCTGAAAACAGTGTTGATAACACAGGGATGTTGTAGTTATTGCTGAGCAGGGCTTACACAAAGTCAAGGCCTTTTCTGCCTCTCACCCCACCCCACCAGCGAGTGGGCTGGGGGTGCACAAGAAGCTGGGAGGGGACACAGCTGGGACAGCTGACCCCAACTGACCAAGGGGATATCCCACACCATATGATGTCATGCTCAGCATATAAAGCTGCAGGAAGGAGGGCACGTTTGGAGTGATGGCGTTTGTCTTCCCAAGTAACTGTTACATGTGATGGAGCCCTGCTTTCCTGGAATGGCTGAACCCCTGCCTGCCCATGGGAAGCAGTGAACAAAATCCTTGTTTTGTTTTGCTTGTGTGCGTGGCTTTTGCTTTACCTAATAAACTGTCTTTATCTTAACCCCTGAGTTTTCTCACTTTTACTCTTCTGATTCTCTCCCCCATCTCACCGCGGGGTTGGGGGGTCAATGAATGAGCTTTGTGGTGCTTAGTTGCCAGCTGGGGTTAAAGCACAATGTGGAAACACTCACCTATGTGGCCCAGGTGTGTGGGAACTGTACTCTACCTGTACTTCTGTGAGACTTAACTGTGAGTTTAACTATCTGGAATGATGAGGCTTTCTTAAAAGTGATCCTAAATAGCTAACAAAAGCATGCTACTCAGAATTCATCAAAACATGTCTGGGATTTTAAAATTCATAGTTCTCATAGATACAGAAAATTTCATTTCATAGCATATTATAATATTTCCATCAGCCCATATCACATTAATATTCTGCAGATGTTAAACACCTCACTTACTTTCTCACAGGTTTCATAGGTCCTGTCTGTACAAATAAATAAACCAGGGTCAAGTTTGAGATTGTACCACAATTATGGTCTGTAGTTGTGTCATAGTTATAGTCTGTTATGACTGCATGCTCAGTCATTGGCATGGTCTTTCATACATCTCTGGCCAACATCAGGTGGCATTCTGCCATGTGCTGCCCAAACAGAGTTTGACACAAAGGACCATTCCACACAAGCAATTTTGACTTCCTGTGAGAGAAAAGAGAGTACAGGCATGGGAATGTGACCTAGGCTATGTCATTTTGATCTCAGAGTCAGTGAACAGTTCTTGACATCTTTTATTGACCACCACACTCAGCCCCAGGGAGCAACAAATTATCTCCATCCTTGGAAAGGAGAAATCTGTTGGCTCCTCAAATGCTAATAAAGCCTTTCTGTCAAATTTCTAACTGAGTAGTGAAAATATATAATGCATGGTTTCATAGATGCTTTGCAACCAGTATAAGAAGTTCCTGCCTCAATGCCATGTCCTACTTTTAACACAACTGTTGGTAGCTACGTTGTACAGACCTAGCAACTAAAAAATGAAATGTGATCATAGCTACAACAATGCTATCATGTAAAGATAATTTAGGGAAAAAAAGAGTTTTTCTGGGGATTTTTATAAAGCTCTAGAGCTTGGGAAAGATACATGAATCAGGTTGCAGTTCTCAAACATATAAAGTGAATATATTATTGTAGAAGGAGGAGGATGACTGGATGAAAAGGATAATGTTTGAATAAATACAAGTGTGAAAATTAATTTAGATTTTGAATTGAACAGTGGCACTGATATCAAAAAGGGTGGTTATGTATTTGTATTAATGATGTTTTAAGATGTTATGCAATAATCTAATGTATTCCATTGTGATAAATTTCTGTTTGCTAATTAAGAAAGGAACACTGTGCCAAAAAGCAGACTAATTCCTCATTTAAGGTGAAGATGATATGAATAATTACCAGACTTGGTGAGAAAAGGGGAATTCTATTTTATTAAAAATTGTAAGTTTAGAAAGAAATTTCTTTTCTGGGGAATGGAGGAACAGAAGGTGTCATGAGAAAAGCCCGTGGTGAGAATATAGCTCATGACCTGCTGCTTATGGCTGTCATCTACTTTGTGGATGGCTGAGGTCCAGCCTTTATTATGTGCGAAACATGCAGAACATTTCAATGAAGAAGCACATGTTGAACAACTCCCAGAGAGCACCAACTGTTTTAGCTGTTGTTCCCACTTAGAGATCAATTGTCCTGCTGTTGTCTAAGATGTCAGTTTGCCATTGAGCAAGATAGAGTTGATGGTACTTTACACCTGTGGAATGAAGACACAGAAGATAAAATCATTTAGGCAACTTTCTCCTATAGTCAGCCCTAAACTGTTGTTAGAGGGATGAAATTCAGCCCCCTTGTGCTTCCTGTCGCCTATAAACATATTTGAACAATATATATTCATTTATATGTGTTCAAATACATATTTGAATTATATGTATTTGAATGCTATGACAACATTTGTCAACAGAGAGACTAAATGTTGCAGAGCTAGTTAAGTCTGAGTCTGTGCTGGCTAGGGTTATCTCAAAATGTAGATACACCATAATATATAGGTCATCAAACTTGTCCTCTTTAACACTTCAGAAAAGTCTCTGCAATCTCATGAAGTCCATTCTCCCACTAGGAAAGACAGCAAACCTCTTCTGCCTCTGTGAAATAGAAAGATTTCTCCAGAGTTCACCCCACAACCAGGGCGCAGGTTGGATAAACAACACACTGTTTATCTTGCCAGCACTGCTCGACTCGGTATCAACAACTGCAGGCTGAGCTGGCAGTGGCAGAGCCAATTGTTTGCTGGGTCTGATGATTAATCCTCATCTGAGATTCAGGAGTGTTTCAAACATCTCAGAAAACTTTTTCATGCAGTCTACAAACTCAGACAAACAATTTACTTATATCCCAAAGGATGCAGAATTTCAGTCACTGTTATCACAGGGTCCTTTTAGGTAACAGGCCTATAATATAACACTTACCCCTTACTTGGATATCATTTGCTATTATCATTATTTCTACAAGTTTAGATACAATATTTCTTAAATACCTTGGAGAATATATATCTTGGAACAGCATGATATATGCTTGCATTGTATTATTATGGCTGGAACACACTGTTACAACATGCAGCCCATTGATGGATAATGGCAGTCATTTAATCACTTCCTATCATTCCTAATACATCAGGCTAAGTTCACACATTAGACTCCAGAAGATCTTGTATTCCACATTTCTATACCAGTTTTAATAATACTTACATGTCAATTTAAATAATTTTCAAATTTAATGAAATATATCTTGGCCTCACAAGAAAGGATAGGGACATTGTTCTAGTTGTGAAGATAAATCTTTCATAGTTAATTTATGGACTTATGCTATGGGGCTGCCATTGTTTGGTGGCCTATGTAATTGTTTTCTTCTACATTCAGTGAGTTTCTCTGTCCTCCTAGGCTTTGTTTAGTAAGATAAAACAAAACAAGTTATTCTAGTCAAATTAAAGGTTCTTCATCCCTATACCCATCTTATTAGACTTTAACCATAACTGTTCCAATTTTAATTCAATTTTCCTGAACATTGGCAACCAGAATTGTAGATAGCATTCCAGATACGCTGTCCTCTAGTGCCTCTCATTACAACTTCCTGTACTAACAGTGAAGTGCTTCCAAACCTGCTGGTGGCTTCCTTGCCCTTCTTATTTTAGACTGTAAAAGTCACAAGATTTAGGAGGAACATGATTAGTTTCTAATTAAACAAATTTGGACTTTGCACTGCTGTAGTTCTTTCCATTTGCTTAGAGTCACTCAGTTGTTCAGTTCTACTTCATGTCTATATGATAATCATAGAATCATAGAATCGTTAAGGTTGGAAAAGACCCTTAAGATCATTGAGTCCAACCCCTAACCTAGCACTGCCAAGTCTGCCACTAAACCATATCCTAAAGCACCACATCTACCCTTCTTTTAAATACCTCCAGGGATGGAGACTCAACCACTTCCCAGGGCAGCCTGTTCCAATGTTTGACAACCCTTTCAGTGAAGAAGTTTTTTCTAATGTCCAACCTGAACTTCCCCTGGCACAGCTTGAGGCCATTTCCTCTCGTCCTATTGCTTGTTACTAGGGAGAAGAGTCCAACCTCCTCCTCGCTACAACCTCCTTTCAGATAGTTGCAGAGAGCAATAAGGTCTCCCCTCAGCCTCCTCTTCTGCAGGCTAAACAACCCCAATTCCCTCAGCTGGTCCTCATAAGACTTGTGCTCTATACCCTTCACCAACTTCGTTGCCCTTCTTTGGACGTGCTCCAGCATCTCGATGTCCTTCTTGTAGTGAGGGGCCCCAAACTGAACACATTACTCGAGGTGCAGCCTCACCAGTGTCAACTTCAGTTGATCTATTGATCTTTTCTCCAATTTAGGCATGTCATCCCATGGCTCATCCCTAGCAAGCCTGGTTTTATCCCCTTCCCCCTTCGTATCTAGTTTAAAGCCATCTCAACAAGGCCTACTAACTCCTGAGCCAGAACCCTTTTCCCTCTTTGCGACAGGTGAACCCCATCTGTCTCCAGCAGGCCTGGTGCCATGTAAACTGCCCCATGATCAAAAAAACCAAAATTCCACTGCTGGCACCAGCCTCTGAGTCACGTGTTAATGAGGTGGGACTTCCTGTTCCTTTCCATATGTCTCCCAGCTACCGATGGGATGGAGGAAAACACTACCTGTGCTCCTGATCCTTCAAGTAATCGCCCCAGTTCTCTAAAGTTCTTTTTGATTGTCTTTGCACCTCTCTGAGCTACCTCATCACTACCGACCTGAATAACCACTAGCGGATAATAATTGGATGCTTTTACCAGCCTAGGGAGCTTCCTGGTAATGCCTCTTACCCTTGCTCCAGGGAGGCAGCAGGCTTCCCTATGGGATGGGTCCAGCTGGCATATCAGGCCCTTTTTCCCCTCAAGTCACCTATGACAATTACCCTGCTTTTTTTCTTACCAGTGGCTGTTGTAATGTGTGGGGCTGCCTGGTTCCCTCTAGTCAACCCCTTGGATGGATCACTGCCTATGTCTTCATCCTCCTGGCCCTTGGGTTCCAGAGCCTCATACCTACTGTGTAAAGGCAGCTGGGAGAGCAAAGTCGGCTGGGAGAGGATTCACCTACTGCGCCGAGCATGGATCTGAATCCATCCTCCTCCATCTTTTGGGTCCCCTCCCTCTGCCTGGCGGCACGAGGGCAGGGGAGCCACTCCTTCTCCTGATGATTCTATCCGGTGTGCTCCTCTCAGGGATGGTAGGGAGAGGCTCCACCAGTCTATCTCCCTCTCGCATTCCCTGATACTCCTCAGTCTTGCAACTTCTTCTTTCAGCTCTGCCACCATGCTGAGCAGATCCTCCACCTGCTCGCACCTCACGCAGGTTTTGTCCTGGAAGCCCTCCATGACTGGAGCAAGGCTCTGGCACTCCCTGCAGCCAGAGACCTGGGTGGCTGCATGTTTTAGCGGGAGGTCTGTCTGCCTTGCCACATGCCTCCTGGCGATGGCTCTTGTCCGAGTGGAGACCATGGCTAAGTCTTTTCCGGGAAAGTGTAGACCACCAGGAGAGCTCGCCAGCTGCCTGCTCGCCCTGCCTGCGCGAAGTGCCGTGCAAACCGCCGCACCACGCCCCTTCTGCCGCGCCACGCCCTGTTTGCCCGTCCTGTTCGTTGCACTCCTGGTCGCTCGCGCTCCCTAGGGGCATGTTTAAATCTCCCACGGTTGCCCCAGCAATGCCCAAGCCCCGTCTGCCTCGCTTGTGAGAGCAGCCGGTTGTTTTTGGCACGAGGGACCCACCAGGCTCTTTATTGGGTTCCCTGGCACAGGAGACCCCCTTTTCTACCCCAATCTAGTGCCCAGTCGCAGAACTTACCGTTGCTGCTGCTGCATGCCTCACTAACTGAGTGCTGCTTCCGGGATCTCCATGTAAATAATACGAGTTCTGTTTTATCTGGACACTGCTGTCTTTGTTTTGTCAACACTTTTATAAGTATATGTGAGGTTTTGTGCCAAAACCATTAATGAAACTATAAAATAAGATAGATCACAAGACCAGTACTAGAGGAAATCTATTAATAAGTGCTTTTTGATCCCATTTGACATTGTCATAAACCAGTAAAAAATCAGTAAATAAAAACTTTTCAAAAACATACATTTCACTAAAAACATTTAATAATTTAGTAGTCATACATCTGACAAGCTTTAAAAATGTCTGATTATTAGAATTAGTTTAAATTCATCCTTCAGCCACTTTTTCTGATTCAAATATCAGTAAGAATTTTTTTTCATTAAAAATCCTTGTCAGCAGAGATGATTTTGAGGAGCTTTAGAGGGTGAACATGTTAAAAAAAAAAATCAATCCAATCATATGTTTTTGTTCATTACCTTAATCAGAGTTGAGAAAATACATCCAGACTACTCCTATATTGTAACTTCTGAAAGTGGAAAATGTACTCAAAACCCCACAATTAAAAACAAACAAAAAAAACCCAAAAAGGGGGATAGTGACATTCTTTAAAACAAATCCAGAGAAAAACAGACCATCTACCTATGGTAGTTATTTTCAAATGCTGCATAGTGAAAACATAAGCAATTATATTTTTAATAAAATTTAAATTATATCCCTTGGATTTGGAAAGGATTATCTTTCATGTTAGACTTGTGGTAAACAGCCTAAGTATGTACAGTATGGACCTGTGGAAATGTATCCCTATGACCGACTTCCTTCCTAAAGTTCATGCATTCTGCCACACAACATTTGGAATCTGCTGGAAGATTTCACCTAATGAGTCCCAACATACTGTGTAATGTAAGGATGAAAAGGCTGTTATGCTTCTGCTTTGATAATTTTCTGGGCATGTTTTTTAGCATATTTCCTTATCACAGAATCACAGAATGGTACGGATTGGAAGGGACCTCTGGAGATCATCTTGTCCAACCCCACTGCTTGAGCAGGCACACCCAGAGCAGGGGGCACAGGAAAGAAGTTTTTCCTCATATTCAGGTAGAACTTCCTGTGTTCCAACTTGTGCCCATTGCCCCTTGTCCTGTCGTTGGGCACCACTGAAAAGAGTCTGGCCCCATCCTCTTGACACCCGCCCTTCAGATATTTATAAGTACTAATAAGGTCCCCCCTCAGTCTTCTCCAGGCTGAACAAACCCAGGTCTTTCAGCCTTTCTTCATAAGGGAGATGCTCCAGCCCCCTGATCATCTTGGTAGCTCTCTGCTGGACTCTCTCCAGTAGCTCCCTGTTGTTCTTTTGCTGGGGAGCCCAGAACTGGACACAGCACTCCAAATGTGGCCTCACTAGGGTGGAGTAGAGGGGAAGGACAACCTCCCTTGACCTGCTGGCCAGAATCCTTCTAATGCACCTCAGGACACTGTTGGCCTTCTTGAGCACAAGGGCACATTGCTGGCTCATGATCAACCTGCTGTCCACCAGCACTCCCAGGTCCTTCTCAGCAGAGCTGCTTTCCAGTAGTTCAGCCCCCAGCCTGTACTGGTGCATGGGGTTGTTCCTCCCCAGGTGCAGGACCTTGCACTTGCTCTTGTTGAATTTCATGAGGTTCCCCTCAGCCCAGCTCTCCAGCCTGTCCAGGTCTCGCTGGACGGCAGCACAGCCTTCTGGTGTATCAGCCACTCCTCCCAGTTTTGTACCATCAGCAAACTTCCTGATGTTACTGTATATGTATTTATAATTCTCTTCTAGCTCTTATATTTAAATACTATATATTTTAGTTTTTGCAAATCCTGATCATAAAGAATAGTATGCTTTGGGATAAATTTGTGATCTTCCGTTTTTACACTTCTGCTTTTACCTGCATTAACCATTTATAATTTCTTATGTCTTTTTCTTATCTCTTCATCATTTGTTCATGTTCTCTAATTTTTCTCTACTTTGGTCACTTTTCTTCAAATCCATGTGACTTATGGAAGGAAATTAGAACACTTGAATATTTTCCTTGAATGGTAAACACCAGGCAAGATACATTAACATGCACTTGGAGTAGCTCTCTTAATTTCCATATACTTTTATATCTTTAAAAAATGTTGCTATAGAACGTTGTTACCAAATCTGTAATAGTTTAATTCTGTTTTGCTAACTGATGCCAAACCAAAAGATAAGTATGTAGTCAAGAAAAAAATTGTGGTTTAGGTTATGTGCTTTGACACCCATGCGTATGCTGTTGTTCTAAAGCTTTTATTCCAGATTTCTCATTGATGGAAGCTTTCAATGAGTAACACAGAGGCTGTCAGAAGAATGTAACAGTTACAGGTCTTTTTTACATTTAGATTCAGATGCATTCACCTAAACTTATGTGGTTCATCAAGCCTCTTGGTATGAGTGCTTTAAATTATGCTAAATGCATTCAATCTCTAGGGTTGCATGGTACATTCTGGTTGCTGGAAAAGGAGGTGAGCCAATCTGTTGTACATTTCAAATATGTTTGTATCTCTAGCAGGCACTTAATTCTTTCTTACTCACTAAAAAAGAAGTTCTTCTGGTCTGAAGTGTTATAGTGGTATGACCTATGAGTTAACAGATTACTGTGTTTAGAACTTGTCTTCTTTCTTAGTGTCATGCCTTCAGCCAGGTGGCTTTGATGTGCATCAGAAGGTGATTGCATTCCCATACCACTTTCTTATGATTCTCTCTGTTTGCATGCAACACTTACTTGCTTTTTAAATTCAATATAAACATATCATGAAAATAATTTTCAGTTAAGGGTTTAAGTCAACACTTGTCCTAAATCTAATTGTGTAGGGCAGAGAATATGGAATTACTAGCTTAAGAAAGCAGTAGAACGAGTGAACTACATGCTATCATATTACTATTCAGCAAAAAAATATCTGTCATATCATTTCCTCCTGGGCTTAAATCTTTCCTTTTTGTGTTATATGTTTTCTAGCTTGAATAAGACATGCATTAACTAAAAATTAGTGGAGTATTTTCATATTAAAACCCCAAGATTTTCTGGTTTGTTTTTCCTAAATACACAAAAGCTTTCATAATGTATGTTCATGCTGTACATATCTTATATAGCCTCCAAATCAATATACTGCATTAGTCTGATGTGCTTAAACTAATAGCTTAGATGGTTACTGCATCAAGGCTTAATTAGAAACTAACCTTAAGAAGAATCTTTCATTTTAAAATATTATAGGGCCAGTTTACTTTTGGCCAGATCAATGAAATATTCCCTCTGAATGGTGCTTCAGCAAATTCTGCTGTAAAAATAAAAATATTTAGCAAGAAAAGACTATCTTTTGAGCTGTAGCATCTACTTTTTCCTGTCTGAAAATCAGTTAGGAGTAAAAAATTAGGCTTTCCTTTCCGTGTCTCACCCACAGGGAACTGTCTAAGGAAAATGGTTAAATCTTCAACAGCCAAATATATCTTTTCTTAGGATGAAATGTTTTACTATGGGAAAACAGGCCTGAAGAAATGGCAATTAAAGAGGACTTTGAGTTATACTGTGCATTAGTTCTAAAACAAAACGGAGCAATTTTTTTTCCCTTTAAGATCAGCTTCAAGAGAGTGATACCTGTAACAGTAGAAGGTTTTTTTCACATTGTAGTGACAGTAGTCTTTAGTTGGCTCTTTTCACGTTACCCTTACACCTTTCCCAATGTTCATGTTTAGAAACCAGCATACCTAGAGATATAGGAAAATCTGACTGGCTTAGCCAGGGGTTGATTTTTTTCTGTACCATCCTGAATTTTTCTCTCTCTTTCCTTCAGAGTTTGAATACTCCATTTAAGAATTTGAAACATATTTCTTCCCACTGAATCACAACATTCAAAGTCTTTCTAGCTGTATTTATAAAGTTATTTTTTACTTTTGGATAATGTAGTACCTAGTGCTATGAAGAAAAATAAAGTTTACCAAAAAGAAAAATACTGAAACATTTAGAATAGAAACAATGAATGTGGTTGACTTTAAACACAAAAGAAGCTCTTTCTGCACAACTCAGATGGGCTTGCAAATAAATGCCTAATGATACAAAACAGACACAGAAAAACTTCAAGTTTCTAGAAAAAAAAAAACACATGGAAAACTGAATCTGACTTCCCTATCTACAAGCATTTGCTCAAGGTGTTATGTGGACGCAAAGGCAAGCTACAATTCTAAGTTTGGAAGGAATAAACTTCATCTTACTGAGACCGTTGGGATGACTGAAACATGACCTTTACTCTTCCTTATATGCAAACAAGGTGAACAAATGAAAAAAATGAAAAGAAAATTCATAATCAAAATATATTTTCATTATGACTTTTGTGTCCGTATTGTATCTGATTATCTTTGGATTTTTTTCCTTGAAAAGTCTAGAGTGATCTTTGGTTAAAAAGGACTGTGAACGTGAAGTCTCCTTAAGAAGATATTTTCAGCTCTATGGGCAGCATTTTCAGACGAAGATAGAGAACTACAGAACAGTCACATTTATAGATTCTGGTTACATTTTTCAACCACCCATATTTTTAAACAAATTTAAAATATACAAGGCTTCAAATAGCCATCCAACTCATAAGGTTCCCTTTTTCCTTGAATCCATTAAAAGTTTCTCATCAAACTTAGTTAAAAATAAATCTTCTGTTTTCCCTCTGATGTAGGTTGGAATGCAAATTGATGCAAACTGCGAGAATTTTAGTGGCTTGAACTAAAAAATATGGAACATTTAATCCATTATCATTGAGGGTCATGGTGATTTTTAGCTTTTAGCTCCCAGCTACCTGGTACCTGCCAAATTATATATCTTATATATCTAGTCCTTGTTCTCATTGAAAAGAGTCCTGTTTATTTTCCAATAACATTCTGGCATTTTCTCATACATTTTAACATATTTTTTTTGCTTTTAATCTAAATTATGCAAAAAAAAAAAAAAAGGTGTGTCTGTGACAAACAGAAATGAAGAAAAGCAACTGTATCAGATTTACAGAGCTACCAAGCAATAAAGTATTCTTATTAACCTTACTACAATTCCAGCTTAATTTGTGTTTCTTATTATTTTTTTTAAATGAAGATAGAGGTGTATTCTGATCATGGCAAATAATCAAATTTTAATCCTAGGAATTTACAGTAAGTTTAAAGATTTCATGTTTTCCCTTAATATGTCTGTAACACAGCCTCTTTCATATTCAGTATTTTCTAAGTTAGTAATGCTGTTTGCATATTACATGATACAAGCTTTGAATAATGAGTTAAAGAAAAGGCAGTACCATGCAATAAAAACAAAAGGTGTGCTTTTTGATGGAAGAATGTGCAAGTGATATCTATTATTCCTACAAAAGAAATTCCAGATATTACTAGCTGATGACAGCAAATTGCATTTAGGTTTCTTGGGACCAGACAAATTGCATCTATTTGTAGAACTGAAAAAACTACTGCAACTTATGAAAATTTTGAAAAAAATCTGAAATTATATTAAAAAATAAAATTTGCATTAAAAATTAAAGAAAAATTAAAAGTAAGAAAAAAAAATAAAACAGAACTGTGTAACATTATTACCTCCATGGCTACATAAGACATATCTAGAACTTTATAAGTACATATCCCTGAACTGTCTTGTACAGATAGAAAAGGGTTCCAAAACTTGCTCATGAGAAATTAACCAAGACAGTTAAAATATATAACAGTACATGGCACATAGTTGAACATAAAGGAGATAGTATGAGTTAATGTATACTAACAGTACAATTTTGCTATAAACAGGAATGTTTTTTAACTTAATTGTGCAGGGAAACAATTATTTGCAGAATTTTAAAATTTGTTAAAATCAATTAAAATTCAATTGCAGAGACTGCAAAGCTGATTTTTTATGAGCAAGGCAAAGCACAAATAGAATAATTGTAGTGAGGAGCTAAAAGCTCAGAAAGCTCAAGTACTCTATTCACATTGTAAAAAGCTGAGAAAAAGATCAAAGGCAACAAGTGCTGAGAGGAGGAAGATTTCACAATTACAATGATTATTATCGAAAAAGTTGCTTAGCAGTGGAAAAGAGAATACATATAGAAAAACAGCTTTTGATTTTTTTATTTGTTTAGGTTTTTGTTTTGTTTTGGCTATATTTGATAACCAGGTGCTATGAAACTGGAACTTTGAGGTGTTTATATGGTAATTTTGGAGAGATTCCTTTAACTATCCAGAATCCTATGCTGTTCCATGTGGAGTATTTAAAAAGGATTGCAATAAATGATTCTTCCATTTGGCAGCCAAACCAAGGAAAAAGTACTTCAAATTGAAAAAAAGAAAAAAGTAACATTTCCTTACCAGAAAGAAAAAAATTAAAAACCCCAAATCATATTGTTATTGAACATCATCTTTTGTGTTCATCCTAAATCTCAGCAGTCTGAGACACTTAAAAGAAAGAAAAAACAATGAAAGGTAAGGGTAATAAATCACCTGTAGTTACTTTTATTTCAAATCTCAGCAGTTGAAGTAGTCAACCAGGGTGCAAAGCAAACAAGCAAAAAAACCAAAACACAACAAGACTGGGTTTAGCTCTCTCCAAGTGGATTTTTTTACTTTCTAGTGAACTGCCTTTATCTCACAGGTAATGACCAATACTTACCAAGAAAATGGTATTATAAAAGGAGTTTTCCTCAACTGTTCTTTCCAGATCTATTCCACTTTGAATAAAATATGTATGTCTTAAGCATTAGACATATCTCTCATTAGAGCATATTTGTGGTTATGTCAGTGGAAATATGATTTTATCCAGTATACCTATGCCAGAACTGAATGAAAGTGCTAGAAAACTCTGATGCTCTAGAAGTAGTAACCCATCACGTAATATAACCTTTCCTTCAGCCTATACATGGGGTAACTCATAAGTTATACTGCCACATAAGTGGCTGTACTTTTATTAACAAAACAGAAACCCGCAGTATGGTTTTTTCTGGACACAATTGTAATTTACTAGTAATAAACTAGGTAAGCTTTTTCTATGGTTGTTGGTCAAGTTTTGTCGTTCTTGTACTCTTGATTTTGCATTGCTAATTATTGTAATGAATGACAGTATTGAAAACAGATCTTATCACCCATATGTATTAATTTTGACCACTTTGGAACAGTTCACTACAATGCAGAACATCTAGGGTTGTACTGGATAATTCATGTAGCCCAAAAAGAATTGATACAATGCTTTACAAGAGATCACAACAATTGAATAATGGTAGCACAAATCTGTTCAATTAAGACAATGGGGTAAGTTGACTCTAAGTTATGTTTTATCCACTGTTCAAATTACTCCAGAAAGAAATGTTTTACTATTGGAATAAAGACACTTGTATAGGGTGTATGTGGCAAGGTCTTGGTAATGGGGAGGGGGCTGCAGGGGTGGCTTCTGTGCCCCCATATCAGACAGAGCCAGTTCCAGATGGCTCCTAAGTGGACCTGCCACTGGCCAAAGCTGAGCCTATCAGTGACACTGGTGACTCCTCTGTGATAACCTGTTTAAGAAAGGGTAAAAATGGTAAAACATGCTCCAGACACTGGAGCTGAAGTTCCCCTGCAGCCCCTGGAGAGGCCCGCGGTGAAGCAGATTGTCCCCCTGCAGCCCACGGAGGACCACGGTGGAGCAGATATCCACACAACAGCCCATGGAGGACCCCATGCTGTAGCAGGTAGACATGCCCTGAAGGAAGCTGCAGCTCTCGGAGAGCCCATGCAAGAGCAAGCTCCTGGCAGAAGTTGCAGCCCATGGGGACTCCACTCTGGAGCAGTCAGTTCCTAAAGGACTGGGCCCCATGGGAAGGACCCATGTTGGAGATGTTCATGAAAGCCTGTATCCCATGGGAGGGACCCCACGCTGCAGCAGGTGAGCAATGTGAGGAGGAAGGAAGAGCAGAGAGGAGCTGTTAGGGACTGACTGCAACCCTCATTCCCCATCCCCCTGTGCTGCTCAAAGGGAGGAGGTAGGGGAGTCAAAAGAAAAGGAGTGAAGTTGAGCCTAGGAAGAAGGTGGAGGGGAAGGTAGTTTTAGTTTTGTTTTTTATTTCTCATTATGCTATTCTGTTATTAATTGGCAATAAATATCTAAGATGTGAAAAGACATTAAAGATACTGTGTTTGTTTGGTTTTTCTCCTAAGAGAAGACACCTCAAAGTTTCAGATTCTTCCTTATTCGTATTTGTTTTCTTATAGAATTACCATGGCACTAACTACTCCACACAATTTGATAAGTTATGTAGGACATTGGCTGTTGAATCCATTTGTATTTTTATTGATTATCTGACTGGAAGAAAAGTGTTCATTTATTAACAGAAATATAGTCTATTGTATGTGTACCATAGTATTTTGTTGAGTTAATGAGATTAGAAAATCCTCTTTTATCTTCTGATGTGTTCACTGATTGATGATCTGCTAATACTTCTTCATTTTAGACTCTGTTGCAAAGGAAAAACCCAAAGCTTAAATGATAAGTAGCATGGCTTTGTTTGCCCTTTTCTTATCTGTGTTTTCTTCCTTTCAAATATTAACAACCTTAAGAATTATATTATCCAATCTTAGCATAAGCAGTCATTCATGGCCCTTTTCTAATTACAATCAATTGGGTCCTGAAATGACATTACCTGGAAAATATTCTATTCATGATTAAACCAGGCAACTGGATCACATTTACAGTCTAACATAGTTATATTTATTGAACATATTGAAATATCTCTTGAAATTAGTGTTCAATTTTTAGATAATTTTGATTTAGATTGTACAAATATATGAATATACCTTTTTGTTTTCAGTCGAATAAAATTGCTTGACTTCTTCCTGAAGTCATGTGATAAAAGGTCTGTAATGGTTAAAGGCATCCAAGAATCTTCATAGTTCCTGAGAAAAAATATATGCCAGTTGCTTACTGGCATATTTTTAATTTCATGTTTAATTTAGAGGATATTTTTTCCCTTAAAGTGAGGAAAACAGACTCAGGTTACCCTGAGATAACCCTTCAATTGTGTTAAGATTGAGGCATGCAAGTCATAGAGACAAGAGGACTTGGGGAATAAAAGGGTACAGGTTTCAGTAGGAAGTCACAAGTTTTAATCTCTGATAGCTCCCACCCTACTGGAGGCAAAGCCCAGGACTCATCATATGCTTTTCATCGTTATTCTCTACTGTATCAAGTGAACAGTGGAATAAGGACACATTTTTTTGGTGCTTACGAAAGTACTATAGATGGCAACTGAGACATCTCTCAGAAAAGTAGCACAGAAGTATAACACAGTGTTAACCACAGTACCCCTATCAACTACTAGATGACCACCAGATCACATAAATCATTCATTCCTATCTTTCTGCATTTGTACCAATATTAAATAATATACACATTTATGGTATTAAACAAAGTTTAATGAAATTTGCAATTTATGAAAATTATTTGTAGGTCTTTTTATTACTGTGTTTATAATCACTTTGGAAAACATGCATGCTATTTATCATCTTAAAAAGGAAACCAAGAAAGACTAGATTTTGTGAAGTTTTCCTAGAGGCAACCCACTTTTTTAGGCACCACTCATCTCAAGATATGAAGAGCAGCTCAAAGGTTTGCAACCAGATTTAGAGTTAGGAGTTTTCCTGACTTTCCCATATTTATCCTTAATGACCTTGAGTGAGTCACTTTTTCTGCACAAATTGTGTGTTCACTGCCCACAACTATAATATGAAGAGGAGTGGATAGGAATACTGGTATATAACAAATATCATAGATGTATATTCAAGATCATGAGAGACTGTAGTATTATGATGAAAAGGTCATAAATTAACATTTTCTGACATTAACAACTGCAGTGAAGGCAATCATGTATCATCTTATTTTGGCTTACTTTCAAGTGACTAATTTATGGGTTTACTTCTTCACAGAGGCCTCTGAAGCTCTCTGTGTACGTAGTTGCTGAAATAAATATTTTATGTACTTAATGTTAGTAGCTGAGTTTTCTCTTACTCAGGGAATAGGGAGAAATTATGACAAATGAAAGCATCTTGTGTGATCTATCGTAGTCAAGCAAAAAAACTTAAATAGCACTACTAAGAAGGAGGCACTTGAAAGTAAAATATGATCAATAAAGTGATTACAAAGAAGTGTGTGCAATAAATGTGAATATTAATTACCCTTTAAGAAACTATAATTTCCTCATGAGAAAAAAAGAGATACTGTACTCATATTCTGAAATATAAATTTTAAAATGAGCATCCTCTGGTGATTCAATTATCACCACCATGACCTTTGGACTAGCCAGAATTATCACACCTGCAGGGTATTATAATACAGTGAACATGTACTAAAGGTTTGTATGGTAGTGCTAGACAGAGCAGTAGAAACCAGATTCTAGCTGTTGATTTCCAACAATATCCGTTTTACACTACCAAACTGTTAGCACAGAAATGTTCTCCAGCATCAATTAAACATTGTTTGTTTTTTCTTATATGTTTGGAGATACAGTGCAGGAAAGAAAGAATCCTAGTTTCCCCAGTAACTCTTAAAATTATTTGACTTGATTTTTAGCCACAGATTTTACTGTGGGCTGAAAAGAGACCCTGGAGCTTAAAGAGATTTTGCCCAATTGTTGAAACTCTATGGCTTTATCTGTAAAAGACCCATATTTCTAATGGCTTGTCAGAGGAAAAAAAAAAAAAGCTTGTCTCCAAAGCTTATCTAAATGATACAAGCTTGTATCAGTAAGCTGTTGTGTGGCATTACTGTATTTTTAAGTGCTTCAGTGTAACCATAGAAGCACATTTGGCTGTTAAAGCATTTGAAAAATCAATAATTATGCACTTTCCATTTCTATTGTGCACACAGACATTTTCAATATGGCTATGTTGCACACTGGGGTGTCATGAAGATGCTGGCATAGGAAAAGCAGATGGAATTTTAGAGAAAGTCAGTGTGTCATTTCACTGAAGACAGCATCCCTTCATCATATATCCCTTAATGTATCTTAAGAGGTAAGGGCTGGGATTAGGTTAGCATTTGTAAACATGAAAGAAGGTTAAGAACATAAAAAGGCAGTCAAAACACAGATCCTTCTATTTTACCCTCCCGTCTCCAGCAGTGGCCAAAAGCTGGTGCTCAGGAAAGGCCATAAAAACAGGTAAAACCTGCTGGCTGATCCCAGCCTCCAACCATTTGCAGCTCAGGGAATTCCTGGGCAAAACAAAATTCCTATGTAATTAATAATCTTTGATGTTTTCCATCCATGAACTTGACCAACCTGCACTTGAATCTAAGCAAATGTTTACTATATGCACACTGTCTTCACAAAGCCTTCTACAGCAAGTTACCAATTGTTGAAATAACTGTTTCTTATTGTATGGTCTTAGGTAAATTACAAGAGAAATCAAGAGGAGATAACACAATCTTTGCAGCAGACTTAGAAGGAGAATGCAGTATATTAGGGCAGGAGAAATATTGCTGGATTTAGATACATCTAATATTCTCTCAGAAGTTTTCAGTTTATAGGGATATAAGGTACAAAGCAAACGTATTGCTGAGCAATTATAGCAAATTTACAGAATCTCTGTGAAACAGAATCTGAATATACTCAAGAACAACCCGTTATAATGTGTCTGACTTGAGGGCTGAAAGTTGCCGGTATTTTTATAACTCAAGTTTTCTGAAATTCTAAAAACCTGCTTTTGCAGTTTATCTTAATATTTTCATGTTACCTCCAATTTAATATTTAAAATTTTACAGAGACAATTAATAAACTCAAATTTAAATAGAAATGTGATACATACATTAAGATAAACTTGAGATACATTATTTCTATGTATTCCTATTATGTCTTCAGTATAAGAAATACAAGAAAAGAAGTGGTACTTTTTAATCTAAATGTTTAAGTGATAATATTTGTGTATTTTAAATAAAAGAACTTCTTTAAATATTGCATTTCTTTTTTTTTTTTAATAAAAGAAAGGTGTAATACACATGTCACCCTGACAGAACTGGGCAAACTGAGAAACAGAATTATTTTCCTATTGCTATATGAAAAAAAATAATGGGACAAGAGCAAGGCAAGAAACAAACCACTGATTTCTGTTTCAGACTCACTGTCTTCCCAGGACTGAAAGTGAACCTCTGTCCCATGGCCTTTACATTGTAAAGTATTTTTTCCCAAAGGTAAACTATGGTCCTTGTTAATTAAAGTCCACCTTTTTGCTTTAGAAGAGAGCAATTAAGACAACTGTAAAGGATGGACAAACAAATGTCAACAAAAATTCTAGGTTGGTACACACTGACACTAGCATATTTTCCTTGGTTCTTATTGAAAAATCTGAAATACACAGAAACAATGCATACAGCATTCCTATGTATGTCTGACATGCACTTTTCCAATAAAATTTTCCGGTAAGTCTTTATGAAGAGTGTAAATTCTTTGTCCCTCCTCATTACTGTTAGCCTCGTTGCTGCAGGGCTGTTTGATGATCTCCTGCAACTTTACTCACTGTCTTGGTAGAATCTCCAGCAACATGTAAGGAACTTTGTCTGGTCCCAAATCCTGAGTTCACTTTCTTCTGTCTCTTTACTCTGAAATGAAATTTTAAAAAAGTGTGACCACAATACTAATTGGAAAAGCCAGTTTAAGTTTAAAACAATTTCAGATCAAATTTCTTCCAATAAACTTCAGCAGGAGACAGTAGAGTTTAAATGAGACAATCTTTCAGTATGGTTAACTTTGTAGCAAATATTAGATACATTTTCAACTGATTCCTTAATAAAGAAGAAAAAAAGTATAGGGTTTCAGGGCAATTACTTGGAATTGTCTTTCACAGTGAGAAGCAGGCTATACTTGCTTGCTTTGCTTTTCATCACTAGGAGCCATTATTTATTGATTGACAGTTCTGAACTGTGGTACTATTGCTATTCAAGATACATTTGAAGTACTTGCATATAACTCATGAGTCTTTTTATTGGAGGAAGGGAAAGTGGGGAATAGTGAAAAAGATCGAAGATATCTCAGACCTCTCATTTGACAGAATTCTAGCCACTAGTCCAGCATAATGTCTTCATATTGCATTAATGGCAATAGGGAGATATTATTTACAAAAACATAATAATCATAAAGATTATTGTTAAAATATAATAATTTTAAAAATAAATTAATTTTTATAAATCCTGATTTGATAAATCACACTTCCAATAACAATGTGCAGCAGAACAAGGACATCCACGCAAGCTGGGTACCAGAAACAGGCTATTGTGCTCTCCAGAATTCAGAGCACAGTGAACAGACACTCAGTAGCTCTTCACAGAACAACACAGGTTTATCAAGATTTATGAGCTCAAGTACTGCCCAAAATAGCTACAGTACAAACTGACCCAAGAAGAATGCACGTAAGACTGTGTCCTGGTTTCATTTGGGACAGAGTTAATTTCTTTTCAAGTATCTATTATAGTGCCATGTTTTGGATTTAGGATGAGAATAAAGTTGATAACGCAGAGATGTTTTCATCGCTGCTGAGCAGTGCTTACACAGAGTCAAGGCCTTTTCTTGCTTGTCATACAGCCCCACAAGCGAGTAGGCTGGGGGTGCACAAGAATTTGGGAGGGGACACAGCTGGGACAGCTGACCCCAGCTGACCAAAGATATATTCCATACCATATGGCATCATGCTCAGCATAGAAACTAGGGGAAAATCTGGCTGGAGGTCCACTGCTCAGGAACTGGCTGGGCATTGGTCAGCAGTTGGTGAGCAACTGCATTGTGCATCACTTGTTTTGTATATTCTTTTATAATTATTATTATTTTCTCTTTCTTTTCTGACCTATTAAATTGTCTTTATCTCAACCCATGAGTTTCACGCCCCATCCCACTGGGAAGAGTGAGCAAACAGCTGTGTAGGGTTTAACTACTTGCCAGGTTAAATCACAACAGAGTGAATAAATCCTGGCAGATCTAAACTATTTCTCTATACTACTAGCTTTTATCTCATCCATGGTTAATTGAAAATTTCCTGTGCTTTAAGCTCAGGAGCATACATCTCCCATTATCTCCATGTCATCTTTGCACTTTCATTGAAAACCTATCACAAGCCACAGTGCAACTCCTGTATTTCTTGTCTTTTTTACATATCTTGAACACGTTTTCAGAGGAAGGAATTCACAAACCCATTGGTTTAGTCTTGACTCCAGGAACCTAAAAGTCTTGTGAAAAAATGTGTGAACAGGAAGTAAAGGAACCTGAGAGATTTTAGCGAACTGTAGAATATGGTGGTCCCCAGTTACTTCTTTGCAGCTGTAACACAATTCCTGGCAGTGTGAATGTGTCAGTCATGCCGTTATGCATAAACATCTAATCTAATATGTCTAGTATTTAGTAAACAAGTTAGCCCATTATGGTCTTAGAAAAACCCAGCATCACATATCAAAATCACTCTGGGTTAAGTAAGCTGACAAAGTGTGAAAGCCTTTGGGCTAACGTAGCAATGTGATTGTTTACAGCACAACAGACCCCATGATGCTTCTGTCGACTGATGAACATGCCCACTAATCATTCCAGATACAGACTGATTGCCAAGCCCTACATTAGTAAGAATCAATAAGCTGGCAACTTTCTCACCCTGCTGGATATACCAAATTAGGCTGATCCAAAAACTTGGTTGTCATTATTGAATTTCACTGGATATTTTTTGAAACAGATGGTTGTTTCCCTTTAAATTACTATAGTTTCATGACTTCCAACAATAACTTTGCCCTATTAAGAATTCTAGATAAGTTCTATTAACAACTCCTTGTTATTAAAAATAGTTGTGTGAATATATTAGTGCAGTGTCACTCAGTTCTTTCCTTTTCCATTCATTTTGCTAAGCTAAAAATTTTAATATAAACTAAAAATAAACCCTTAAAACTAGCAACTGAAAGATTTTTAAATTACATTTAATGAAAAGATACGAAAAATATATGAAGAAAATTGGCCATAACTGGTGGGTGTGGGCCTAAATTACATCTTGTCCCCCTGGGAATAGACATAGTACCTTTTCAAGACAAAACAAGTCACTTGTTTTTTAAAATATTTTATACTTAAACATTTTAGAAACACATAATCTGGTGGTTCTAGGTGTAATCTTAGTTTACCTAACATCCATAAAACAGTAAGAGAGTTCCATTTTGATTTCTATTTCATAATCGAATTAATCCAGTTACACATATAATGAGTAACTACTAAGACCAGTACATGAATAAAAAATGGTAAGCTTCAAATGTTCATACAAAAGCATACACGCTTGCCAGAAATCGCTAGCATACAGACAATATTATTTTAAAGACTAGTCCCAATGTGTAATGAATCATAAAACATAAGAGTGCTATTGACAAGCTAATGTATAACAACTTCCCTTCATTTCCATTCTGGTTTATAACAGTTTTCAAACACCTCCTCTAAGAACCCCTGAGATCACTGCTTTATGGAAGGGAAATTTTGCCAAGGTATAAGTGGAGTATATTACATGTACGTCAAAAGGGTCTGGCTCAATTGCTCTTCTCTGTTTTCAAGATATAGTGGTGGACTTGGCAGTGTTAGGTTTATGGTTGGACTCGATGATCTTAAAGGTGTTTTCCAACCTAAATAACGCTGTGATTCTGTGATCATTCCTGAGTAGTTCTGCACTTTTGTGACTTCAGTGTGTGTATTCCATGTAACAGCAGTAACGAACAGCCTATGTAATTGTGAACATTTATGGAGTTTATGCCATTAAAATTATGGAAATCTTTCCCATTGGTAGCCTGCACCAGCCGACCTTGAGAACACCTGGCATCTGGGAAGGGTTGGGGCAAGAAGTTGTTCTGTTGTGTCACTCATCCACATGGCGGAAGGACACTAGGGAGCCAGATGAAATGGAAACCATGTCTGCTTCCAGCTGGAGCATGCTGAGGTTCCTCAGGGCAGACAGGGAAGCAGCCGACTGCACAGGTGCCCATCCTGGTCATGCGAAGCACAGGCAGCTCTGCAGCTGTTGCTGTTGCTTTAGCTGTCTGTTCGGCCAGCACGGAGAGTGAGTCAAAGCCCCTCTGTACATGGAAGGACTACACAACCGTGTTCCAAATTATTGCCAGACAGGGATTAAAACTGTGGAAAACCCAATAACAAAAGTAATATGTAACTGCCCTAGAAAAAAAAATAATTTTGGGGTACAAATGAATAAGCGAAATAAAATGCATGGGTTTTGAACTCCAGAAAAATGAGCAAAACATTTTAAAGCCCTTTTCCTAACAGCAGACAAATAGAAAACACTATCAAAGTCAGCTAACAAAATAATGAAAATTCACAGGCATATAAAAAGGCACCATACCATATGTCCACCAATATCTAGTACAACAGGAACATTAAGAAAGCCATTAAGGTAGTGTCCCCATTGTGCCCAGGTATACAATAACATATGGTACATTTCCTGCTTCACTGTGCATTTCCTTGCTTTCATTGTTTAGCATCACTAATTTAGAGCTTAATTAATATAGTTTGTGTGTGAATTTCTCTACAGAACATTTTATAATTCTTCATTGCTGCTTAAATTAATAGTTTTTTAGTGCAAGTGCTCTGTACACAGTAAAGTAGGATTCTTTTCCAAACCGTAATTAAATAGAAGGGCTAGACAGAATTATTTTAAGGTAGCTACACATGATATTTAAATTATTATTGTCTTCTTATTTAAGTCCTTGTATGGTTTGCTTTAATGATGTTACAGAGACATTACAAGGTTGTTGTTGGTTTTCATCAATGAAGACTTCCCAAGGACAGATATGGGTATCTCTCAGAAGTGTAGATTAGAGGCAAAATAGTAATGGACTAATGTAGCAGTCTTAAGGAAAATGCAAGAAATGTGAAGTGACTATGTACTGATAAATGCCCACCTGTATATGTCACGAAGAGGGGGAAACCAAGATGTCTGAAAGTTTTTTCTCCTTCATGGATATTTATTCTCAAAAATCTAAAGAAGATTAAGGAATCTCAGGATTCCTCCAAAGATGATGCAATTTATTTGTAAGACACATTGTCTCTCTCTTTGGTATTTACAGATTCCACATGCCTCCTAGAAGACCTAACCTTTCTCACACTGGCTCAATCTTAGCAGGGTTCCTATGTGATTTCAGGACTCCTTCTGGAAAATAAATAGTGTCTTCTCAAAGGAATATTAATTATCATTTCTGTCCTTCTGAAAGATTCATATACTGTTTCATGAGTTTGGTATAGACAATGAAATTACAGTGAAAAATAACCCCCTAACAACAACTTCTCAAATGGTTGCATCAGAAATGTTTAGATCTAAACCTAACCGATTAGACCAAATAACTAATAACTAATATCCTGAATATTTAATTTTATGAGATAAAAAGTGGGAGTTCACTTAATAGTAATAAATAATAAGCATCAGTCCAGATCCACTAGGATTTGCCATTTACTGTCTTACCTGTGATGATGCTACGCAGTACTGTTTGAAAAATAATGCACAATTTATTTCCAAGCATGGATGGAGAAGGAAGGGATCTGTGGTATGAAACCAAATTAGAATGAAGAAAGTAAATCATTACAGGCTTGAGTTAGTGTCTTCACTGGTGTAAACTATACCTTGATTTTACACATTTACTGATGTCTAAAATAATTAATATTCTGAGTGGAATTACAAGTTTCTGCCCAAATTATAGTAACATAGATTTATGTCAGCTTCTGATTTAATTAAAGCACATTTACCATTTAGCATTAGGGGACTGTTATAGACCATGAGTGGACATATGGATATTGCATTCTGTTTCATATCTTTATGAGGCAGAAATTGCTTAGACCCTGTGTAAACTCATCCACTATGTAATTCCAATCTCTAAAAATAACATGCGGACTCCCAAACAGTATGACTTTTTTCTTTAAATGTTGAGTTTCCTTTGAGAACCTCAAGACCCCAACTCATGTTTTTCTGTATTTCTCATTCAGTTATTTTTACTTCTTTGGAGCTCATGCAAAATTACAGTTTTTGACTTTCCTTACAAGAAGAGGTTTGTGTTTTGCCATATAAATATATCCGCTTATAACTTCAAAATTAATCTCAGAATGAATTTTTATAGTACATTGCTGGGTACAGTGTATTACAATAGCTACTGCTAAAATCTACTAAACAATTACATTTAATATTTTCCCTAGGGTCAAATAAAACAAAAATTACAATCTTGATCAAACTTTTGCTACTGCAAACTAAAACCAACACTTTGCAACTGAATCTAGGTAGTTGTACAAATCAGAACCTGAAATTAATATTTCTGGAGATTAAATAGTTTGAATAAGTCACCCACTTTAAGCACTGTAAGAATGGCAGAGGATGAACATTATGCAGTGGGTACCTAACAGAGAAGGACTCTTTCAAACACCCATTCATAAATTCAGGTATTGTTAACAGTAAGGTTTTCAAAAAAAGAATCATTCCCATTTATAGCAGAACAATTTCACTGATCTGGTACATAATAAGAATTAAGATAACCTTTAAAAAGGTCTGTCTTTTCTTAAATTGTTTTTCCATAACTCTCAAATAATCACACAATTTTGCTCAGTTGACTTTGCATAATAACATTTTTCTTCAGTTCTAATATTTTAGAATCTGATCATGCCAAGTTATGGCACGCCCAGATAAAATCACATTTCTGAAGAAAATGCTTCCTTTCAGCTACATGATAGAAAAAAAATCTATCCACTCTCCCCAACAAAATGGATACAAGAAACAAATAATTACAGCTTCTAGGGAACTGACAGTAACCTCCTGGCTTTTCTAGATCTGGTTTTTAGAATACTCTGAACCTACTGGAATGAACCAGAATATCCATATCATCTGCGTTTACAGTGAAAGAATGTAGAAAAAAGCAGACTTTTCACAGCTTGCTTGAAAACTATTTTTTTTTCCTGTGTCCATCACTATGTATCAGTCTCATGTAATTGTGCCAGTAAGTATGTAATTCCTTGCATATTACAATAAGAGAGCAGGAAATGTCCTTATATATGAACAGAATGCATACTTCAGCTCTTTTGCTATTGCTAATCACAAATTAAGGCTAAATACAAATTGTTTTTGCAATTATTCTCTGCAAATCATTGTTTGACATTTGTATTGCAAGAACTCAAAATTTAAATACATTTAAAAGTAAAAGTTGAAGAAGAGATATCACAAATATTGAATAGTGATCAACATATTACAACCAATATGGCGGGCTTTTTTTTATATGGCCAGATTAAATTAGAGGAAGAAACCCCCAACAACCCATGAACTTTTAACTAAATGGCTTACTTATTGTTAAGGAAAACAATCTAAAGTCTACATGGAAAAGTAGATACTCTAAGTAGTGGTTTTATGACTTATAAGTAGATTGTGTAAGATTTATTTGTGTAATGTGCTTTAATATTTCGTTACAAAATGCCCTTTGATTTCTGAACACAGGAACAGTATCAATAATATATACGCTTTTCTGGTTTAAGAAGTGTGATTTGCAAGGAAGGCTTTTTGTGGGCTTTTTTTTTTTTAATAGCAGAAAAAAGAAGAAGAAAGTACATTTGACACAAACTCTTTTCTCATTCCTTTTTTATACATTAAGAGTCACTTTCTACAGTAATATTTTCACCTACATAATCTCCAGACCAATAAAAAGCATGATCATTTCCTTTCCCAGTAATTACATGGTTGCCAGCTTCAATTTAGTTCCATTTACCCTTTCAGAATTCTTAACTTTTAACAGTTGCTCAACATGAATCTTCATTACTTTCTTACTTCTTCCAGGTATGAAAGATATTCAACTCAGCAGCAGATATTAAATTTCCTCCCCGCCCCCGCCTCCCCTCCCCACCTCACCCAATCCACTTCCTATTCTCCATCCAAATTTGTCTTGAAACTAAGCGGACTATCTTCAGACCATGTCAAGTAGGTTCTTTGTTAGGTACTATTTTTTTCATGCTACACTACACTACACTAATATTTAAACTGAAAATTAAGTTTTCTTCAAAATAAGGAAAAAACCATGTACGCTCAACAAAATAAGCCATTTAATTCCTGAAAAAACCTACTTACTGTACTGCAGTATCATTCAGTATTACGCCTCCTAGTTATAGTCATTGAATGAAAATTATATGAGAGTTCTGGGAAGCACTGGAGAGTTCTGCCATACACCACGTTCTGCCTTGGACCGTTGCCCATTACACTGTTCATTTTTGACAGTATTAAAGTCTGATATCTCTTGAACCAGCTGGAACAGAAACAAATACCGTGCATCACTGCTGTGCTGTGATTATGGGCTTTGCAACAGTGAAAGAATTTCTTTTGAAACTTGTAAGGCTGAGAGATAGAATGTGAATGTGCACATTAAAATTACTTATTCTGCTCCCTTCCATTCCTCCCAGCTTAAAATTCTGACATGATAGTAGCTACTATCTCACAAGCTGTTAAAGATAGCATGCAGCTAGAAAATTATCTAACTGAAAGTTTGAACCTTGGCTTTCAAATATCACAAAGCACTAATCTCTAGCCTTGTGGTTTCTAAGGTTTTGACTGCTGAAATCATGTGGGAGCTGAAGTGAAAAGCAACAAATGGTGATGGTAATCTGGTGACGTGAAGGTTTCATTATCTTAGGACCTACCATGTCTGATAAAACAGTACAAGTGCTCTCAGGACCAGTAAAGTTATCTTAAGTATGCAAACAGCAGGGGGCAAGCACTGATCCCTAAATGGGAGTAAAGCAAAGAGTAAAGCAGTTAAAAACAAGAGGTAAAACAAAATCAGATAAGATATAGAGCACTCTTCCTTTTTTTTTTTTTTTGGTAACGTTTTATTTATTTACCAATGTGTTAAACTAACAAATTGATATTTACCAAATACCATCCATAGTTTTGGTTTCATACTGAAAAAAAAAACCAACCCCAACACAAACCAAACAAACAAAAAGCAAACAAAAAAAAGTGTTTTCTGAGGTTTTCGGTAAGAAAAGATGCCTGAAGTTTTTCACACTCAATTTCATTCATAATGTACCTAATTCTTGAGACAGTTCAGGACAAGTTGACATATTATCTGCAAACTCATTTGAAAAGTCTAATTTTAGTGTCTCTGATTGTGACACTGCCAGGACATAAACTGGCTGTGATTCTACTGTCTATTTTGTCTATTTTTCAGATACTCCTCCAGCATCCAGAACCTTTGTGTCAGTAATGTTTGAGGATACGTTTTTCTTAGTGCTTTCAGGATACTTTTATTGGTCTGTTGCCCAGAAATTCAGATAATCCTGTTTCAAACCAGCCAATTTACTCTGCCTGAGTAATGTCTTAAGGCAGATTCACAGCAATTAAGTTCTCAGTAATTTTTGTGACTCTTTGTAGATTCCCTCCAGCGTGTTCATGTCTGTCTTATACTGGGGATGCAGAACTGAACCCAGCACTCCTGATGTGGTGTCACTAGTGCTGAGTAGAGGGAAGGGATCACATCCCTCAACCTGCTGGCCATGCTCATCCTAATGTTGTTGACCTTCATTACCTTCATTGGAAGATGCATTGCTGACTCATGGTGAGCTTGTTGCCCAAGAGGACCCCCAGCTCCCTTTCTGCAAAGCTGCTTTCCAGCCAGTCTGCCCTAGTGCAAGGATTTGTCTTTTCCATTGGAACTTTATGAGGTTACTGTCTGCCCATTTCTCCATCTTCTTGAGGTCCCTCTGAATGACAGCACAACTACCTGGACTATTAATGACTCTTCCCTCTTTTGTGTCACCTGCAAACTTGCTGAGGGTGCACTCCGTCCCATAATCTTGATGATTAGTGAAGTTAAACAGTGCTAGGCCCAGTATTGACCCCTGGGGTACACCACTAGTGACTGCCCTCCAGCTGGACTTCATTTCATTAAACACATATCTTTTAGTCTGGCAGTTCAGCTAATTTTCAGTCCACCTCACTGTTCATTTATTTAGTCTGTACTGCATCAGATTGTCTATGAGTATGTTACGAGAGACAGCGTTGAAAGTGCTGCTAATGTCAAGATAAACAAAATTCATTACTCTCCCATCATCCACAAAGCCAGACATTTCATTGTAGAAGGCTATCAGGTTGATCAGGGATAATTTCCCCTTTATAAATCCATGCTGACTGTTTACAGTCATTTTCTCATCTTCAATATGCTTGGAAATGGTTCCCAGGATTATCTGTTCCATTACCTTCCCAGGGATCAAGCTGAGGTTGACTAGTCTGTGGTTTCCTGTATTCACCTCCTGTCCCTTTCTGGGCAAAAGGCTGCACGGGCCTATTTGCTGCTTCTGTTATTCATGCTCTCCTCCTTGCTTCAGTTCTCATATTTGGTCAACAACAGTGCCATGCTTAGTTTATCCACTGACTTGATGATTCTGTAAATTTTATTCATACCCCTTTCAGCTCACTTCTTCTCAAGCGAAAGAGTCCAAGACTCCTTCCTTGAAAAGCAACCTGTCCATCCATTTGACCGATTCAGAAGCTGGAGCATATACAACCGTGATTTTATTGTGTATTTGTGGCCAAAAGTAAGAAAAGAAAAAAAACCCACCATGTATATATTAAGACGGAGTACTACCAGCTCAAATTATATGTAATTGAGGTTAATGTCACATCCTCTCAAATTTTATTTATAACTTTCAGTGAAAGAAAAGGTCTTATATCTTGAACATTCTCGCTTTCTGTATCAATAGAGAAATCTTGTATTTTCTCTTCTTTGTCTGGATAGATTAATTTTATTACTGCTGAGATTCTCTTTCTGGCTGTTGCTTTGCAATTCCTTAGTTATTCATATCTCTAAATCTTTTGCTACTTCCAAAGATCGAATCTGTCACACTATTCTTTAGATGCCTGAAAACCTCTACTTTTTTAAAATATTGTTGCAATAATAAAAAGATGATGTTTATCTTTCTATTTATGGCATCAAAAATTAATAGAATATTAGACTGACATGCTATGAAGCTGTTATGTGACCAGAAACAGAATCCAGCTTTTGTTATGTTGTTAAACTAGGCGTAACTGATTCAATGCATTCTCTTTATTTCCTGAAAATTATGAATCACAGGAGGTGATTTAGAGTGAGCATCATTCTACTGGGGTCAGAAACAACAAAACCACATTGAGAAAATTGTGTACGTGGTAGATGTTCATAGATTTTAGGAACTTTTACAGGATTTTATAAAAGATACAGAATCTACATCATCATTAGAATGATGAATGAACACGACAATGGGGTGTTCTTCAATGACTACAACATGTTAGGGAGGGGCCTAGAAGGGGTAAGGAATTCTTCAGCAGTAGGCGGGCTAACTTGGTGAGGCAGGCTTTAAACTGAAGGACTTGGGAGGTGGGATCCATTACAGAAATGCTCATGCCAGCACATCAAACAGAGGAGTAAGTCAGGCCAACCAGTGCAGCGACAAATGTTCCTTAGCTCTCTCACACGATGTGAAACAGAAGAGTAATCACCTCAGGTGTATGCATACGAATGCATGCAGTCTAGGAAACAAACAGGAGGAACTAGAGCTCCATGCCCACTCAGAAGGTTATGACACCATAAGAGTACCTGAAACATGGTGAGACAATGCAAACGACTGGGGGATCACAATGGACAGTTATAGGCTTTTTTGTAAAGACAGGCAGGGTAGAAGAGGTGGAGGAGTCACACTCTACATTAAGGAAAACCTTGAATGTATCGAAGTCAACTATGGTGATTGCAGCTGCTCTATCGAATGCCTCTGGGTTAAAGTCAGAGGGGTCATCTCCAAGCAGGACCTCACAGTGGGCATCTGCTACCGACCTCCTAACCACGATGACAAAGACGATGAAGCAATACTTGGGGCACTAAAGCAAGCTTCTGGCCAACAGAACCTGGTCCTGATGGGTGACTTTGACTACCCCGACATCTGCTGGAAGAACAATACAGCAGCTCGCATGTCATCCACCAAGTTCCTGGAATGCGTAGAGGACGGTTCCCTGATACAAATGTTAGATGTGCCAACCAGGAATGAGGCACTGCTGGACTTGCTATTCACAAACTGAGAAAGCCTGCTTTGTAATATCTCGGTGAGTGATAGCCTTGGCTGCAGTGACCACAATATTGTGGAGTTTGGGATCCTGCTGAGCATGCTGGAGGTCAGCTCTAAGACAAGGGTTCTGGATTTTAGAAGAGCAAACTTCAGCTTGCTCGGAGCCCAGTTGGGAGGGATCCCGTGGGACGCTTCCATGGAAGATAAAGGAGCTAGTGAGTGCTGGGAGTTCTTCAAGAACTCTCTCTTGGAAGCAAAAAACCAGTTTATCCCCTGCAAAGGAAAGGGAAGTGAGTGGAGCAAGAACCCCCCTTGGCTCAGCCGTGAACTCCTGGGTTTACTCAAATCCAAAAAAGAACCATACCAGAGATGGAGAAGTGAAGCATTATCCATCGAGAGCTACAAGGGCATTGCCAGGGCCTGCAGAGAAGCAGTTAGAAAAGCAAAAGCCCAGCTTGAATTGAAAGTGGCCATAGATGTCAAAAATAACAGGAAAGGTTTCTTCAGGTATGTCAACCACAAGAAGAAACAGAAGGAAAAGATAGGCCCACTGTTAAACAAGAGAGTCAAACACCAACGATGCTGAAAAGGCAGAGGTTCTCAACACTTCCTTCACCTCTGTCTTTACCAACACTTTTGGGTCCCAGGCTTTGGAAACAAAATTCCCAGTTGATCCAACCACCGACCCACCATCAGTGAAGGAAGAGTTATTACATGAATTATTACAGAAGCTTGACCCCTACAAATCGATGGGCCCTGACGACATCCACCCGAGGGTGCTGAGAGAGCTGGCTGATGTCATTGCAAGGCCACTCTCCATAACCTTCGAGAAGTCATGGAGAATGGGAGATGTCCCAGAGGGCTGGAGGAAGGCAAATGTTACCCCTTTCTACAAGAAGGGCTCAAGGGAGGATCCAGGTAACTGTAGGCCCAT
Source organism: Phalacrocorax carbo (assembly GCF_963921805.1). Classification (NCBI taxonomy): domain Eukaryota; kingdom Metazoa; phylum Chordata; class Aves; order Suliformes; family Phalacrocoracidae; genus Phalacrocorax; species Phalacrocorax carbo. The sequence goes on along the minus strand of NC_087514.1, from coordinate 61,802,853 downwards.
CAGCCTTACTTCAGTCCCTGGGAAAGTTATGGAACGAGTCGTCCTGGGGGCCGTCACAAGACAAATGAAGCACGTGATTGGGAAAAGCCAACATGGCTTCACTAAGGGCAGATCGAGCATGACTGTCATGGTTTTAGCTGGGATAGGGTTGATTTTCTTCACTGCAGCTGGCACAGTGCTGTGCTTTGGACTTAGTATGAAAACAATGTTGATAACACACTGATGTTTTAGTTGTTGCCGGGTAGTGCTTGTACTAGTCAAGGACTTTTCTACCTTCCCATGCTCTGCTGGGAGCACAAGAAGCTGGGAGGGGAGGGGGCACAGCTAAGAGAGCGGGTTCAAACTGGCCAAAGTGATATTCCATATCATATGACATCATGACCAGTATAATAACTGGGGGCAGTTGGCAGGGGGAAGCAGAGGTGGTGGCTCAGGGACTGGTAGCCTCTGTCGGTGGGTGGTGAGCAGTTGTATCGTTTGTGTTGCTGTTTTTTCCCTTTTTTCCTTTTCCATTTTATTATATTATCATTATTATTATTACTAGTATAATCATTATTATTATAATTCTTATTTTATTGTAATTATTAAACTGTTCTTACCTCAACCCACAAGTCTTTTTTTTTGCTTTTGCTCTTCCGATTCTCTCCCCCATCCCACAGGGGTTGAGGGACTGAGCAAGCGGCTGCGTGGTGTTTAGTGGCTGACTACAGGCTGAACCACTACAATGACAAGCCTGGTGGTCTTCTACAATGAAGTGACTTGCCTGGTTGACATCAGGTGGGCGGTGGACATTGTCCACCTGTACTTCTCCAAGGCTTTTGGTATGGTTCCCCATGGCCTCCTCCTGGAGAAATTAATGCATTATGGCCTAGAGAAGTGGTCTGTGCAGTGGGTGGGGAGTTGGCTGACAGGCCGTACCCAAAGGGTGGTGGTAAACCTGTTAAGAGTAGGGTCCCCCAGGGATTGATATTGGCCCCAATGTTATTTAACATCTTCATAAGTGATCTGGATAACAGGATGAAATGTAGCCTGATGAAGTTTGCAGATGACACCAAATTGAGTGGGGAAGCAGATACTCCAGAAAGGAGAGCTGCTCTGCAGGAAGATCTGCATAGGCCGGAAGAGTGGGCCAGCAAGAACCTTATGAAGTTCAACAAGGAGAAGTGTAAGGTCATGCACCTGGGGAAATATCATCCAGAAGTGCAGTATAGACTGGGATTCACCTGGCTGGGGAGCAACTCCAGGCTGGGGACCTGGGGGTCCTGGTGAACAGGAAGCTCAACATGAGTGAACAGTGTGCTGCTGCAGCCAAGAAGGCCAACAGGATGCTGGGTTGCATCAACAAGGGCATCACCAGCAGAGATAAAGAAGTCATTATCCTGCTTTACTCAGTGCTTGTCAGGCCACACCCGGAGTGCTGTGTACAGCTCTGGTCCCTGCTATACAAAAAGGATGTGGACAGGCTGGAAGGGGTCCAGAGAAGGGCCACCAAGATGATCAAAGGACTGGGAAGCCTGCCGTATGAGAATAGGCTGGGAGAGCTGGGTTTGTTCAGCCTTGAGAAAAGGAGGCTCAGAGGGGATCTCATCACCGTGTACCAGTACTTAAGGGGTAGCTACAAAGAAGATGGAGGCTCCCTTTTTACACGGAGTCACATGGAGCGGACAAGGGGGAATGGACATAAATTGCTCTTGGGGAGATTCCGATTGGACACCAGAGGGAAATTTTTCACAGTGAGGACAGTCACCATTGGAATAATCTCCCCAGGGAAGTGGTTGACTTGGCCACGTTGGACACCTTCAAGAGTCATCTGGACAGGGTGCTGGGCCATCTTGTCTAGAGTGTGCTCTTCCTAGAAAGGTTGAACTAGATGTTCCCTGAGGTCCCTTCCAACCTGAGATTCTGTGATTCTGTGATTAGAAAATAAATGACACCGCCATAGAACATGTAGACATCAGAGGCATATACATTATCTTTGCTAAAGCCAAGAAACACAAAAAATGAAACTGAAAAAGCTATTCTTTTCATCACATGCTTCTGAACTCGGTTCATGTGTTGTTTTTTAGGTACCTAATCTGATCAATTTTGTGCCAGTCTAATTCCATTAACTTCATAAACTGATGCAAGAAGAGTATTAGAAATATTCACTCTCAGATTCTAGCAATGGATGGCTATTTCATTCTGGTAAAGTAAGCAACTAATCTCTTTCAAGTTAGATAGGAAATTGAAGGTAATGTAATGATAGATTAAAACATAGATACCTGTTTGTTACAAATAGATGTATGTGTTTGAGTTACTTTATATCTGAACAAGAAGACATAGCATTTAATTACTGTGAAACGTGATGTGAGAAATAATACATTTCCGCTAAAAACTGAGAAAGAAGCACCACTGACAGCTTCACACTGATGTAACTTCAACATTCATTGGATTATTTTCAGAAAACTAACACAAATTCAGAGCATACATAAGTAATTTCTGTGGAACAACGTTTTTAGTGTTAGTAAGAATTTGTAAGTTTTCTTAAGTCTTCCCTCCTTATAACCTAGAAATTTAGAAAAAATATACAAATAATATGAATAATCTTAGCTCAACTTTTATTTTACGGTCTTTCAGTTTGGCACAACTATCACTTGGGAATTTTTATGACAAGTGCCACTGTACTGGGAAGGGAAAGAAGTTCCTTAGTTGGTGTGTTGTCTTTAGAATGAAGCACTGAAATTCCCTCCAAGAGGAATACACTTCCATTTTCCAGGTCTGAGATGCTGTTTGGCATAAAAGATCTTAAATCTAGGGGAAGAATATATGTCCAAAACATCCTCCCAGCAACAGACTTCTTGGATTTGAACCTAAGAACTATGAGAACCTTTGAATGCTACATCTTTTTTTTTTTTCTCCTGTGGTGTGGTAAGGCACACCAAAATGGATACAGAAAAAACACATTGCTTTTTCTCTGTCTTTGGAGTTTGGAATAAGCTCAAGAAACAATTTTGCACATCATCATTCAGGATTTCTAAAGGATGGAGATGAATCATAGTTGCTCACAGCAATATGGAAAAGAGTTATTCCTTGCCCACTTCTAATTTGTCTTTCAACAACAACAACAAAATCTGAAAAACTTGTGTGCACATTTATGTAATGTTTAGGTAAAACAGTGATCTTGAAAGATGTCAAGCATTTTTGAGGAGGAAGAGTTTATTTCAATTATTTGTGAATTACTAGACATACCTGAATTGTAAAAACAAGCTAAGAAGTTAAAAAGCAGAGTATTTTTTCAGTTCCTTTCTATCTTGTCCTTTAAATTCTTTGTTTCTTTATTTTCTTCCACTGCAAAATTTACATATATATATATATAAAATTATTGTCTTTCATATATATTTTACTGTGTGGTTCGGAAAGTAACTGTATGTATACATCTGATTAAAATCTCATGTAAATGTCTACACAAATTTGGTGTGAGTTTTGGACAGGCGACAACCTGCCCAGTGGAAAATCAATTTAAATTTTTTTCTATTGTTAACCTGATGTAGCAAAAGAAGAATTTTTAGAATGTTTTATAACTAAAGAAAATAGAAAAAAAAAAAGATAACATACCTGGTAATCTTAAAGTGAAAATTTACGCACAGAGGAAGTTTCTGGAATAATTATTTCCTATCAGTCTTTATGTAACAGAACAGAACCATTCAAACTGGGGTGTTGCACGAAATCCAGAACATGTTATCAAAAAATGTAATAAGAAAACCTTGTGCTATAGAAAAATTCCCAATGTAATGCAATTAAGAACAGAAACCAATGGAAGTTCTAAAAATATGCCTATAAAGAGAATAGTTTCAGGTCAGTAAAGTGACAGAGAGATCAATTCAGTGAGGAATGATCATCAGACTGTCACTATTCAAAAAAATATGAAAAAGGTCATATAGGAATAGCTAACTTCTGATTAGTTAGAGACAAGTAGATTCTAAATAATTTGAAGGCAGAACTGGAAGTAGAAAACTTCTGAATTATTCCACTTATAAAACTAATTGCTTTTTTAGTTATCCGATCGCTTTTTCAGTGAGAACATGTTGCTCACTTCCTTGAAAGAGAAGAAGTTGTTAATTATGCAGAATCTGAAGAGTGATAGGATAATGTAATGTTGCTCTGGAAAGGTAATGAAAAAAAAAGTGAGCTATTAAAAAAAAAATAGCACAATATGCTTCCATATTAATCCAATAAAATGAATACTGAATACTGTATTTACTGTATCTGAGAGGAAACCATACAAATCAGGAAAAGGTTTGCAGACAACAAACATGTAAACATGTATGGGATAGCTTCCACAGGAGGGATGACTAAACAAACTTCAGGATACATATGGTAGAGTGAACAGGAACAGGTCACAATCTCTAACAATATTGAAAGTAGGGAGCATCAGATGAAACCAGAAAAAGGCAGGTTTGATGCAAAAGAGAATGACTTTTAACAGAACACAATTAAGTCTTGAGACTTGTAGTAGGCTGTTACGAAAACTTTACAGGGGTCCAGAAAGCTATTAAACAACTTAATAGAAGAAAACTCAATATAAGTCTTAAAAGAGACCAGCTCTGCCTGAGGAGTCCTTGACCTTGATTTTCCTGGAATCTGGCACTGTATTCCTGGGATGTGTGTCTACCTGTCTGCTTTGCTCTTACTGTCTTACATAAGTCCACTTTTGTCCACCACCAAAACCAGGATACCAGTTTTGATGGAACTTTGTGTGGTATTATTCTGTTATATTCATTAAGCATTAATGAGCATACAGCACAACATTTGAAGTAAAGATTTTTTTTTTCAGACCCATACTTAGATTGCATCAGAGGAATTATAAACGTGAAATGCACTCTGCTAGGACTTGGAGGACTTTTTGCTTCAGCTGTTTTTTTCTCCAACTACATTTAAGACACATAAACTTAGTGACTAGGGAGAAACTTTCAGACTTATAAGCGTGGGTTTCTACTTTATATGAAAACAGTACCGTCTCAAAGTGTAAGAAAAGAGAGCACAAAGTTCAGTCTTTTGTATTCCAGATTGTGACTTGTCCCTGTCCAGTAAAACCCAGTGGTATTTTGCATGTATTGTGAATTCAAGGATGAGATGAAGTGACAGTTTCTCCTTTGAAAGATTTTGGGCTATCTTCACCATTATATTTCATTGCAACCAATGTTAATTTTCTTATTAATTTGATTCATTTAAGTAATTCAGATAATTATAATGTGTTTTATTTCCTTTTTTTTTGGATTAAATCTGGCATAACAAAATGTCAAAATAACATCTCCATATTTCTCACTTAAGAATTAAAATCCATTAGAATAATACTGTACTCCAAAAGAGATGCACTGTGTTAAAATATGTAAAACTGGAAGCATCACCACTATCTTGTAAGTTTGCTATATATGCTCCAGTTTCACAAAATGTAGCTCATTAGGAACAAATTTTGCAATATTGCTTCTGTAGCTTTACACTGTCCCACCATACCATCAGAAGATATTTCATTTTTCATATCTTATGGAACCAGCTTTAGTTGCAAGCCTCCTCCTTAAAAGGGGTCATGACACTGGAATATGGAAATAGATCTTCTAGTTACTTGTGAAAATAATTAATCATTCGAATGACAGGTTTCCAGGACCTACTGCAAAGTGCATTAGTACTTATAAATCCTAGCAGTTGGTCATACATCACTTTCTAATTAGCGTAACTCTTTCACACTACTTTCCACATTCTCACTTTTCTATTTTGTCTTTTGTTGCAACTGTATCAATTAATTTCTTAATTATTCTGAATTCATGTGCTTAGCAACAAATGACAAGCATTCTGGTAGGTCAGTTCTGGGTAGAAGAATTCATTTTTCATTTAGCTCTAAAACACAAAAGTATTTGTGCTTCTGAGTAATTTCAATTTGTCTATTTAAAACTGCAATGCAATAAAGAATATTCATTTATATTTACTAATTGGCTTCTTAAATAAAATAACATGTCATCAAAAACTGATTTGCATCTGTCAAGTAAACAGTTTGGCTTAAATCTGAAAATTTCTACTTCTTCAAAATCTAAAAACTAATCATCTGGTTTCCTCATATTTACACCAGTGACTGCAAATACAGAAGTTCAGCTGGAAAGTAACTTTACTACAGCTACTGCTGTGATGGGATGATGCCACGCTCAGGTGAATTTTCTGATTGTATTGTGTGAGTTGTCATTGAATTTTGATTGGTAATGATCACTACAGATCTATGATGATGCTTCAAAAATCTTCCATGTTTTTTGTTTGCTGCTGTATCTTTAAATATGCCTCCAGTGTGGGCAAGCAAAATCAATTATTTGGAAGCATCTCAGATGCTTCTTTCAAGAAAAATGAGTAACATACACTAATTTCTTTTTTTTTTTTTTTAAAGTGTCAGTAAACGCAAACCGCAGCAGAAGGCTTTCAAGTATGGAGCTGATGGGTGACAAACATGTTAACATAAAAAAAGTGTATGCAATGTAAGCTTTAACTTATGGAAATATTGTTGAAAGAAGCTATCTCATAAAAATGCTTCACATAGCTATCTGAAAACTAGAAGAAAGTGACTCTTCTGATCGCCAGAATAAAATATAGCTGAAATATGTGCTGAGAAGTGATAAGCACATCTAAAAGATTTAATTAAAGCTCTCAGGAATAAAGAAAAGAGCTACTGGCACAGAAACTGTCATGACAAATTATCTGTTGAAGAATCTTTAAGAACCACAAAACACACAGCTGACTACAGAAAATATATTAAAACTCTTAGTGAAGACAATTAGCTAATCTGGGCCATGATACACATTCATAATGTTCAGTATAAGGCCATCCACTTACTCTGATACATTCATAAAAGTTGAAATATGAAATGATTTGTAAAAAGAAGTGTCTTATAACTGATATGCAACTGGTGTGGATCTTTAAAAAAAACTTTTCTGTAAAATTATATTTCAAGATTATAATATTTAGTATCAGCAGGAAAGCACTTGGCTGTTTAATTACCAAGCTAGTAGTTCTATTAATCATTCTACAAATGATGTTATGTGTTTAGTGACAGAACAATTTCAGGAAAGATCAATGACTCATTTTAAGAACAATCATGGTGATACTCCACCTTTTTTTGTATCTATATTTAACAAAATCATCCACTGCTTCAGGTTAGCTTTCAGAATGCTACACTGATTATCTCTACTTTATATAATAATCATAGAACTAATTCATTACCATTGTAAAAATGGGTTATTACCGTCAATAAGAAGCTTAAGAAAAAACCCAAGTATAATTGGCATAACATAAAAATATCTTCATCTATTGAACTTATCCAAAACCCATAGGAAGCAATGTAGAAAGTTACTTCTGTGCTGACACTAAATCACTAACATGAACAATTTAACAACTTTGAAGCTTTGAAGAAACCAGTGAAAACTTCATTTAGGAGGGGCTAAATGCAGAGAAGTAGGCTACAATTTCAACAGAACATTGATCAAAGATTATGGTTTGGCGTTCCAATTTAATAGAGAGGTCAAATACAAATATGGAGTGTTCTATGCAACTCAGAGGACATGGAAACTCTCTTTCTGTTATGTTCCTCTAAATGTTCATAAATAATCCATCCACCATCTCCTTGCACTTGCTTCTGCGTAGGTTCTATTAAATATCAGAAAACTGAAAATCAGTGGTAAGAAGGCCTTTGTTAGAGATTGCATGCATGCAATCAAGACAGCAATTTCTTATGAAAAGCCTGCTCAAAATCAGCCTGCATTTTTAAATTTTAGAAGTATCAAACAAAAACATTTTGCACAAGTGTATTTCTCATTTTCAAATAATTATAGGTGAAAGTATTTGAAAAGAATGGCAACTTAGTTCAGACACTTTCTAATTAAATAAAGAAAATATTTAAAAAGCTAAAAAAGATGCAAAATTTATCATTTCCTTCCCTTAGTTGATTTTTTAATTAAATTGAGGGCCTGGGGAAATGCATTTTTCCATCTGCATGTGGCAGATAATTCCTTATAAACTATATTATTGAAAACAAGTTCTTCAAGGTCTTAATATCTATGTCATGAGATAAATTAATTGCTAATGTCAATTTAGAAAACATTTATTTTTTGAGAATGAAGAATAAAGAATATATTTAATTAGGAATTTAAATTTTCTGGAAGACTCATCCTAAAGCTATAGAGAAACAGTATTAGTATTTCTTTATTTTGCAGAAGTTAATAGTGCCAGGATGCTGTACTGTTTCTCCTTTGCCTGGGATTTTTTATCTGATAGGATAAGTATGCAAGATCTTGTCTTTATAGAACTGTTATATATATCACTCAATGTTCTTTTCCTACATTCATTTTACACAACATAACGTAATCTCTCATGTTTATTGAAATAGTCCCCTTGTAATTCCTGGCTGCCAACTTGGTACAGCAAAAATGTGGATATTTTAATCTCTATAATAGAGGGAAAGTTGCTATGGTACTACAAGTTTAGAATCAGTCAATCCCCATGAAGTGACTCTCATCCCCAAGACCTACAGATTCACAGTTCTTGAATTGTCACCTCCACTGTGATAAATGAATGTATACATCCATTAAAAAATTAAATTAAATTAAAATAAAATATTGAATATCCTTTCAAGGTACTTCATATCTCCTTTGCAGTGGCAACAGATTCAAATGCAATTCTTCACAGTTGTGCTAAGGGGAAAAATCCTTTTTTAGAGCCAACTTTCAAATAAACTTGCCATTTTGAATTCAATGCAAGCATAAACATTTAGCAACTTTGCTGAAGTTACAATTTATTAATTTTTAGCCATGATTTACTACTCCTGCAGAATATAATACTGTAAAATGCATACCAATCAGATTTTACATCTTTTGGGCTTTACCAGTTCCAAATCTCAAGTATCTAGATTTACCTTATTGAAACCTTCATCTTTTGTCATTCCCTGAATAGCAGGATCTGCTTAAACACATTTTATTTTTAGCAGAAGGGTTATTTAAATTATTATTTCAATACTTATTCTATAGATTTGTTGCTTAATACTGTTGGTAAGATAATCAACTATATAATTTTAATTAAGCTTTTTTCATTCTCCTGTGAGTTTAAATATTTAAAGAAAAATATGATCAAATCCTCATTGAAGGCTTTTATCCAGTAAACAGAAAACACGGAAAAGAAAGCAAACTCATAGTAATTTATATCTAAATATTGGCTGAACGTCAATGTTTGATGGCTGTTAGGGAAGGCAAGTTTTCGATGAAAGAAGGTTAAACTAGATCAAATAAGACTACTGTCCCTGTAAGCCTTTGAAAAATTTGTTTTTCATATAGCCTGAAATCTGGAACCTTATTCCCAAATGCCAAATTTAATTTCAAGAAATTAAAATTTTATATATTCTTTTCAAACTATTCTTCCATGGAGGTAACTCATATTCTTCCAACAAAGAACTGAATTACACTGGATAGCTGATTCATAAGATTACAGACTGGAGGTTAAGTGCCTTAATACAAACAAAACACCTATTTCGTTCTTTCAATCCTGTATAATAAAAAGTTATTTTTCTTCAGTAAAGATGGATATATTGATCAGTTTAATCAGATCAGTCATTCTGAAAAGTTAATTCCTCCTCCCTTGCTCTTGGAAGACATACTGTTACTGGCAAAAAGACAGAAAGAATGTCTCCACAACCATTTTGGGTAGAGGGAAGTGATACAGAACTGCAGATTTTATCCTTCCCTCATCACAGGGAAAAAGTGAAAAATTCAAATGGTGGAGAAAATGTATTATGGACAAGTAAGACTTATGGTTATGTTGTCCTATTGCCTGTTCTACAAAACCTATAGAGGTGTATGGCTGCAAATTCAAACATATCAAAGGCTAAAAATTCCAGAATTGAGATACCCAACATTTTGGTGCACCCAAATTTTACTTTTAATACAGTCTTCCATGCCTGGTTGAAGACTGTTTCCTATTCCTATCTGCCTTGTTAATCACCCCTTCTCCTCCTACTCTCCCTCTGTCCCATCTTCTCCTGCTATCTGATTTTTTTTCCCCTTTTTATTTTGCCTCTGTCCCCAGTTCCTCCACTCTGCGCCATGCTTGCCCTTTGCCAGTCTCAGCCATGCTGCTCTTCCTCAGGGTGTGGATGTCAGAGGGGGAGTGTTACAAACACACAGAACCTGCCCCAAAACACTGTGGCTTCCAGATGTCCTCTGCAGCTGGAAGGAGCAGTCGTAGCAAATATTGTATTACCTTGTGAATCATGATTCATGCATGCCAGGTACACAGAAGTCCCCAATGAATGTGGGAAATTGATTTCTACAGGCTTCAGCAGAATATTCAAGTTTTCATGGGGCAAAAGGAATATCACAGAATCACAGAATCACAGAATCACAGAATGGATATACCTGACAACAGAATAATTAATCTGCCTAATTTAAAGTCCCTTCTCCAAAGCACTAAGAGTGAAAAAGTTTAAACTTAAGATCTCTACTCAGCTACTCTACTGAGCTCTACTCAGCGCTTGTCAGGCCACACCTGGAGTGCTGTGTACAGCTCTGGTCCCTGCTATACAGAAAGGATGTGGACAGGCTGGAAGGGGTCCAGAGAAGGGCCACCAAGATGATCAAAGGACTGGGAAGCTGCCATATGAGGATAGGCTGGGAGAGCTGGGTTTGTTCAGCCTTGAGAAAAGGAGGCTCAGAGGGGATCTCCTCACCATGTACCAGTACTTAAGGGGTAGCTACAAAGAAGCTGGAGACTCCCTTTTTACACGGAGTCACATGGAGAGGACAAGGGGGAATGGACATAAATTGCTCTTGGGGAGATTCCGATTGGACACCAGAGGGAAATTTTTCACAGTGAGGACAGTCACCCATTGGAATAATCTCCCCTGGGAAGTGGTTGACTCAGCCACATTGGACACCTTCAAGAGTCGTCTGGACAGGGTGCTGGGCCATCTTGTCTAGACTGTGCTCTTCCTAGAAAGGTTGAACTAGATGTTCCCTGAGGTCCCTTCCAACCTGAGATTCTGTGATTCTGTGATAATTATTTTAACATAAGCAAATTAGTACATTTTCCTGGGGGCTTCCAAACCCTTATAGCAGCTTTATATAGCTATATACACACACAGCACATACACAGCTTCAGGCCACCCAGGACAATGCAATGGTCTACCATAAAAGTTTGCCAAACTTATAAGCATATGACAGACAAAAAGTTTTAATTGTTACTATTATTATCATATCCAGGTACAATGACTGTTATAAGCATAAGCTGTTTTTTAAGCAAAACAATATAAAAATTATGTCTTTTTCTGTATACAAGCAACTACAGGAGATTTTGAAAATAGAAGTCTGACTTATGAGTCTGATCCATTCAATGTTCTGAGTATCAAGGTTAGTGTCTCCTGTCGTCTATAAGCTGTTCATTCATGCTACCCTGCTGGAGCAGAGCTTTTCAGCATCTGTGGGTACAGTTTTACTGATGTCCACAGAGGAGTTTTTATCAAATTCTCTTTGTTACCAGGAGGTATTTTTCTAATCTACTAAACATGGAAGTAAAACTGTACTCATTTCACAGCTGTATTTTTCATTAATTTACAGAGCTACAGGTTTCTTAATAGCCTCCATGGCCTCCTCCAGCTTAAAGTCTATAGTGATTCCACGAGCTAAAATCTTGTCATCCTTCCTTTGTAACCTGTAGGAGAGGACATGAAGCTATGACATGCTTTCTACTGTGCAATAAAACCCACGCTTACATGGTCACCAGCGAAATTAGAATGGGGAGAACTGAGACAATAGCAAAGTTGATTCATACATTTCAAAAGAGGTTAACTGATTTTGAAATGAAAAGCCCAGCATTTTCCTGATGTGCCAGTTCTAAAAGAAAATACGCATCATATTATATTCCAAAATATAATCTTCCTAAACACATTTGTAATTTGTATTGTATTATAAAGTGCATTTGGGTACCCATCTAATTAATTTAGGGAGCTTTTGGTTTGGTTTAGTTTGTTTTCTATCTTTTCAGTCATTGTCTAATATCTGTAAGTAAATGGGAAATACACTAGATAAATAGCTTGTGAAAAGGAACTTCAAAGGACAAATGAGTCAAGAGTTTGAAGTCCAAAACAGATGAGGCTGAAAAATGTGCTAATGCAAGCTCTGTAGTATTGATTTGAAAACTAGCTGTTGAAGTCTAAATCAAAACTAGGTCACTAAAGATGACAAAAAGTATTGGAGGAAGAGCATAGGGTGGCACAAATGGTGTTGGAGAAAAAGTGCAGAATGGTTTGGTTTTCCTTTTTTCCTAAGTTTTATTTGGTGTTAATTATGTTATTGTAGCAATTTAAATAAACAGAACTCATAGAGTAAGTATCAGTTTAATCTCTTTTCTTAAACTACAGAATAAACTATAGTGATAGTACTAGAGGAATGTATACATAAAGCAGGAATCTTTCTTCCAGGAAAATTATCTGGCATTTCCCTGTACTATTTTGTGGTTTATCATACAATTGCTAATTTTTTTGAAAGGTATCTGTTTATAGATCTCAAGATAGCAAGAGCAATATGCAGAAAAGTATTGACAGTTCTCCGTGCTGCCTGTACATTCCCTCTATTAATTTTCATGTTATTAACAGGCAAACTTCATAGAATCATAGAATCATAAAGGTTGGAAAAGACCTCTAGGATCATCAAGTCCAGCTGTTAACCCAACACTACCATGCTTCCTAAACCATGCCTTGAAGTGCCACATCTATACATCTTTTAAATACGTCCAGGGGTGGTGACTCCACCACCTCTCTGGGCAGCATGTTCCAATACTTGACCACTCTTTCAGAAAAAAAATATTTCCAATCTGAACCTCCTCTGATGCATCTTGAAGCCATTTCCTCTTGTTTTGTTGCTAGTAACTTGGGAGAAGAGCCCAACACCCACCTCGCTACAACCTCCTTTCAGGTAGCTGTAGAGAGCAATAAAGTCTCCCCTCAGCCTCCTCTTCTCCAGACTAAAGAGCACCAGTTCCCTCAGTCACTCCTCGTAAGATTTGTTCTCTAGACTATTCACCAACTTCGTTGCCCTTCTCTGGACACGCTCCAGCAACACAATGTCTTTCTTGTACTGAGGGGCCCAAAACTGAACACAGTATTCAAGGTGCGGCCTCACCAGTGCTGAGTACAGGGACACGATCACCTCCCTGCTCCTGCTGGCCACACTATTCCTGATACAACTTGGTGTCATCTGCAAACTTCCTGAGGGTGCACTCAATCCCCTCAACCAGATAATTGATAAAGATATTAAACAGAACCGGCGCCAACACTGAGCCCTGGGGAACTCCCCTAGTGACCGGCTGCCAGCTGGGTTTAGCTCCATTCACCACAAGTCTCTGGACTCAGCCCAGGGAGTAACTTATGGGTTACAGTACAACAACATCACCTAAGAAACTAATTTCAGTGTTGAAGATGTAATTAAGATACTTGGGAATAATACCTGGACAACTTAAGCTCCTTGCTGGATCTTGGTCTTCAAGGCCATCCATCATCATGATGGATGAATCTGGCATATAACTGTTTATGAATCGATTGTAGCACATGGTGCATGTAGTAAGTACCGAATTAGAAAATGGATACATATAGAATGCCAACACTTTGTATTTATTAAACCCATTTTAGAGATCTGTTAATAACAATGAGACATAGGTAATTTTATATTTTTCTAAAATTTGTAAAATTTATAGAATTTTATATTTTTATTAAATTGCATGTCTCATCATATTAGATATTTCCCCATTATATATATATATTTTTAAAAAACCACCATGAAATAATTTAACCACTATATTAAAATGCTATCTTACAGTTTTAACTCCAGCACCATGTCTATAGAAGTTATCAAGTAGTTTGGATTTTACTCTGTTTTGGTTGATTTATCTAAAAGTAAATTTTAATCAATTAAAAGAGGAAGGCTTTTACTACCAGGAAAAACAGGGTCCACCACTACCATTAACTCTATAATCTGCTGACTCTCTCTCAGACTTATTTCCTTGTTGGACGGAATGTTCTGTCACTGAACCTGGCCCCACCACGCACTGGAAGAGGAAGCACATGCCAGCACAGGCAGGATACTGTGCCAGAGATGTAGTCCTCAGGGTGTGCAAGGTGGGAGGGGGAAGGGGGAACCTCACCAGCTAAAATATTATAGAGAACAGTGAATTAAAAATGAACAAAAAATAAATACACTGAATAAGCCCTACAGTTCAAGAAGTGAAATATATGTTTCACATCCCCTGAAGAGTAAACAAACTTAAAAATAACACCTCCCTAGTTATTTCAGGTTTTCACTACAAATGCATGTGTGACAGAAATACCTGCAAATGTTTTTCTTTATTCAAAAATAATTATTTTTAATTTGAAAAAGCATAATTAGATGCCAGTAATCTCCAATAGAGACTTAGCATATGAGTATTTTAAAGACTTTATGAGACATCTCTTAAATGTTTCAATTTTCTATTGCTTATTATATTTTGCAGCTACATTTTATCTTTCAGTACGAACATTGTGTAAATACTGACTTTTTAGATACAGGCATTAACAGAGCACACTGTAGCCTGAAATCTATGCATTTGCTTTTAAAAGATTTAAATTTATATGTATTTTGTGTGTGTTTATTTCTCCTGAAAATTAATAGGACCAAACATTACTAAATTTTCCAGTTGATTCAGAAAAGACAAAAATAAACTAGGACCCTCCCCCAAAATAGATACATTTATCCAAAGAATCAGGCTGTGTGTTTCTAAATTATTTTCAATAATCCTGAGAAAGCTGATGGGATCTTTCTGATGGCTTTCAGGATATTATATTCATAGAGGAAAATAAATAAAATACTAAAGTCTTTTAAAATAAAAATGTTCTATTTTACAACATTACAGAGTTTATTTTTTTAGAAAAGCCAATACATAATATAAACATAATGAGCTGCAGTATTAGTACCTTGCCCAACAAGGAGGTGTAATCATGTTACATATTTTGCCCCAAAAATGATTTTGCATTTGAAAGTGCAGCCTTCTTCAGGCACTGCAATAGCTCTACAAGATGCCTATGTTCATCAGGTCAGTATAATTTCACAGTGAGCATTCCCCCCACCCCTCAGATAGTATCAGCCATTTTACAAGTATATATATGAATTCTGCCAAAGGCTGTTTGCGAATAACCTACCTGCATAATAGAAGATATTTAGTATTTGCCTCAGTCCTGGATTTAACAGTTTTATACACCCTTTCCAAATGATGTTTACATACGATGACTCTGTCTTGTTATCCACACAAATGTCCAATTCCTTTCTAGTCTTGCTAATGCATTTGAGAATGAATCCTTTAGCATCAGTGGTGACACAGGCTTGAAATATACCTCCTTATGGCTGGAGCCTGACATTTACAGATAAAGATGCTAGGAGCTCAATGAAGAATATTACATATGATCAATTTCCTCTTTGGTTTTGCTCTGATATGAAAGTGTTATAGAACAAAATTTTTACATTTCTAATACTGCTGCTTTGTTTCTAAGAAGTTCTGCTTGTTCTCGGTGTTATTATTTTGCTCCTCATTCATTTTATCCTCCACTGAACAGTCACATTAACATTGGAATACACATGCCATTCCATCATATATCTCCAGCTATTTCTAGCTGCTTTTTTAATGCAGATACTTCAAAAGCTCTAGACTACTGTCATTCATGGTTGCTGTGTTGGAAATGACAACAGCTATCACATAAATTGAAAAAATAATCCAAACCACAAAATCTCATATAGTAACAAAACTCATATTTTAAGTTGTTTCTCTGGATAAAAATGTGGTTGCTTCTCAAACTGCTTCCTAAGTTCAGTAAAATGGCACATCCCAGTTTGAGAATACAGGTTTAAACTACTTTATAATGTTTCTCAGAAGATGGTTCTATGGCCTCACTACATTGAAGTAATATTTTGATATTTCAAAAAAATATTTTTAAAAAATTTAATTTAATTAAAAAAAATATTTAAAAAAAAAAGAAATCCCCCCCCTCAAATAAAAATAATGTCTGCAGCTAGGATTCACAAATGCTCATGAGATACGATACTCAGCAACAAGCACTCTTCCATAATTTCTACTGGGAATTCCTAATTTCTAGCTGGTATTTCCAGCAATTCTCCCATTCTTTCCAGACCACAGCCTGCAATTACCTCACAAATGTACCTTTCATCTTCCCTGACTATCTGCCAGCCTGTTAGTATAAGTGGTTGGTTGTTGTTTTGTTTTGTTGTGGGTTTTTTAAAAATTATTTTCTGAACCCTATAATGATATTTAACATCTATCTGTTCTAGCTGAGGATTTCCAAATATGGTGAGAAAAGCAGTGTCAGCATGAATAACACTTTTATATTCAGTATGATTGACTATATAGGTAACCAAGGCTCAGAAAGGGATCAAATGCTGACCATGGAGAAAAACTTTTTAGTCCCTAATGTGTTAGACAATAATTAATGCAGACAAAAGTTTTGGATAATTGGAATAGAGGGATTGTAGTCAATACAGACCCTGTAGCAAATTGCTGTGCTAAATTACAAAATGTCAGAAGCAGTGGATGAGCTTGGCTTTTCCACTACAAGATTAAGAAAACTAATTTTCCCTCACATACTTTCTTTTCTCTTGCCTGTGATGGGAGGAAGAAAGGATTAATCTCTAAGTTTGTCTTCAGGCTAGATCTTTGGAAAGATGTTGACATTCTTTTGCTGCCACAGATGACACCAGTCTGCCTGCAGATTAAATAAAAGACCAAAAGAGCCCATACTACAGAGGGAAAAATACTGGAGGAGGTATAAGAAAGTTTGTCTGGAACAGTAGTTGTATTTACAAGTCTAGTTAAACTGGTTTTGTTCTAACAAATGGAACCCATTTAGTTTTATAAACAAAAAGTTTTCATGCTATTGCACAGTAAGTGAAACACAAAACTTGGAGTCAGTGGTCACTCTAGGGAAAGCCACAGCAAAGAAGAAAGGATAATTAGAAAAATGTATAAGAAACATTGTGAGGGCACCATGGAGGCCCTCAGAATGCTGCCAAAGACATATTTCCAGACCAAGGAGAAAGTTTGGACACCAGGTATTGGAAAAAAGGTAAGCTAATGTAACCCTTAACATAGGTTCAGAGTTAACATAGGTTAACTCCCACTTAACATAGGTTAAGAAGGACTAACAGAGATGATGAGGAACCAGGGCAAAGTGGGCAAAGCTTTTCTATGCTCCCAGTCGGAATGGGAAGAAAACAACAAATAAGACCTGTTGTCAAGGTTTGTTCTCACCACCTAGAAGCAATGATTATGACAAGAAGGTCACATAGAATCATAGAATATCTCAAGTTGGAAGGAACACATAAGGATCATTGAGTCCAACTTCCTGTTCCTTGCAAGACTACCTAAAAGTAAATTACAGGAGTAAAAGCATTGTCCAGATGCATCTTGAGCTCTGACAGGCTTGGTGCCATGACCACTTCCTTGGGGAGCCTGTTCCAGTGATTGACCACCCTCTCAGTGAAGAAACTTTTCCTAATGTCCAGACTGAACTTCCCCTGATGCACCTTCATGCCATTTTCTCATGTCTTGACATTGGTCACCAGAGAGACATCAGCACTCCCACCTCTGCTTCCCCCCTCAAGGAAGTTGTAGACTGTGATGAGGTCACTGCTCAGCCTTCTCCAAACTGAGCAAGCCAGGTGACCTCACCTGTTCCTCATAAGTCTTGCCCTTGAGACCTTTTAGATAACAGGCAAGATATAATCCTGTGGGGAACACTATTAAATACATGTGTTGGAAAGCTGAGAGATCTGGCATCCAAACGTATATCAGATATGTCAAAGACAGGATTAGTTGAAGGGCATGTGATTCCAGGGTACAGTATAGCCAGTACAGATGCTAGGAAGCATTGGGATAATGTTTCTAGGTAAAAATGGCACAACCTAAGTAAAGGGAACAGGATTTTGTGCAAGTTCACAGGCTTCAAGAGACACTACAGGCATAGAACAAATCAAAATGCAGACATTATGGCCACATGAATATAGTAGGGAGAGCAACAAGAGAAACAACTGTAAGTGTTCAACATCTAGACATCTTGTGGTGCATAGAGTAGATGATGGGAAGCCTTTCATGTCACAGCTGAGGCTTGCTTGCTTTCTTTCTGGAAGTTGTATCCATAAAAATGGGAATATATGCAATGTGACTTTAACATAAGACTAGTGAAATACATGGACTGTGGAAACAAGCTAGCTACTATTCAGCTAACAAAATTTCAGCTCCACACCCTGCAACTCTACATTTGTGTCTCTGTACAGAATTTGTATCTTTTCTCCGGTTTATGATGGATTTTTAGTTCAGGTAAAGTGAAGCACAGCTCCAAAACAGAGAGCAGCTTGGATTGGTGCAGCATGCAACCCGATAACCCTTGCTTTAAAACACGGACCTCTGGAGACATTATAAAGAGATGTCTAAGTCGTGTGCCAGTTATGCTGTAAATTTCTTGGCTAACAGATATGATTACAGGCTAATGAAGCATATGGTCCGAACAGTATCTCTTTTTCTCCATTCACATTAATTTGAAGCTTGCAGAACCTTGAGGCAGGTAATACAAACTGAATCAGGACAAAAGATAAAAATCAGGGACTTCAATGAAGGAAGAAAGTAGGAAGATTCCCCCTGGAACAGGCCAAGGCTCTTTGGAGGTCTGTGTGGCAGCAGGAGTCAGTGTGGGCGTACAAAAAGGGGATGAGGCATGGAGAAAGAGTTACTGGTTATGCTGTTTTGCATGGACTGTTTAATCAGTTTGCCTTTGGCCATACAGCAGATGTGCAGTCTGAGCAGAAGCTATTAGAATATATCATGAAGATGGCCAGATTGAAAGCAATGCTCACCTAACTGTAGTGCCGGCTATTGAGATTCTAGCTCTGCAAGGTGAGAAAAAGGCATATCCCAGGAAAAGCAGTGCTACTGCCAGATGCAGTAACCAACTTCAGAGCACCACACAGATGGCTCTTTGAAACACAAAGACATGCTTTTATGCTGCCATACCTTTGCCTCTGGGTCTGTGAGGCCCAGAAACCTGAAACCCAACTGAGCAGGATGAGATGCTATGGAGAGCAAAACATTCATGCTCTAGAGATTGTCTAGACCACAGTAATCAGGTAAAAAATTATCTGTGAAGGAAAGATGAAATTGTGTTTACAAGGAAGTAAACATTAATTCCAAAATATAGGAAGTGCCATTAAAAAAATATTAGAGCAATACTCGAGAAGTCAAGCTTCAACTTTATAAGGAACTCAGATTTGCAAAGAGTGACTGACAACAGAAGACAGTACTTTATTTTGTATAATATTCAGGAAGTGTGCCATGATGCTTCTTTCTGCCCTCCTGGTCTCTATAAATGTACAGAACAGACTACAATAATATAATAAAGTCAAGGAATGAGGGTAAGAAAGTGCTTTAATATACTGTATTAGTCCCTTTTGTACTTCGCTCTTTCAACAATCAATTAGTGCAATGAAGCCTTGACCTGGTGGAAAGGTCCTACATGAAACACAAAGCTCATAAATCTTGTAATAACACATCTAGTAAAGGAATGTGCAAGCAAAGGTTATTTATAAAGCTCTAACATGTTAACAGTGATAGCGGATGATCACATCTATTACGGAAAAAAGATAGCAAGCAATACATTTTATGTGTAGGATAGTTTACTCTTCATTATTCTCTGCTTCTGCTGTTCTCATAGCTACTCAATAACCTGCAATTTTAAATATAAGAAGACAAGTTATTTTTCTCAGAGAATATCATATGATGGATTTCAATTTACTATAATTACTTAACCTCCAGTGTCTTATTTATAAGTAGTTGTTATATCTTTGCAGAAATAACGAAAATTATTTATGTCCTATTAAAAGTAATTAGGAGCTGATTAATTACAGAAGTCTTTAATAAGAATGACCCTCTTTTCAACAGCTTTCTCATTTCAGCTACAGTGTTATTGATATACTATACAGATACCTAAGGTTTTACTGATATATTACATGGAAGACTTGGAATAGTTCATGTCACAATTAGAGGAATACAAAAACGTTCTGATAATTTGAAGAGAAATATTGTTGGAAAACTAGTGACAGTATGATGGCCAAGAATCATTAACAATCTGGTGCTTATTTTTGAACAGGTGTACAATTTAATTATCAAAGCCAATGGGCAATATTAATGCCAATTTCAGAAAAGCAAAACACTGCTGGATGTTCTGAGCCAACGAGCGAATAAATATCTCATTTCAGTCAGACAATCTCAGATAATCAGGAGTAGTCAACAGTGTGATGGAAAATACTGCAGGCAAGAAATAAAAATGGCACTTTAATTCTCTGTGATAAAAATAAGCAGTACTTGCTATACTGACATATTCCTGCCAGAGTATTTTGCCCTTCATTAGTCCCTGAGATAATTCCAGATCTCATGCAGAATTACAAGGGGCAAGATCTAAATAGATAAGTTACACATAAGTACTACATGCTATTATTTGGATTCTTTTCCTTTTATGTTTAATTATCTTAAGTGACAAGCTTCTAAAGGTTTTGACTTAGAATTATTTATCCAAGAGAAAAATATATATCTAGAAGATGGAATTTCCTTAGGTTCTCAGAAAAAACCCTTCTAGATAATGGAATGAAATAGCTTTTACTTGTCAACTCCATTACTATTTTAAATACTATTACATTGTACAGAAAAACAATTCTAGTTAACTTTTATGGTTTTGTTTTGTTTTGTTTTGTTTTGTTTTGTTTTGTTTTTTAAAAACCTTCCAGTTGATATTGTATTAGTATTCTTGGACATTATTCGTACCAAAAAGAAGCATACTATTTGATAATTCTTAAAAATGAATAACCAGTTTAAATAATTTCCTCCAAAAACAAAGATCTTATTCTAACAGATTCTTCCATGTTAACTTTTAAAGAATCTTTAAAATTTCTACCTATTTTATTCATAACATTGATATAAAATATTTTTCTACACTTTTTAATAGGTAATTTATAAAACATCCCTCTCCCCTCCCCAGTCTAGTTTCATACATTGAAGTCAAAGCCATTATTTGTTCAGAGTGTTTTCACTCACATAGCTTTTTTATTCATGTTCACAGCATGGTACTAAATCTTCATTTAATGGATCTTAAATAAAAAGTTTTCCTCAAACTTCCATTGGTCAAGTTTTACAGTGTTTTATATTTGAAAGCCTTAATGGTGTTTTGGAGATTAAATAACATGAAATTTGTTCATTTTGCCAGACATTGATATTAACATGGTCAGGTCAAAATAACAAGAAAATTGAACTTAGATTAAAAAAAATAAATTTTAAAATATTTTCGTGCTCATTTCTGCTAACATATAATATATATGCCATGGAATTTATGGGCTGGACATATGGCGCTTATAAAGCATGGGCAAGGTGTAAAAAGTTTAAATAACCAACCGTTCCAACCAGTCTTCATAGGATGGTGTTCTGTGGTCTGCTTGAGCTTTAAATAAACAGGGATAACTCAGCTTCATTAGATACTCTGTGATTTACAATCTGTTTCTCCTGCTGCTGCCATAGTTGAAAAAAGCAGTATTGAAGCTGGTGATCCATGGCATTAAAAAATTAAAAGGTGAAAAGAGGCAAAGAGACAGAGGGGGAGGGGGGAAGAGAAAGAGAGAGTGAGTGAGAGGGAGAGAGTGATGGGAAGGAGGAGCGCAAGAGGGGAGGAGAGCTTGAGAGACAGGAATGAGCTAATAGTACTTCTCTCTTAGCAGCTCTCCGTATTTGTATTCTTGCAGAACTAGGTTTTGCTGGTTTTCAGGACACACTGCAAAACATAATTTTCCCCTAAATGTTTGGCCAAGACAGCTCTGTCCCTCTGAATTTATACAGTTGTTGTGAAACATATTGCATCATTACTATACTTATTTTTTTTAATTAACATTTTTGAATTATATTTATTGAGGTTCCTGTTTTTACAGGATTGCACACTGATTGATTAAAGAAATTATTTCTGTACACTGTATTCTCACCAAAATGTTCCTAGGAACTACATTAGAAGACAGCTGCCAAGTTAAACACCAAATGATTTTTGTAAGTTTGTCAAGGATTTTATTATCTAAGTAATAAAGTGCACTAGCATGGTCCTTACCTAAGGAAAGACTCTCATTCAAACCGCAGAGGGAAAAAGAAACATTCCAGAAAAACTTTGTTCCTCCCTTTCTATTAACAAGATTCAAACACGTAAGTTAACAGGTATATTACAAACAAAACAAAGCCAAAACCCAAATGCAGATTACAAAAATATCTGAAGCATATTTTGATATATTTTATTTCCATAACATATGAAATGTAGAACTGAGGTTTAATAACAGAGTCTACCTTTATTCTAACCAGGCAAGCTTGTTCAAAGGGAATCCTTTAATAGTAAACTGAGAGAAAAAAGTATTATATGAAGGTGACAACAGAAGTTAGAGTCCTTTTCTATCCTGACCACTTGGTTTACATCAAGGAAGGTTAGGGATGGTAGTGTCACTGACTAATGTTAGGTTTTGTGAATATCTGCTCTTTATGGTCATATATATATACACATCAATTCCTCATATGTTCAGCTCACTTCTTATCCACCATTGGATATTATTTATATAAAGGCAAAGAGATATATTAGTTTTAGAAAACATTTGAAGGATATTTACGGTTTAACAGAGTACGGTTTGACAGCTATTCACAACCTAGCATGGGCAGCATCACCTAGGTTTTTATATAATTGTGAAATATCAACCCCACTTTGCTCTCATATTTCAGAAAATAGACTGTTCCCTTAAATCAGTTGCTGAGCTACTAAGAAATACTCACTTCAAACAACACCACTGTGATTGCCTTCTAACTTTGAGATAGAAACACTTCTAAATATTATTTTAAACAGTTGTGCCACTAATTGCTTTTCATACACAGTATGAAAATGTCTGTTTTATAAGAAAAGCAGACATTTAGATAAATAAGTCTATTGTTTACTTGTTGTTATTATGGAAATAGAAAGACTAGAGCCACTAAGTATTAAGATGACGAATTCAACCAAAATTTGATCAAAACACCAAACATCCCCTTTTTTTCTACTCCTTTCTTCCTTGGCCATTTTTTGTCTTCCAAAAGCTATATGTTAAGGATATGTTAAGGAGAACTTTGAATGTACAGAAGTCAACTACAGCAATTGCGGAAGCCCTACCAAATGCCTCTGGGCCAAGGTCAGAGGGGCTGTCTCCAAAGGGGATCTTACAGTAGGCATCTGCTACCTAACTCCAAACCAAGATGATAAAGCCAACAACAAAGTAATATTTGTGCTACTTAAACAAGCTTTAGGTCAATAGAACCTGGTTGTTATGGGTGACTTCAGCTGCACAGACTTTTGTTGGAAGAACAATACAGCAGCTCACATGTCACAGGATCATGGAATAGTAGGGGTAGGAAGGGACCTCTGGAGATCATCTTGTCCAACCGCCCTGCTTCAGCAGGGACACCTAGAGCAGGGGACACAAGACCGCGTCCAGGCAGGTTTTGAATGTCTCAGGAGAAGGAGACTCCACAGCCTCCCTGGGCAGCCTGTGCCACTGCTCTGGCACCCTCACAGGAAAGAAGTTTTTCCTCATATTCAGGTAGAACTTCCTGTGTTCCAACTTGCGCTCATTGCCCCTTGTCCTGTCATTGGGCACCACTGGAAAGAGTCTGGCCCCATCCTCTTGACAACCTCCCTTCAGATATTTATAAGTACTGAAAAGATCCTCCCTCAGTCTTCTCTTCTCCAGGCTGAACAAACCCAGGTGTCTTTCAGCCATTCCTCATAAGGGAGATGCTCCGGTCCCCTGATCATCTTGGCAGCTCTCCACTGGACTTGCTCCAGTAGTTCGCTGTCATTCTTTTTCTGGGGAGCCCAGAACTGGACACAGTACTCCAAATGTGGCCTCACTAGGGCAAAGTAGAGTGGGAAGATAACCTCCTTCGACCTGCTGTCCATAATCCTTTTAATGCAGCCCAGGATACTGTTGGCCTTCTCAGCCACAAGGGCACAGTGCTGGATCAGGGTCACCTCGCTGCCCCCCAGCACTCCCTGGTCCTTCTCAACAGAGACGCTTTCCAGTAGGTCAGCCCCCAGCCTGTACTCGTGCATGGGGTTTTCCTCCCCAGGTGCAGGATCTTGCACTTGCTCTTGTTGAATTTCATCAGGTTCCCCTCAGCCCAGCTCTCCAGCCTGTCCAGGTCTTGTTGGATGGCAGCACAGCCTGCTGGTGTATCAGCCATGCCTCCCAGCTTGGTATCATCAGCAAACTTGCTGAGGTTACACTCTATCCCATCACCCAGGTCACTGAAGAATATGTTGAACAAGACGGGGCCCAGCACAGACCCCTGGGGAACACCACTAGTGACAGGCCTCCACTCAGACTCTGCCCCATTGATCACAACCCTCTGAGTTCTGTTGTTGAGTCAGTTCTTAATCCATCTCACTGTCCACTCATCCAACCCACATTTCCTAAGCTTGTCCATGAGTATGTTATGGGAGACAGTGTCAAATGCCTTGCTGAAGTCAAAGTAAACAACATCCACTGCTCTCCCTTCGTCAACCCAGCCATTCATGCCATCACAGAAGGTTATCAGGTTGGTCAAGCATGATCTTGCCTTGGTGAATCCATGCTGACTACTTCTGATAACCTTCTTGTCCTCTACATGCCTGGAGATGACCTCCAGGATGAACTGCTCCATCAACTTTCTGGGGATGGAGGTGAGGCTGACTGGCCTGTAGCTCACCAGGTTCTCTTTCTTGCCCTTCTTGAAGATTGGAGTGATATTTGCTTTCCTCCAGTCCTTGGGAACCTCTTCTGTCCTCCACAGCCTTTCACAGATAATGGAGAATGGCTCAGCAAGAACATCTGTGAGCTCCCTCAGGACTCGTGGGTGGATCCCATCGTGGCCCATGGATTTGCAAGGATCCAGTTTGCATACGTGATCTCTGACCCAATCCTTCTCAACCGATGGTAGGTCTTCCTTTGTCCCAATTTCTTCTCTCTTCTCTGGGGGCTGAGATGCCTGAAGGCCAGCCTTAGCAGTAAAGACCGAGGCAAAGAAGGCATTCAGTTACTCCACCTTCTCTGCACCCTGCATCACCAGGGCCCCTTCCTTGTTCAGCAGTGGGCCCACTCTGTCCCCAGTTGTCCTTTTACTGCTGATGTATTTAAAGAAGCCCTTCTTGTCATCTTTGATATCCCTTGCCAGATTTAATTCCAAGTGGGCCTTGGCCTTCCTTGTCACATCTCTGCATACCCTGACAACATTCCTATATTCCTCCCAAGTGGCCAGTCCCTTTTTCCACATACTGTGAACCTCCTTCTTCCATTTGAGTTTCTCTAGAAGCTCTTTGCTCATCCATGTGGGTTTCCTGGCTCCTTTGCTTGACTTCTTCCTCCTGGGGATGCACCGATCTTGAGCTTGGAGGAAGTGGTCCCTGAATACTGTCCAGCTCTCTTGGATTCCCCTACCTTCTAGAGCCCAAGCCCATGGGATACCTCCTAGCAGATCTCTGAAGAGGCCAAAGTTGGCCCTCTTGAAGTCCAAGGTTGTAACCTGACTCATAGTCGTGCTTCTACCTCGCAGTGTCCTAAATTTGACCATCTCATGGTCACTGCAGCCAAGGCTACTCCCGACTCTCCCATCCTCAACCAGCCCTTCCTTGTTTGTTAGGAGAACATTGAGCAGCACATCTCGCCTTGTTGGCTCCTCCACCACCTGCATCAAAAAGTTGTCCTCAATGCTCTGCAGGAACATTCTGGATCGTGCATGGCTCGCTGTGTTGCTTTTCCAGCAAATATCAGGGAGGTTGAAGTCCCCCATGAGGACCAGGGCCTGTGATTGCGAGGCTACTTCCAGCTGTCTGTAGAAGGCTTCATCAACTTCCTCATCCTGATCAGGTGGCTTGTAGCAAATTCCCACAACAGTGTCACCCATATTTGGCTGTCCCTTAATTTTTACCCACAAGCTCTCAACCTGTTCTCCTTCCACTCCAAGGCAGAGCTTGATATATTCCAGTTGCTCCCTCACATAAAGAGCAGCTCCCCCACCTCTCCTTGCTGGCCTGTCTTTCCTGAAAAGCTGTAGCCATCCATGACCACATTCCAGTCATGCGAGCTATCCCACCATGTCTCTGTGATTGCAATGAGATCATGGACCTGTGACTGCACACAGACCTCTAGTTCCTCCTGTTTGTTCCCCATGCTGCGTACGTTGGTGCACAGGCATTTCAGAAAGGTGCTTGAGCATGCAGGTTTCCCTGGAGGGGTGTATGAGGACCCACTACAGCTATGCAAACCCTTGAGGTGTTGGTATCATGGTTGCCATCGTATGAGGCCGCCATGACACTTTTATCACTGCTCAGGTTGTCCTGTCTTATTTCCCCATTGTGCGTGATGGCATTAGCATTTCCACTTTGTCCCCCTGCCCCCGCGTTCCTCAGTTTAAAGCCCTCCTCACCAAGTTTGCCAGACTGCTGCCAAAGATTCCCTTGCCCCTTCCAGAGAGGTGGAGTCCATCCCTCCCTAGCAGCCTATGGTTGTTGAAGAACGTCTCGTTGTCATAAAAGCCAAAACCCTTGCATCGACACCATCCACGTGGCCAGGAGTTGATTTGCATTATTTGCCTATTTCTAGTAGCCCAGTTTTCTCCAACAGGTAGTATGGGGGAGAAGATAACTTGGGCACCAGCATTTTTCACTGTCTTTCTCAGGGCAGTCATCCATCAAGCTCCTGGACTGCACAGAGGACTGCTTCCTCATACAAAGATTAGATGTGCCAAACAGGAATGAGGCACTGCTGTACTTGCTACCTATAAATCAAGAAAACTTGCTTTGTTATATCTCGGTTAGTGATAGCCTGATATCCTTGGCTGCAGTAATCACAATATTGTGGAGTCTGGGATCCAGTTCAGCATGCTGGAGGTTAGTACTAAGACAAAGGTTTTACATTTTAGAAGAGCAAACTTCAGCTCTCTCAGAGCTCGGTTGGAAGGGATTCCCTGGGAAGCTTCCATGGAGCAGAAAGGAGCTAGCGAGTGCTGGGAGTTTTTCAAGAACACCCTTGTGGAAACACAAAAGCAGTTCATCTGTTAAACAGGAAAGGTGAATTAGTTGCCAACAATGCTAAAAAGACAGAGGTTCTCAACACTTTCTTCACCTCTGTCTTTAGCAGCACTGTTGAGCCCCAGGACTTGGGAACAAAACTCCAGGTTGATACAAACACAGACCCACTGTCAGTGAAGGAAGAGTTGGTTTGTGAACTATTACAGGAGTTTGACCCCTACAAATCAATGGGCCCTGACATTATCCACCTGAGGGTGTTCAAAGAGCTAGTTGATATCATTGTGAGGCTGCTCTCCACAATCTCTGAGAAGTTGTGGAGATCAGGGTATGTCCCAGAAGACTGGAAGAAGGCTAATGTCACTCCCTGTCTACAAGAAAGGCTTAAAGGAGGTTCTAGGAAATTACAGGCCAATCAGACTTACTTCATGGGCCATTATGAAACTCCATGGGAAAGCTATAGAACTAATTCTTCTGGGGTCTAGCACAAGTCAAAAGAAGCGTGTGACTGGGAAAAGCCATCATGGATTTACCAAGGGCAAATAGTGCTTGACAAACCTGATTGTCTTCTACAATGAAGTAACCTGTTTGGTTGATGTGGGACAAGTGGCAGGCATTGTCAACCTGGATTTCTCCAAGGCTTTCAGTATGGTTTCCCACAGCATCCTCCTAGAGAAACTGATATCTTATCGTCTAGACAAGTGGTCTGTGCAGTGGGTGGGGAACTGGCTTACAGGCCACTCCAGTAGGGTGGTGGCAAATAGCTCTTTTCAAAGTGGCAACCTGTTAAGAGTAGGGTCCCCCAGAGATTGATACTGGGCCCAATGCTGTTTAATATCTTCATAAGTGATCTGGATGATGGGGTCAAGTGTACCCTGATTAAATTTGCTGATGATACCAAACTGAGTGGGGAAGTAGACACTTTGGAAGGGAGAGACACGGTATAGGAAGACATGGATAGGCTGGAAGAGTGAGCCAGCAAGAACAAGTTCAACAAGGAGAAGTGTAAGGTCATGCACCTGGGGAAATATGATCCAGGAGTGCAGTATAGACTGGGATTCACCTGGCTGGGGAGCAACTCCAGGCTGGGGACCTGGGGGTCCTGGTGGACAGGAAGCTCAACGTGAGCGAACAGTGTGCTGCTGCAGCCAAGAAGGCCAACAGGATGCTGGGTTGCATCAACAAGGGCATCACCAGCAGAGATAAAGAAGTCATTATCCTGCTTTACTCAGTGCTTGTCAGGCCACACCTGGAGTACTGTGTGCAGTTCTGGTCCCTGCTATACAAAAAAGGATGTGGACAGGCTGGAAGAGGTCCAGAGAAGGGCCACCAAGATGATCAAAGGACTGGAAAGGCTGCCAAGTAAGGAAAGGCTGGGAGAACTGGGTTTGTACAGCCTTGAGAAAAGGAGGTTTAGAGGAGACTTTATCATCATGTTCCAGTATTTAAAGGGAGGCTGTGAAGATGGAGGCTCCCTTTTTACAAGGAGTCACATGGAAAGGAGGAGCAGTAATGGGTACAAGTTACTCCTGGGGAGACTCCAACTGGACACAACAGAAAAATTTTTCACAATGAAAACAATCAGCCATTGGAATAATCTCCCCAGGGAAGTGGTGGATTCCCCAGCATTGGAAACTTTTCAGATTCAACTAGACAGGGTTCTGGGCCATCTCGTCTAGACAATGCTTTTGCCAGGAAAGCTTGGACCAGATGATCCTGGAGGTCCCTTCCAACCTGGTGTTCTATGATTCTGTGACAAAAGAGCTTTTTAATCTTCCACGAGGCAAAGCCATGATGTTTTGGGAACCTTACACTTGTCAACTATTGTAACCTTTATGAAGTCATTGGCAAATCACTACTTGCAACGGACACAGTAATATCCAACCTAGATTTTTTAAATGACTTATTCTGTAATTAGCACCAGAATTTATTTAATTGCAATGTTTCTTTCTTTGGCAGAGTGGTTGCAACTATTTTTCAGGCTTTTTGTTTCCTTATGTTATATTTTGTGTGTGTGTGTGTTACAATGAAGTCCGTTCAAAATATCTTTTAAGCTTAAATATGATCATCTTTTTCAGAGATTTTCATTATATTTCTATATAACCTCAAAAAAAAAAATTCTGACTTTCTTCAATGGCCTTTCTTAAAAGGGTTTAGCTCTTATTATCCACATTAGTCACAGTAGTATTCACATTAGATTAAACATTCAAACAAGCAATTAGAAATATTTTGGGGAAAATAAAACATCACTAGGGGATGGCAACAATGGAAGTCAGTCAAACAGCCTGCAATATATTCTCCTATGTTTTTTTGACATAAACCAATATAACAAATATGAAAATCTGACGTGATGCAGCTATACTTCAACAACACCAGAAATGAAAAGAGCTGGGTTTTTGTTGTTGTTCTTAGTGTTACAAAAAACCTAACAATACTGACACAAAACAAAGCCAACATCCCAGCTATTCCAAAAACATTTAGCTCTGAAGAAGGCAATCTCAACAATGATAACTTAATCAGACAGTCTGGCAGTTTAATACATAAACACAACTATTATAGTAGAATAAAGAAAAAAACAAGAACCCAAAGCCCAGCCTTCTCACCCAGCAGGCTGAGTGGTGTCACTCCTGACAGTAATTATACAGTGTTCTGCTACATACAGCACATAATTTTGTGTTTAGTTGATATTTGTAAATTACGAAAAAGCCAACCCAGCAGCCATAGTTTTGAGTCATACATTTTAATCATTGTTTACTGCAAGCATTTCCAGCTCATATTAATTTTAAAGAAATGAATAAGCACTACATTTCTAGTCATCAAACTTTAATTAAAAAAATAACACAAACAATAAAGATTCTGTAAGGGAACTTTATGTATGCTTTTTTGGATTTTTTGGCAGTGCTCAGGGTTTGATGATGATCTCCAGCATTTGAAAGAATACCACTCTCACTCTGGAGCTTATATAGTGGAAACTCACAAGGATCCAAGCCAATGCTAGCTGAAAACTCAAGAAACATAACGGATTTTGCAAGCCATACAAGGCTGCCTACTGCCTACTATCTGAGAGTCTTTATTAAGCCAATACAATATCACAGTCAAAGAGAGCTAAAAATTTGACTGTTCATACCAGAAATTATAGCTTTATGAAATATTGCCATGGATTTTTCTCAATGTGTCCAAACAGTTGCCTACATATTACAAATGACAATTTCTCAACACTACTAGGAAAATCATTGCTATATTCTGATGAGACTTCCAGATCTCTCGTATATAAAAAAAGAACAAAACCCCCTAAAACAGAGATGTAGATTAACTTCCTGTTAGTGCTGTGAAGAAAGATCTTCAGACTTGAAATAGAATGAAACAATGAGGAAGTTAATGAATGTTATAGGTAGTTCCTTCTCAAATGAATTATATTTTAACCTCAAATCGTATCAAATATCAGAACATATGATAAGTGTTACATAAAGATGTGTTGACAAATGTATCATCTTATATTATGGTAACATGATCTGTAGGGGTTTAGCTTTGAGTCATTAAGAACACCTAGTCTTTGATTGTTCTGAAAACTGCACATTTTATAAACTGATGTAATTTGCAACACAGGTCAGACAGACTACAGAGGCCATATTATATCTTGACTGCAGTAAATAAGAATGTCTTGAAGCTATGAAAGTATGCTTTCCTTTATAACCTGATTTACTACAGAAGACTGGACAGAAAACACTCAACTTTCTTTCCCAATCAGAAATTCTGACACCAAAAAGCTCAGGAGAATAATTGGTTCTTGTCTATGTATTCATCAAAACAAAAGAGAGTGAAAAAAATGCTGATAGATTTGACCATGTAAATTATTTGAAAGCACTTGACCTGTAGAGTGTGTATTCCCATATGTAATCTGTTTCTGTTTGGTTACATCTCAAATAAGTCTCTTCACTGTTACTTTCCTAATGGCTAAAATGAAGGCTTGAAGATGACCTGCTGTAAGAAAAGAGCAAAACATAAAGGGAGACCACAACTTATTCATTCACAAGAAAGGTTACAGGCTGGCATAGTATGTATTTCTTGTTTTTTCCCAGTCACCACAGTATCTGTAAAAATCATGCTGGTAGTTAATTCATAAACTACAGCCAAACTTCAGATCAAATGCTTTTCATGGATTATCAGTATAAGAAAATCTGTTTATTTATTCAATTAATTTGCTGCCAAGTAACCTCACTGCAGTAGAGATAATTTAAAAATAAATATTTATTGTTGTGTGATTCAAAAATATGACCAATAACTCTAGGAATGAGTTGAAATATTATTACAATTACTATTGGCAAAATAAGAGATCTTCTGTACCTGAATGCTCACACTGAATATGATTTGACAGACAGGAAATTTACCATAGAACTGAGGCTGGAGAAATGCACTGAAGTAGGGGCTCCAATATTTGCTTTTCAGTTTTGTAGCTGGAATAACTAATTGCTAATCTGAATAAAGCAAAACAGGAACCCAGCCCGTGGTCTCCTGATGGGGATTCTCATTACTGAGTTATTACAAGGTGACAGGAATTTCAGGGTATAATTCTTTTGTAAGGAACAGGTATTGTTTAAGAGCATGAGTAGCTCCTAATTGAAAATAATTAAGAATAAAATTCCAGGTAAAAACTTCTTTCCAGATACGTTTGTAAAGATAAAACTCTTATTCGACTAATGATGTGGGGCTGATTGGCAGGAATGTAGTATATAACAGCACACTATGTTTACTAGGATCCTGAGGCTGTTATTAACATATTACATTTGATTAGCAGTATTAGTTATCTGAAATGCTCTTTATAACCACATCTATCTCTAGCCCTGGGAACAGTTCAGAACACTTTTTGGTTTGCAGTGCTAATTTCTACCCTGTCTGTCCCTCCAGTTTTCTAAAGGAACTAGTCTTGGATTAGAGCTTTGTGTGAAAGTCAAATTCTTGCTTTCTTTGCTTTCTGTGCTTTTGAGCTTCGTTTTTTATCCTAATGTTAACATGAATAATTTCTCAGTACTTTTAGCTATGAAATGTTATAATAAAATGCAACATTGTGAAGAAACTAGTTATTATAACTCCCATATAAATTCAGGGTGAAATTCCCTTCATCAGTCCTTGCTTCAATTCACATAGAGAAACCATAGTTTTCACACTAGTGACTACCTGAATTAGAAGGTCATAAGAGCAAGGGAAATAAGACAGGACACAAAAGAAAAGGAAAAAGGTCCCTCTCAACTACAGAACTGCACACAATCAAAGACAGACAGTGATTCCAGGACGCTGTTTCATAAAAATTAAATTGGAACCTAATAATAATAGTAGAAACCTACAATACCACCTGAAAAAATGGCATAAACTATATTTCTTTGTATTTTGCTTACCTTCTGATACAAGTGCTTCCATACTAGGTTTCCGTATTAGGAAACTGTTAGCAACCTTATGCAGTGACACATCTAACACTGTGGGGTTAAGTCTCATATTGATATGCAATGTAGCACTGAATCTGTTTAATATGTCCAAATGTCAGTTTGGTATCTATTTTTCCATTCATCCTTTTGGAACCATAAATGGAAGGTATTGGAAGAAGATTGTAGGCTTTCCTTTCATAGTCTTTCAGTTTTTTCCACTTTGCAAGTGCAAATATTCAATCTGAATTATTTAGATGACTGCCTGTG
Organism: Phalacrocorax carbo; assembly: GCF_963921805.1. Classification (NCBI taxonomy): domain Eukaryota; kingdom Metazoa; phylum Chordata; class Aves; order Suliformes; family Phalacrocoracidae; genus Phalacrocorax; species Phalacrocorax carbo. Next base: position 61,769,976 of record NC_087514.1, on the reverse strand, counting down.
TTACAAATTAGAAATGCCAAAGCAAAGTAAGGTTATCAAGGTATGAATATGACAGTAGTGTTGAAATATCTAGCTGGATGTAAAATTTGGATGTCAGATCTTTTTCTACAGAAGTTAAGGGCTATTATGAAAATGAATATGGCTTGTGGGAAACAATGTATAGAACAGTTCTAATTTATAGTTCACATATGCCTTGAAGCACCACGTAACTCTAACCTTCCTTTTTAGTGTGAACTCTGATTTGACTAAAAATTCATATAGTCCTATGCACAAGCTCAACCAATTCCTGACTAGACATGGGAAAATACTGACTGATGAACAATTCCATTTTACTTTTATTTTACTATTTACCCCAGGTTCTTTCTCAGCAAAAATTTCCATCAGCCCAAGTCTCATGCCATTACTTTATGCTTTATGTGATCCCCTCTTTGTACTATGTGTTGTTCATTAGGTAGAGCAAGACTTCTGAATCTTATATCAAAGTGCTGTTGGTAGCAATAAGACCTCAGTTAGTCGTGTACTATATCCACCTACTATATCACTAGAGAAATGGTTTCTGTTTTCCAAATATCTGTAGTTCCAGTTTTGTTCCAAGAGGACAAATGGATTTTGCAATTGTTGTGAAGCATGAGATTCAGGAAATTAGATTTTTAGAAATTACTTTTTTTCAATTCTCACTTCAAGAAAGATAACCCTGCTTGAAATCTGGCACTGCTGAACTCATTGACTTCAGAAGACCAGGATTTAAACCTTTGTTTTAACAACTGACATTTCCCCTTTAGCTTGTCTCTTTTCTCAGGCCGGTTCCTGAATAAAAACGTGCTTTACTGGAATGCATACATTCCTTCCATGTAGGAGAAAAATTGAGGTCTATTTTGTATTGTACATTTGCATTTAAATTGATGCTATGGAATATGGGGAACACATTACTATTTAACTTTTTCCTCTTATTAAAAACTCATACTCTCAATATTCAGTTATTGTGCTTCCTTCACTATTAGCACGGCAGTACAGTGAGTTAATAAGTCATTTTAATAAAATGTGACCATTCCTTAAAAGGTAATTATTAAACAGAAAATTACAGCTTATAAGCAAAATATTAGATTTTCCTCTTGATTTTTTAGAAATATCTCTATAAAAGATTATTAAATTACTTTAATTTTCTTATTTTTCGTCCTTTATTTATTCTAAAATTGGACAACCGTCATTCTTCCATTCTACTCTTTATGGTTCATTAAAAATCTTTAATGGAAATAACATTTTAACTCATTAGTTATATATGCTTATTGAAGGCTGATGTGAACATGTAGCCTTAGCTTTATGAAACCAACAGAATTTAGTTAAATTACCAGTTCAATGCATGTATTAAGTGGACATTTTTCATCTTTCCAATTTCCTGGAAAAAAGCTTACATTGGGCGCTAGATCAATCTTCACTCATTCTGATGAAAATTTTCTAGAATTAGGAAGGATCAGCACTTTAATAATGTAAATTTAAATTCCCATGAAAATATTGCTGAGTGTTTTCCTTTCTCATTATTTATGGTTACACAGTTCTTCATGTGTGTATTTTTTAAAAGTGAGGTAGGGGAAAAAAACTTTGACGATGCATTAAGACTAAGCAGAATGGTCACTGTAGCCATATCCGTTTGTCCATCGTTTATCATTAACCTTGCATTTAGATTAAGAACTGCAGATTAACTAAATTAATGTGAATCTTATGCTTGTGTGAAGCTAGAAACCATTACCAAATAATAAAATGTACATCTTGGTGTACACAGCCAACCTCCTTCCTCTCTATATTCCTTAGATTCTGCTATATTCACAGCCTGGGGCAGGGGAAGAGAAGGAGTAAGCTAAGATATAAGCCAAAGATAATTATATCAAGTACTTGCCCTTGCCTTACTTTAAGAAAGAAGCTTTAGAATTTTAATACCATCTTTCTAATAATAACCCTCTCTTTTTTACTTTCTTCTTTTTTTTTTTTTTCTTCATTATTTTCTGTGTTCTACATTTTCAACAAGGACATCCATATCCACTTGCTGACAAAAGATGGTACAAACAGAACACAAGAACATTTTGCTATAGAAAGCATACTAAGACATAAAATGCAAAATGTTACCAGTTCAGATGGATTTAGGAAGTGGTTATATTTGCCAAACAGGATTACCATAAAGCTGATAAAGTCTTCCATCCCCAACCTAATTACATTAGGTCACAGTGACAGAAGAAAACTCAGACTACAATGCAGAAGTTATACAGTGTCCTGCCTTGCCTATTTTGCGATAATAGCAAGGGATTCAACACCATTAAACCACAGTTTACTATTGTTTTAAAGATATTTAAAAACTGTGATGAAATCAAGTACTTTTAAATGGGCAAAACATGGCTCATTTCTCTCTACAATACAAATGTCAAACATGGCTATTGGCCATGTCCCAAGATTAATACAGAATCTGCCATGGGATTTTTGTAACAGTATGAATGAGATACACATGTTAAACTGTCCTTATTTTACTTCTTTAATTCCTCAGGAGAAAAAAATAGGTCTACCTAATGCATCAGTAGTTTAAATGCAATTTTATATACCCAGCAACAGGTTGCCGTGATGAAAAAGTTTACTAAATTTTACTGATACTAAAATAAATTCTAAGCTTACAGACGGCTTCGGTTTATTGCCATCTAAATTTTACAGCACGCTTTTCTTATGGAAATTATTATAAAATGCTAAGGTAGTAATGAAAACTAGTCTTTCCTGAGATAGATTTTTTTTAAAAAAAAGATATTATATTATGTCTTATTAACTCCAAACACAAGGAAGTTGCTAATTTGCTTAGTAGTAAATATTAAGAAATTTTAGAAACTGTTTGCAAAGTGAAAGGAAAAAATTTATACCAATAATGCTTTATGACCGCATGAGAAGAACAGATGGTAGGTGCATACAGATGCTGCTGAAGGCAGATGACTACTGCTCGGTGTCAGTTCTTCAGGTAAACAATAATCTAATTACTGGCAATGGATTGTTATTGTAATGAGAGTAAACAGTAAAATAAAACTGAAGCATCATAAATTTCAGGAGCAGATGCATGCTGTAATCAAACTAAACAATACTAATTATTATATGTAAATTTTGATAGCATCAAGATATGACAAAGTATAAACTGAATTGGTAGGACAGCAGCTACAAGAAATATTTCCTCCCCTTGACAAGCAGACAGCCAAAGACGCCATATGCTATAAAAAGGACACAAAAATGCATACCTCAAAAAGACCAACACGAAGTATGACTATAACATAGTCATATTCTAACAGTTATGATTACATATAAAGGGAAACACAGAATTTGTTAAAGAGGCCAGCAATATAAATATTTGCTAGGAATGAAGAGTAGAAAATTAAGTGAATAACATTATGGAGTAATATATATCATTCCATTCTGGAGATCTATTATTCAGCAAATAAATCAGGCAAACAGAGATATTTTACAGCATTTACTGAAAATACAATTGTACTTGAAATTTTTTATCTCTTTTTTACCTTTCATTTGTCAGCTAAAACTAGATAAAAATATTAGTCAAATATTGATACACAAATTGTCTTCTAGCTCACTAAGCTTATATAGGCTCTGTGCCCATTGTTTCTCTTGAAATTTGAATTATTAATAATTTGAGTTATTATTTTAAAAACAAACAAACAACCCAACAAACCAAACCAACCAACCAACCAAAAACCAAAACCTTCCTCCATTTTCATGGAAGTGTTATAAGCAAAATGGACAAGAGAAGGACATGCTTTTGTCTACACTTGTTGCTTTGAATGTTTTTTCTGCTGTATTTTCTCCTTTAGTGTGCCACACTTTGACTGACAGGAACAATTGGCATAAAAATGTAGTTAAGTATTGCGTCAATCTCCTCTCAGTGTTCAATTCCATTTAAAAAATGTCCATACTTCTGAAAAATTAGTACTATGTCATTCAGCTCTTCAGTTTAGAATTATCAGTAATAGCTCCTCATATTAATTTTGAATGACAGCCTCTAATGAAGGGGAACTCCATTAAAACTGAATGGTAAATGTGTTTACCTATGAAATTAATTTAATCATTTTGCAGATGGAACATTTAGTCTTGGACTACAGGGAAAAATGATACAGTAAGCATCCATGATCTGGACAGCTGCAAAAATTATGCCTGTTTAGTTGGACTGCAAAGTAATTGTTTTGTTCAGAACACAAACTCCAGGATGATTTTTCTTTCCCCCTTGAGAGACAAATTCACTTTGGCATGCACCAAGAATCAATACTGACCATAGAAAGGTCTACACGATGAAATTGTTTAGCTAACCTCTTGTTCCAGCGCTAGTCCAGATGCAAAGCCATCTTGCCCTTTCCCTCAATGCTAGAGACAGATATCTTCCTCCCTGACTGTAACAGAAACAGTATTAGCCCTGACCTTATTATATGGTACCAGGTATCAGTTTTTAAGTTTCAGAGTTTCTTACAAAAAAGGGAACTTATATTTTACTCTCACATATTGTGGAAATAATGGAGTCACCTCTTTCGCTTCACCAAAGATTTTCCTTCATCTTTTATAACACTGGACTTTGAAGCCCCAGTATGATTCATACTTTCAGTATTTTTAATGAAGACCAGTTGTCATAACCAATACCAGTGAGAAAAAAATTATTAAAATGATTTATATAAAAGTTAAAGAAGAAAGAAATAAAGAAGAAAGAAGAAAGAAATAAAGAAGAAAGAAGAAAGAAATAAAGAAGAAAGAAGAAAGAAATAAAGAAGAAAGAAGAAAGAAATAAAGAAGAAAGAAATAAAGAAGAAAGAAGAAAGAAATAAAGAAGAAAGAAGAAAGAAATAAAGAAGAAAGAAGAAAGAAAGAAAGAAGAAAGAATTAAAGAAGAAAGAATTAAAGAAGAAAGAAATAAAGAAGAAAGAATTAAAGAATAAAGAAATAAAGAAGAAAGAATTAAAGAAGAAAGAATTAACGAATAAAGAATTAACGAATAAAGAATTAAAGAATAAAGAATTAAAGAATAAAGAATTAAAGAATAAAGAATTAAAGAATAAAGAATTAAAGAATAAAGAATTAAAGAATAAAGAAAACACAGCATTAAATGAAAAAATAAGCACATTATGCAGACTGTGTTTTCACCAGAGAAAACAGGAAAATTAAAAAATGCCTTAGTTTGAGATTGCAACTGACAAAGTTTAAGGAAGATCCTGGGCCAAGATAAACATGCAATGCTTTGACTAAATCAATGTTATTATGCTTGTTTAAACTAGATATGAATTTAGCCATTTCTTTTACTCTCTTCCAAATTTCAGAATCCTCTTTAAAAACTTAGCTTTGCTTAATTACCGTGGAACTGTTGCAAATACACAGAGAGCTAGTATCTCATAAGTTAACTGTGCTTGTTCCCTCAGTCAATATTTTACCAATCAGTTGTTCATCAGCAGTTAGCTTCCTCTCAGAAGCTTACCATATACTGTGTTTAGGACGGGGACTGTTGAATGCACACATGTAAAGTTCCAACAAAAGAGGTTGCCTTGAGAAGTTGTGGAGTCTCTGTTGCTGGAAACATTCAAAGCATCGACTGTGTAAGGCTCTGAGCAACCACATCTATCCTTGAAGTCAACTCTGGTTGGGCAAGATATCCTCCTTTTCTTAGGTCCTTTCCAACCTAATTATTCTGCGATTCCACAGTGCTGCGGAAACCTGCCTGGAATACTTAGGTCTGACAAAAACACAAAACTTTTTTCAATTCCTTCTCAATTCAATTCCTTCTGCTGAAAAAGTAATGATTGTTAATCACTTTGAAATGCTTGGAAAACATAGCATCTTGATTTTCATAACGAAATATTTTAATTAGAAATAAGAGATGATGCTAGATACTACAACAGAAAATCTTAGATACATTTAGGTATATCGACTATGTTCCAGAGTGTTATTAAGCATAGTAAGTTCACATAGTTTATATTTAATCATCTGATTTGAAGAAACGGCTGGATTGATAATAAAAAAAGAAGAAATGTGGATGATTAATCATTTGCAGCTTAGTTACTGCTATAGACTTTAGCTTAAGTATGATGATGTTTGTAGATTGAGGATCAAAAGATATCAGATTTGAGGCAAAATATGTATCAGTTGCAATTAATTTTGTTTGAAAAATCCTGAAAACAAAATTTCATTATCTAAAATCTACATGAGTTCCAGAACTTCAATTATCTTCTTTATTAATTTCTGAAGGAGAGAGCATTTAAATTTCTAAAGACACAGGGCATCAATATGATTTGTTTAGGTAACAGCTATAACGTACTAAGAATAATCAGTTGTGTATAACAGATTTTCAGTTTTGTACAACAGTTGTTTTATGTTTCTAATTCTATGCTATAAATTGTACAGTATCTTTACTTTGTATTAAGGAAAAATAGCAATATAAACAGAATTAAACAGAAAAGAAAAAAGTGTGATATCGAATTTAATGTATAACGGCAATACTCTTTCTGCTCACTATAAAAATATAGGCTTTCTCACACACACACACCCCTCCCCAAGTCTAGAATCATTATTTAATTCTTAGTCTCTTCTCCTGAATATTCTGGACTAAATTTACTTTAATGCAACAGTTGATTGGTCTTTTGAGAACTGTGTTTACAAAGTTGCTTTCTTTAAATAGACTTATCTTTTATGGTTACCAAGAAGTCTTATAGACTCTTGGAGAATAACAACAGAGTAATGTAGACGCTATGTGCGTCAACTTCTACTGCAGTCATAGAACTCATTTTCCCAGAATTCTTGGAGAATCAGAGAGCTTTGAAATCTTCTGGTGAGTACAGACTGAAATTCTCATTATGCCCTCTTTCCCCTAAGCAGCAATTTCTATCCAGTAAGGAAGGAGTCTGGGGAAAGCAAAAAGACCACATAAACAAAAAACCCAAATTGTCTCTTATATTTACTAAAAAGAAAAAAAAATGATAAAGAAACACTGATCACTCATCTTGATCAGTGGATGAGTAAGTGAAAGGGACTAACATAAAAAGGTGTCATCCAATAAATAGGATTTAACAGATTATTCTCAGAGGAGCAACATATACAGTATATGACAGTGTCACATTTAAAGAATCCCTTTTGGAATAGAACTGCATTTAATATTCTTATTTATCCATATAATGGCAGCATTAATAACATTTTCTCAAAATTTCTCTGCTACCATTTCTCTATATGTCATATCATCTGATAAAAGACTAACCTTAGGCTCCCTGCTGAGACTACTAAAATAAAATAAAATAAAATAAAATAAAACGTCCAATTGCAGATTCTATGAATTTTACATTAGAGTGCAAACATTATCTGGTATTATCTTTACTACAATAGAGACTTTTTTGGTTCCTGCCATAAAAATACAGGCAAAAAACACTAATTAAAAAATATTAATACATAAATGGAATGAATGAAGGAATCAGAATTCTGGGTTTTGACTAACTATGAAAACATGGGCATGGAAACATGCTCAGATAACTATGCTGGTCTCTGGGGGGAGTAGCATACAGGAAGGCAGCAAGGTAGAGCAAAGCCAAGGGAACAGACTAAGAAATAAATTTGTATCATCATCGCTTTCAGGTACCAGCCTAGCCTTGAACCTGAATCCTATAAAGGGCTTTCTGATGTGGCTCCAGGCTGCACAGAGTGGCTGGAAGTGGTTTGGGTCTAATTAGTTGACTATAAAAGCCACTAGAATTGGTGTGTTTAGAAGCAATGAATTAGGCTCTTCAGAAGAAGAAAATATCAATAACCAATAGTATTTTATGTAATAACAACAAAATACAGAAGTTCTAGCAAAGAGAAACACAATTAAAATTTCCATTACTGGAAATAAACCTTAGATCTACAGGTTTATACTGCCAAAATTGGAAGTTGAAGAGTCATAAAGCAGTGTATTGGTATAGGCAAAGCTCTCAAAGCACTTAAAACCACTTTATCTTCACAATAGACACAAACAGCAAAAGCAATTTATCAGTGAACTAACAAATTGATGTGTTAGAGCAATGAGGCTAAAATCCACTTCTTGGAAACACTGTCTCCTAGCACAGAGAAAAGAAGAAAACATGGATAACCAAGCTGTACTGTACAGAAAACATATTGAACTTGGAAATGCTAGATACAAAAGTAAGAGAAGTATGAACTTGTAGCTGTTTAGATATATTTGAATTGTTATGCCATAAAGCACAAAGCAACATTGGCTTTATATATAATGAGCAGATTTACATGAAACTAATGATCTACAAAAATTGAGGTTGGAAAGCTAGGACAGTGTGAACTACAGCTGCGTGTTGGCAACTAAAACCACAGTGTTTAATGCTTTATGAGGGATGTGATAAAAAACCAATGAACCAACCAAACAAAATAATCCTAAAGCAGAAATCACCATTAGAAAGGGGGAAGGAAAGAAACCATTAATGCATTAAACAATATGATATGTTAAATGCACAATATGAAGAAATAACAATGGTTACTGAGGTCTAAACATTTCTTCATCCTAAGGACTTAAACTGGAAGGCAAAAGCACCCTAATATATACTGGAAACTATATGACTCAGCATTACCCTTTTATGTCAAACAAGGTGTCACTAAAAGGAACCATTATTAAATGAATACACATGAATTACCATTACTTGGGCAAGACTATTAAACAGGAAAGTGCCACGATCCATGAAGTCATCAGAATAAATGACAGTAACTCTGCAAATACAAATTTTAATTCTGAAAAGTTTTGTTATAACCAGGACTTTTTTTTCCTTGTAATTTATAATTCAAAAAAGCAGACCATAATACACTGACAGATTCAGACCTTTTACCTTGAGCAGGAGATGATACTTTGGTGCAATTCATTACCCTTAAAGGTTTGAAAAATATATGCTGCTTTTAGGGAGGCCTGGAAAGTCAGCTGTTGCATACATTATGTACAGGTGAATTATTTCGGAGCTTAGAAATCAGGCTGTAAAATATCTAGATTCGATTCTTTCTCTGTCTAAATGGATTTGAACCCACACATTCCACTTAATGGAACTCTTAAGTTACAAAGTAAATGTCTAAGTAAAGTAACATCAATAGACTGAGTGTCAGAATAGTTTGATTCTGTAATCAATAAACTAAAATCCAGAGCAAAAGTAAACAGGAGCTTCATGGCTAATGCTACTCATCTAAGAGGACAGAGCCTTTGATTCTATCTTTCATGAGAAGGACTGTCTCACTATTTTGCACTAAATTATTATTTGACTTGAATATAAGCAAACAGAAATGGGTAAGGAACTTTAAGTCTGCTCTCTCTTTTCCTCAAGTCTATTTATAAAAATTATTTTTTCTTACTAATAAATTGGAATATGTCTAAAAAACCAAATGCTTCAGTGTGACACAAATTAGAGTGAAGCACCTACAGTAATAAACTTTCCTCTGTCAGGAAAATTAGGAATAGGAATATGACTATGCTAAAAATCAAAAGTTAAAAAAATTAGCTTTATTAACAGATGAGGGAAAAAGTCCCTTGGGAAAAGGTATTAACAAATGGCTTCAGTGGCTTGGATAGGATGGATGCTATGTATATACACATTACATTTCTCCACGAACTTACAGGGTAATTATGCTTTGCTTTTCTTAGACAGAATTTTCCAGGTATTCAGTGAGAAATTTTCTTAAGAACAGAAAAAAGAAAACCATTCGTATGTTCCTACTTTTCATCAGAAATATTTCAGTGGGAGTACTTAAAGCATATTTTCAATCAATTACAGTCTGTATACTTTTAAAAAGTGTATTTATCGGAAAAAGGTTCTAGTTGGTAACCATTAACTTTTTATTCGAGTCGTTCCATCATATATGTCATTGTAACCATTAATATTCAAATTTCAAAAATTATAAGAAAAGAATGTGCATCTGTAGGCATGGCACAAACAACATCTTTGAGTGGATCAGTACATTTGTATTACTGTTTGACAGCACAGTCAAGTTATGACTCTGGTTTTCTTTATTGTTTCTGGTGTGAGAATATTGGCATTCAGTTCAACATTACAAAAGTGACTTCTTATGTCAGTTAGATAACTGCTAGTTAGTAACTGTTTATTAATTTAAAGGTGGAGCCAACTAGTATTCAGTTAGAGATGCTTAATAATATGAGAAGAGACAAAAAAAATATATTCTTCTCTGGTAGCTAGATTCAACACCCTTTAAGTTGAACACTACTGTCTTCCGGGAAACATGTGTTTCCTGCAAATTACGATTAAAAAACAATGTATGCATTTTTAATTAAAATAACCTTCAACTTTTGTTATCAAACACATTATTACTATTATTAGCTTTAAGCTTGCATTTTCTGTCATTTAAAAGAACCACATTACTTATTTCCTTTTATAACTCTTATGTTCTTTCACGGAATATACACGAACCTTCAGTTTTTCTTTAAATTTCACAAATTTAGTTTTAAATCTTAAATATCAAAAAAAGCCATATGTAAATTTACTTTTTTCAAGCTAGAACACCTATATAAATCTTCATATCTTATTAGAAGCATGCTGCTTTTCCAAAGCTGCTAAATGCTCTTTTTTTTATCAATTGTAAAGAAAATACAGCACTTGTAGATTGGACACAATAAATGATTCCAAGTGTAGAAAAACAGTGAATATAAATTAAGAAATTACTGAAACAATTCAAGCTTGATCATTGTGTTGCTGTACAGTTAATGGAAATACAACAGAGACTCTAAACCCATTAGGTCCTGAAATGTTTTTCTCTGTGCAATTCTAAAAAAAACATGTAAATGTTTTGATACATAAAAGATAATGAAATAATGAAAGGAATTAAAAAGGGCAGTCATTAACCATATTAGAGACCATGATATGTTCTTATTATCAGACTGGGTAGTGCTAATGTAAATGCTGCCTCACTGCAACAATGATTTAAAATAATTTTGTTATATTTTAGAAAAAGCAATTAAGATTTCGTGTACAGCCTGATTATTCATTCATGAGGCTTGATTAAATCTGATTTTTATATTAATTCCTTTGTGGCACAAAGAACTTGGTCAGTAGACCATGGAGTTTTTCTTTATGCAGTTTTCTGAACCAATTCATACAATAAAGCTGAAAAAAAAGTTTATTTTTTTAAAAAAACAGCTAAACAATTAGAAAACCCAACCCCTAACATAATTACAAAATGATAGAGAAATTTCTTGCTTAGCTTTCTGCTATTTGGGTTTCAAAGCCTCTGTTAGTCATTAATCTTTGTCTGCTGGCAAAGGTTTTTAACAAATACTAAAGAGAACACCCATACACACATCTAAATCTATGCTGCAGGGGGTTCACCCTGGCTGGATGCCAGGTGCCCACCAAAGCCACTCTATCATTCCCCTCTTCAGCTGGACAGGGGAGAGACAATATAATGAAAGGCTCGTGGATTGAGACAAGGACAGGGAGAGATCACTCACCCATTACTGTCATGGGCAAACCAGACTTGACTTGCTGAAATGAGCTTATTATCCGTCGAATCAGAGTAGGGTAATGAGAAATAAACCCAAAACATAAAACAGCTTCTCCCGCCCCAGCCTTCTTCCCAGGTTCAACTTTGCTCCTGATTTCTCTACCTCATCCCCTCCTGTGGCACAGAGAGACACAGGGAATGGTCACATGTTGTTTCTGTCCCTCCTTCCATCCCAGGGGGAGGACTCCTCACACTCTTCCCCTGCTCCAGCGTGGGGTCCTTCCCACGGGAGACAGTCATCCACAAACTGCTCCAGCGTGGGTGCCTCCCACGGGTTGCAGTCCCTCAGGAACAGACTGCTCCAGCGTGGGTCCCCGACGGGGTCACAAGTCCTGCCAGCAACCCTGCTCCAGCGTGGGCTCCTCTGTCCACCGGGCCACAGGTCCTGCCAGGAGCCTGCTCCAGTGTGGGCTTTCCATGGGGTCTCAGCCTCATTCGGGCACACCCACCTGCTCCGGCATGGGGTCCTCCACGGGCTGCAGGTGGGTATCTGCTCCACCATGAACCTCCATAGGCTGCAGGGGGACAGCCTGCCTCAGCATGGGCTTCACTACGGGCTGCAGGGGAATCCCTGATCTGGCACCTGAAGCACCTCCTCCCCTTCCTTCTTCACTGACCTTGGTGTCTGCAGACTTGTGTGTCTCACATATTTTCACTCTTCTCACCAGGTGCTGCTGTTTTGCTGCAGTTTTTTTCCCCTTCTTAGATCTCTTATCCCAAAGGTGCTACCACCATCACTGATGGGCTTGGCCTTGGCCAGCAGCAGGTCCACCTTGGAGCCAGCCAGCATGGGCTCTATTGGACATGGGGGAAGCTTCTCACAGAAGCCACCCCTGTAGCCCCTTGCTACCAAAACCTTGCCACACCAACCCAATATGCTAATCTACTAGACACAGCCATACACTGTGAATATCAAACATATTCAGTTAAAAACTGCCCTATTTTACACTAGCGTTAAAGACAAAGAACCTTGAAAGACAAACTATTCATTAGTCTGTCCTTGCATTAAATAATCAGCATCCACAGACTAGTAACAGCCTACTGAATGTGCAAAGAGAAACTTGCTTGATTAATTTTCAGAATCTTTTGTATCTTTTTATTCTATTCCAATTCTTTGTACCTGCCTTGCTAATGAGAGGTCTACTGTGTCTATGATTTTCCATCGTAATAACACCAACGCACAGCAGCATGTCCCCATTTTTCACTAGAACTTTAATTACAATTGGAAATCAGCTCTAGATCACTAAAGACAACATATTATAAAACTTACTAAATTTAAGAGCTTTTGTCTGTTAAGATAAGGCAAATTACATTTGTTTAACAATTTCTTTCTTAAAACTTAACTGAGAGTAAGATTCAGAATGACTACAGAAGTTAAAGGAAACAGGAAACTCTGTAGCTTTCCAATATTCTAATACATGGTACCATTCTGGGGTAGTACAGGTCATTATGCTTATTGAAATGTGGTATTATGTATTTTGTTTTTCTGTTCTTTACTTTGTTTCAAATACTACATGAATGTTACACAAAGAGATACTATGCATAATGGGAAGAATGAGGTAGTCAGAAATAACTGGAAAAATCATTAATTTAAAATAAAACCTTTTTTCACTGAGCCATTCCATATTTTCATAGAAAAATTAGGCAGAAATTAATTTTCAGATATCAAAAGTTTTATTTTGGCAGTTTCTATCAAAATTATTTCAGACTTCCTATAAAATTATTTAAAAGCAAGTTATTGCATAAAAGTATTATACATACAGGCTAACATACAAGGACCTCCCTTCTTATCCTGCCCCACTCCAAATAGTCTGGAAACTTCAAAAGTTTGTAATATATACTGAGTGACTTCTATAAAAAAGAAACTTCAAGTAATGATGTCTTGATTTTGTCTTCTAAAACTTTCTGTCTGTGAAAATATAAATACTATTTCTGAAGTCTGGCTCCAAGTCACAACTGCTACCTTCATAGTAATTTGAGAAAAGAATAATAAACTTGGTCACAACATTTGTTACGTGTAAATGAATGAGAAACGCAACAAATTCAACCCTTTTTGTATGGTTCACCTTAAAATTTTACATAGTTCAAACAGCTGTATGGGCAGGATTTCAAAAGTCAAACCCAAAATGTACAAAGGTACAGGAGTAACAATCTACCGAGAGAATAAGAGTACATTAAATGTGAACAGTAAATCATACTGAAGTTCAGAGTTATGTCACAGATGAAGCAGCACACTAGTCAGTGCTCACAGGTGCATTTCATGGACTCTGACCCTGAGCTCAAGAAAGAGAACTATTTTAGTACATACGTAAAAATATGTAAATGGTTGGCTATTAAAAAATAGGCTAGTTGGCAGAACAGTGCCCTAATGAAAAAATGGGAGTAAAACTGTTTCCGGATGATTTATTATCAGCATCCTTTCTAAAGTGAGATAAAATGCCTGGAGAGATACACAACCTACTCCCTGACCTTCCTGAGATATGTCATACGAACAGCAGAACCACAAAGCACATTCTCGAAGGAAACAGATAACATATTTATGATGTACTTGACTTCATTTACTAGAAAAATTCTTAGCTAATGTTATTGTCCTACCCTGTGAATAAAAGTACTTGGAGAAGTTAGTAAGACCATAATGCACCAAGAACTATTGATATATGTAATCCATAGCTCAGTTAGTATTACAAAAAAGGCTCCTACATTAAGTCACTGAAAAGTAAATCTAAAGTTTGAACACATTTATTTTTTAATTTTTTAATCTAGTGAGCAGAGTTATAGCAAAGAAAGAACACACAGGAAATTTATCCATACAGAGAAACTGAGCCACTATGGAATTCTCAAATATCACATATCCCACCTATCCTTCCTAGACTCATTGTAAATTTGGTATCACAATACAGTAATATTCTTCAATTTTGTTTGTAAATGTATTAGTAATTTAACTATGATTAGAATTTATGTTTTAGTGCAAGGCTGGGATTCTCTGTTACAGCTAAGTTACAACTAGTTACAGGTAAATACAACTCAAACTGAAATGAGCCATTCAAAATATTTTTCTGTTTTAGTACCAAATGTCACCAGATTAGATTGTGTCAAGATGCTGAAATTAAGATATGAACATAAATTGAGTTTAAGACATATTGCTAAAAGTGTAATCTCTGACTGCCCAGAAAACTGTATATATAAGAATTTAATTATTGCACTGTAATACTGTAACCACCAAGGATTAGAAATATAGCAAGATTTGCACAAAATACAATTCTATTAATGTTTGGTTTGGGGTTTTTTTGTGGGGCACTTTTAACTGATTTTTCTACTTTACATTCAAATACCAAAGTTCTACTCTACATAAAACACCAAAGTTAAAAAACCAGCACCTTTCTTCATGCTTAATGTTACTTCTCCAAAACAATATCAAAGCAGCATCCTTCTCAGAGTACAGTATTAGTGCAGATTGCTACCACCAGGTGACTGTGAGGACAAAGGTACAGTACACTACAGACATCCCAGACAGAGATTCTCATTTTCAGCATATCTAAACAAGTACAGAGTAAAATATGTGGATATGTTTGCTGGCATTTTGTTCCCAGGTGACTGAGCTGAAGCTCACAGAAATCGGCAATGACCTTTGACCTGATTGAGCTTGGTTTTTTGCATTTGTTTTATGCACTGGCACAGGTATTCAAACACGGATATCTGGATGTAGTATTGTGGTAACCTGTTTTTGAGAAAAGACAGCAATTTTCCTTTTACATTAGCTAACGTCTAACAAAGTCAAAATGTTATGAAGTGATTCCCATAATATCAAAAGATAGCTGATAACTTCTTGCTGTCTTAAACACAACAACAACAATAACAACAACAGAAAAAGAAAATGAGACTGAAAGAGAAAATAAGGGGTTACTCTCCACTTGCTGCCAGAACACGATCGGTACAGAAGTCGAGAAACCAGCAAGCTACCATGCAAAACAGAAAGAGGCGTTAACAATCTTCCTTCTCACCTGTAATGAAAATTTGCATTCGGAAGAAAAAAAAGCAAGAAAGCAAAAAGAAAAGAAAACAGAGGGAAAGAGGTAGGGAGAGGAAGAGAGAGAAAGAAAGAGGCTAAGAAAGTGTCTGGCTGCAATATTTTTTGTCTTCCCCAAGTTCACAAATAAGAAATTGCAATTTGGTGTAGCCTCCAACAATAAAATGCAGA
Source organism: Phalacrocorax carbo (assembly GCF_963921805.1). Taxonomy (NCBI): domain Eukaryota; kingdom Metazoa; phylum Chordata; class Aves; order Suliformes; family Phalacrocoracidae; genus Phalacrocorax; species Phalacrocorax carbo. The sequence continues at coordinate 61,754,243 of NC_087514.1, read as the reverse complement.
GGTGTTCTGAGAGAAACTTCATGCTAAATATTTTAGAACCGAGCAGGCTTAATTTTTACAGCTTTGACTCAGGAAAGCTATTTTATTTTAAACACTTCATACAACAGTAATTATCACAACCTCAGTGATTTTTAAGTCCTTCAGGAATATTTATACCCTGAAGTGCCAAAATTACAGCTGAATTTAAATCCCAGCTGTTCTAGATGTTACAGACGAGCATAATAAGGAGTATTTAATAATCTAAAAAGACAAGAAACTAAAATGAAGAGACAAAGAGAGGATGCAGAAGGAGGAAGAACAGGCCCAGAGAAGAAGTGATTGATCCAAGATCTACCAGAAAGTCACTGGAAGAGAATAGCATGTCCCAAATGCTAATCTAATCAGTCAACTGGTATCCCAGAGCAGTAACATTATTGTCACGAAGGGAAATGGTGTTTTCACTGTAAAAGGAATATATCTTGTCCAGTAGACGTATATAATTACACATAACGAGAAATGGAAAAAATATTACATTGAGTAACACTCTTTTAGTGTATAAACCCTTTTTCTTTCTGATATCATTATGCTTTAGCTGCATCTTTCAAAGTCATATAGCTTTAAAGTAAGTGAGAACTGCCTTTGCCTAAAAGTTGCAGCAGTTCTAAGGAAGGCTTTTCAGTTTTATGTAGATTTTATGAGCTCAGACACTCTTCAATACCATCCCAATAAAAAGAAGTCACCCTTTTGACATCAAAAGCCAAATTTATCACAGGTATGCTGATTCGCATCTTTACTGGGAAGCTGAAGTCTGTTTTTCTAGGCAACACTACAAAGTGCTACCAATCTTTAAATACTGGCATAAACTAAATAAGAGAAGAAGGTAATGACCACAGCCAAGATCCTAACTGCCTAAAGGCTAAACTGTGAACACCCTGTGTCAATAAAAAGTTACTTCAATTGAAAGTGAAATGTAAAATTACTCCAAATGAAATCAATGGTGAAGACATTTGCTTAGGACTTTAAACTTAGTTTAGTTAAGGGTAATGTGCAAGAGTAGGGCAAAATTTGCATATCAACTTTGTCCCTTACAATCTGGTTCCTTGAACTCAAGCTAGTATTCTACTAAATCTAGCAGGCATTAAAAGTCACCTTTTTGAAAATATTCTTTAATTTGTTTTAAATATAATTCAGAAAAAAAATTTAAAAGATTGGCCAAAGTTGGAAAGATCTCTGAAGCAACCTACTCTTCTAAAACAATTTTAATTTGCATAAAAAATGAATAATCACTCATACTCCTAAGCTAAATCATGTCTGTGTTTCTTATATACTGTATATCAGTTTTATGGTATTAGGCAGCAGGTGGAATCTATTATCCAACGATGAAGAAAGAAATCTGTTGCATCAAATGGTCTTCAGGAAGCTTGAAGATTCTCCTTCTGAAATGCATGGTGGTAGTTCAATTGGCTGCCCTTAAGACTCAGAGAGAAGCAGATTTAATATGGTATTCTCTTTTAGCAAAGATCATTTTCATATTTGTTTAAGCATCCTGATTACTGTAGCTTTCAAATATTCCACAGAATATTTCAAATATTCAGCAGAAAAACTGTGGAAAATATCTTGGACTAGTTAACAGTGTAGGAATATATTTAAAAATGCAAAATCATGGAGTTTATAGGAAGTTGCAGACAAGTGTTAAATGCAGTGCTTAACTGTAATAATTCTATTCATGAGCATAATGCAACATAACTAATATCCTACAAATTTTATGAAAATAATTCTTTATGAGAAAATAATTCTTTATGTTAAAAACTTAATTCTGGTGGAATAGTATTTTTTGAAGCTGTATACAAAGGCTAAGGCAATTATAGCCATAAAAATCTCTATGTATCTTCATAGCTACATAATGTTCTGTGACAATGAATCCCATAAATATAAATTTTTTGTACTGGGACTTCACAACTCTATCTTATGTAACCTAACATCAGCAGGAATATTTATTCTTGAATTCTGGCTTTTCTATTGAAAATCAATAACATCACACAAAAAATTGCATCTTGGGTGCTAAAGAACCAGTATTGAAAGAAAGAAAAAACTCAAAAGTTTGAAAAAGTAGTCTACAATGTTTGTTTTTTCAGTACATAAATAAAAGTGCCAACACATTATAATGTGTAATATTTAAATTTATTCCTTTTCTTGAAATGACACATTTCTCTCCTATGATAATTATTTTTTTTTATGGAAGACCATTACTAGACTATACAGTGACTGATTTCTTCAGGAGTATTAAACAGTAGAAGAAAAAACTATAAAGAAATAAGCTTCTTTTTTTAATTTAGAGTTACCTATGGTATTTCACCTATGTGTATTTTCTTCAGTAAAAACAGTATTGTGCTATTGAACAAGTTTCTTTAATATTGTTCCATAGAGGTAACACTGCAAAATAAATAATCAGTAATATACAGGTAAGTTGTTTGGAAAAGGATGTTTTTACATTCAAGGTAACCATGGATACAGAAAACAGCTGGTCATTAAAAGCTCATGGAACTGAACAACTCCAGCAGTAGCCGAAATTTTTATTGCAACCCTGCATTTTCAAACATAATCCCATCTGCTGACATGGATATAGAGGTCTCCTATGTGGTTTGGAGCTTTTCCAATACCTGCAGATTCTGTCAGAAATATGCACAGCTCCACAAAGATGTCTGCCAATTTTAGTATATCAATTAACACTTCCTTGGTTTATTAAATCCATAGGCCTTCAACTATCCTAAGGTAACACCACAAAAGCAGCAAGAATATTGCATTTAAGAGGTTGCCTGTTCACTTGTGGTAACCAGTTTCTGTAGCATGGCTGGCAGCATTGACATTTAGAAGCCTCACATAGCCAACTGCTCTGCTGTGTAGTGAAGCAGGGGCAAATAACTAAAAGGGTATTTACCAACAGAGTAAATAAATCTTTTTGGTTTAACACTTTGCTAATTGTCTCCTTAACAAAGAGCTTTCATTCAGGCTTAAACCTTAGGAGATCTAAAGCTATCAGACTTTGCTAAACCTGCAAAACACATTCTCGTGGTTTAGCCCCAGTCAGCAACCAAGAACCATGCAGCTGTTCGCTCACTTCCCACCGGTGGGATGGGGGAGAGAATCAGAAGAGTAAAAGTGAGAAAATTCATGGGTTGAGATAAAGACAGTTTAATAAGTAAAGCAAAAGCTGTGGGTGCACAAGCAAAGCAAAGCAAGGAATTCATTCACTGCTTCCCATGGGCAGGCAGGGGTTCAGCCATCTCCAGGAAGGCAGGGCTCCATCACACATAACAGTTACTTGGGAAGACAAATGCCATCACTCTGAACTTCCCCCCCTTCCTTCTTCCCCCAGCTTTATATGCTGAGCATGATGTCATATGGTGTGGAATATCCCTTTGGTCAGCTGGGGTCAGCTGTGCCAGCTGTGCCCCCTCCCAGCTTCTTGTGCACCTGGCAGAGCACGGGGAGCTGAAAAAGTCCTTGACTAGTGTAAGCACTACTTAACAACAACTAAACCATCTCTGCATTATCAACATTGTTTTCATCACAAATCCAAAGCACAGCCCCATATCAGCTACTAAGAAGAAAATTAACTCTACCACAGCCAAAACCAGGACATAGGTAAACATGCTGTTAAAAGGAAAAGTGCTGCTGTTAAGTATGTTGTGTCACAAATGCATTCATAGTACCGTCACATAGTGCTATTTCCCTGACCTTTCCTTGCCTGCTGTGCTCTGTCGAAAACATTTTGTCATGTTTATTGGATGATCTGGTATTATAGGGTGAACACTCAGACTTCATAGACATCATCCACAAAAAAAAAGAAAGTGTTACTTAAGAATAAGGCATATTTTCTCCAGGAACAATTAGGAACGGCATCTATAGGCACAGAAGGTGTATGCAGAACCCAATTATCTGTCCCTCATGAGATTCCTTCTCCAGAAGCATGATTTTTTTTTCTTCCAGCAACACCAGCATTTGCCTGTACTTTGTCTTAACATTTTTACATCTGACCTTAAAACCAGCATTTTAAATTTGAAACACAGGTGCAGAACATAAATGTCAAAGAAAAAAAATCACTCTAAATATTGTTGTAAACTGCAAAGCCAATCAATGCATAGTACATCTTAACTTAATCTACTTATTTTAACATTACCATTGAGACCCAGCTGTTAATGCCATCTATATACTTTTCGAATGCCGAAAGTGATTTTGCAGACTTTTTTTTTTTCTTCTATCTGCTTATCCAGACACTGTTGGAGATTTTGAATATAATTTAGCAAAATATCAAGCTGAAAATAAATAGACTGGTTTTCAAATATCTTAAGCACATTTTTACTTCGATGTTAGTTATAATGCAAAGTAACATCCAAGAATATTTGAAGCTGTTCTCTATATATGTACGTTCCACTTTCTAAAATGTTTAAGTTCAAAGACTAGTATTCTGCTTTGCGTTCCTTAAACTACTCAGATTTTATTGCACGTATATCATTGTGCTGAATATTCTAGGCTATGCACAGAAATCCTGTTATTTTAGCTACCTTGAAATTTTTCCATTAAAATGTTATGTGACACTTTATGGACAACAAGACATTAATACAACTTTCCTTCTAATCACAGGCAAGGACATCTCTTTATCTTAATGTCTTTCTCCAGTTTGTGTGCTGCTGCCAATAAAGTATTTGTCACAAGACTGGAAATGGAATATAGTATAGAGATGGTTTAGAAATACGCCACATTTAACTTTCGTTCCAGAACTGTAATCTGAGCCCTATGAAACCTCTGCAATGAAAACTGGTAATGGATGAAACTCTTTTTTTCTGTTTTTGATAAATAAAAAACTGATGTATGACCAGCATTTCTGTAAAGGCTTCATCAAAAAAGTTCTATCTGAGTTTGAGCTGATTTCAGTGCTCCATGGCTTTGTGTACTTGCAGAAAATGATTGATGGACTGAGGCATGTATTCTTACTCTCAGGAACAAAAATCAATCTCAAAGGCAGAAGTTAATATAATGTGGCAATTAAGTTTCTAAATGGCATAACCTGGGGGGTCAAAAGCTTGCATTTATATTTCTGAAAATAATTCTGAGTGTATTCATGTGTATGCATACCCATAATGGTAAGATTTAATAATGTAACATAGAGGAAAAGTTATTAATGAGAGGATTGACTTTATGGCTTAGAAACAGTTCTGATTCAGGACCTTCTTTGCAATCAGTGCCAAGCTACTTATAAAATATCCTGATTCTTTTCTAGACAAAGACAGTAAAAGAATACAGTGACTGATACCCTGAATTATTTCTTGTTGATTAACAATATAACATTTTGCCCAAGATAATTCAAAAGCTCTTGATAATTTGTCAAATTACAGAAATTGCCATAAATTACAATTTTTGAAAATGTCTTTTTGAAAATGGAAACAAAAGTTTGATATGCCTAAATCAAAAAAAATTGATTTAGTTTTCTAAACCGACATAAAATTATATATATAAAATTAGCTTTTAAAATATTGATTTTTAATGGTACTCAGTCATAGATTAGTATGTTCTCATTAATCAAACTATATGTGTTACTCAGCATACATGAGAAATTTACATCACAGGAAATATGACTCAGCCATGAACAATGTCCCATTTTGGAAAAGTGACTTGAAATTCAAATTTAAATGGAAATAAAACTTATATTTCTGTTCAGCCTTCATTCTAATAGTTCTAAAGAGTAAGAATTTGTATGCATTAAATGTATTTAAAACAAAAAAAACTTCTAAAAAAATGAAATGCCATTGAAAAAATTGTTCTCCAGGACTTCCAGATCTATTCTCGTACTCATATGCCTCCATTAAAAAAATAGTAATTTTTTCAGTTACTATGATTGTACTGTATTTCTGACTGTTATCAGTCATAGCAGAAACAGCTATTTTTCAGGTTCTGTTACCTGATTACTTGGGAAAAAAAGGATAAAATATTATACCATCTGTTGTCAGGTCAATGCCATTGACATAGTAAATAAGATTTCCTTTCAGATATTTATTAGGACATTTATTTCTAACTTTACAGTGCTGTTTTGTGTATTTCTTTTTGACCAAAACCTGAATACAGTCATTTCAGTGACATAACTCCTCTTCTGTTCATTAGATGACTTGCTAATTTTGAAAGATAGGAACTGAGAATAGTCAATCACTCTGAAAAAAGAATTAAGATTAAACTCTTGTCTTCAGGAATTTTACACATGATTCTTAAGGAGATAAATTTTCAAAAGATTCCAGATACAATTCTTGATCTTGGGTAGTGGAATTTGTTTGTTGCTTTGTTGGTTTTTGTTGTTTTTTTTTTTTTTAATTACTAATTTTTTAAATAAGGGCTGCCAGAATCTCACTCTTTATGAAATCGGAAGTACTTCTTTTCAGGAAAAGTCAGACCATTTGAAGAACAACGAGCTTTTATAAGTGGTTATATTGACTTTCTGTATCAGTAGCTGACTCCTATCACTAGTACCAGCTTTCATGACAGCATTCAGCTTAATCCTGTAAGATTTGTTGTCGCATGGTATTTTAGGAACTAATCCTAAAGAACTGAATTAAGGTATCTTTTCTACAACAATGAGGTACAGTGAAAAAAACCCATATAACTTATACAGTGTAGACAAATCTGTCAAACATAAGCCACATGTGTGAATATGGTGAAAACTAAGACAATGTTAGGTCATCAGCTGAGAGTGCATTCATTCCTTTTTGAGCCGGGTTCTGCTTCTTCTGCTACAAGTGTTGTATGCATGTCTTCCTTCTTAAATAAGACATTTAAGCCTACTGTGCACAGTCAGAATGAGAAAAAATTGTATTTTTGTCTCATAGTTTTGAGAAAATAAAAGATATAATGCCTAGTGGAGACCTGGGGAACAATATTTAAATTATTTGTGAAATTGAACTTGTTTACCAGGTTGAGAGATATAAACATAGCAGAAATGGATTTAACAGAGCTCTCAAAAATGGATGGGAAAAGAGACTGGCAGTTATGCTTAATGCAAATACTTCAGTATAAGGAGCACTACCTCTTGGGCCAATTTGGAACATGAAGAAAGAGTATAATCTCCATGTTGCTGATTTTTAAAATTATTCTTCCTACAAGTAGAAGGCATATAGAATTCACTAAGTTTTCCACTAGATATAGGAGTTCTATCTGACTTCATTTACAAATAAAGAGCACCCTCACCTTTATATTTTGACCAAATGTGAATAGGTCGCCAAAATTGAGTGCAAAACAATACAAAAAAAAGATGAGTAAGCAATAATTATAAGGATCATTTCTGCACACAATTACTAATAACTTTTTCTTGTCAGGTTGCTGTTGTGCCTATCCTATAGGTAATCTATAACTCATTTTTTTCATGAAGGAACTAAATCTTGATAATAAAGTTCATTGTCAGCACTTGACAGAAATAGGAGTGACAGACATCCTAGTAACACTATAAGGAAAGCAATTTTCTACAAGAGACTGAAGAAAACTGATGATGGTCGCTGATAATAATCACAGAATCACAGAATGGTAGGGGTTGGAAGGGACCTCTGGAGATCATCTTGTCCAACCCCCCTGCTTGAGCAGGGACACCCAGAGCAGGGGGCACAGGAACGCATCCAGGTGGGTTCTGAATGTCTCCAGGGAAGGAGACTCCACAACCTCCCTGGGCAGCCTGTGCCACTGCTCTGTCACCCTCACAGGAAAGAGGTTTTTCCTCATATTCAGGTGGAAATTCCTGTGTTCCAACTTGTGCCCATTGACCCTTGCCCTGTTGTTGGGCACCACTGAAAAGAGTCTGGTCCCATCGTCTTCACACCCATCCTTCAGATATTTAAAGGTATTGACAAAATACCTCAACAGAGCCACTTGCCAGCAGGTCAACACCCAACCTGTACTGGTGCATGGGGTTGTTCCTCCCAAGGTGCAATAAATAATAAAGTAATACTTCTTGTTCTCCAGAATTAAAAACAATAAACAGGGAGCTTCTGAATGGGAGAGAGAAATGAATCATTTGTTTATTTGCTTTATTCTGTAATTTTCTCAGAAAAGTGAAAATAATTTATTTAAAAGGAGAATGAAATAAGCATAGGAAACCTAGACATCAAAATGAAAAGTTTTTCTAATTACGATTTACAACAGCAATTGGGATGTTAGCATTTAACGTGGTATGGTATTCACCAGACTTGAACTGGATGGAACAAAAAACAAACTGAATGTTACCACTTTGATGCCCTCCTGTTTCATGTCTAGATGTGATGGACAAGTCTTCAGTTCAAAAGATCATATGCTCTTGACTTAATTTCTCAAATTACCTCCTAAGAATTAGCAGCACAATTCATGTCCCTCACAAAGTCTGCATGAATAGAGTGTATCCTCAGAAATTTTGTTGATTATACAAAACTAGTGTGAGCGGCTGACACACTAGAAGGCTGTGCTGCCATCCAATGAGACCTGGACAGGCTGGAGAGCTGGGCCAAGGAGAACCTGATGAAATTCAACAAGAGCAAGTGCAAGGTCCTGCACCTGGGGAGGAACAACCCCGTGCACCAGTACAGGCTGGGGGCTGAACTACTAGAAAGTGGCTCTGTTGAGAAGGACCTGGGAGTGCTGGTGGACAACAAGTTGACCATGAGCCAGCACTGTGCCCGTGTTGTCAAGAAGGCCAACAGTGTCCTGAGGTGCATTAAAAGGAGTGTGGCCAGCAGGCCGAGGGAGGTTATCCTCCCCCTCTACTCTGCCCTAGTGAGACCACATCTGGAGTACTGTGTCCAGTTCTGAGGTCCCCAGTTCAAGAAAGACAGGGAACTACTGGAGAGAGTCCAGCAGAGAGCTATGAAGGTGATCAGGGGACCGGAGCATCTCCCTTATGAGGAAAGGCCAAGACACTTGGGTTTATTTAGCCTGGAGAAGAGAAGACTGAGGGGGGATCTCATCAATAGCAGCGGGGTTGGGCAAGATGATATCCAGAGGTCCCCTCCAACCTCTACCATTCTGTAATTCTGTGAATGTCACTGGCAATAATTAAGTGACACTAGCGACAATGGTTAGCATGCTGGTGGAGGGAGAAGTCAGTCATTCCCTTCTCTTTATGAGTTTATGAGGGTACAAGAGAGCTCCTCCTACATGTAATGCACGTAGCAAGTTTCGCTGTACACAAAATAGCTCATTTCATGCAAAGCTTGCATGCATAATTTCCTATAAGTTCTATTCACACTGGAATAACATTTTATCTGGGAGGATCTAACTATCATTAGAGAAAGTTTATTGCAAACAAAAGCCACAAAAATGAGCTGTGTTAGCATAGTCCCTAAGAAATAATAAAACATGTCCCAGCCAGGTGGTTTAGTCACAGTAAAGGAGTCAAGAGAATAAAGCTCTTTAAAAGTGGACTAATTAAGAAAGCTGAAGATATGTAACACTCTTTCCTAATCATGACCTCTGGAATCCCTGAAGTTACGTTGTGAATTTCTGAGCATTTCAGGTAAATGGGCTTAATAGGTATGCTACATGTAACTTAATTCCATACTACAGTGAATCTTCAGCTGCAGGGAAAGAAATGTAATCACTCTCAATACCTCCACGAGATCTTATGGACAACTACACAAATTTACATTGATTGCATCAAGTAAATGTAAAAGTTAAACCTGGGGACTTTTGGTGGGGTACACGCTTCACAATTTGTAATGTTGGGTGATGTTAAGAGGGTAAGAAAGAATGAAAAAAATTTATAAATACACAGAAACTGAAAAAGGTGATGAGTACTCCAATGTGATGGACTTTAAGTCATTCAGAATATTTGTTGGAACTGTAAGCCTTCAAATCCAAAACTATTAGATCTCAGTATTCCTTCATGAGAACACAGAAAGATACAGGAATCTCACCGTGGATGAATCTAATTTAAAACTAAGGTTATGTTTACAGTCAAATAGTGAAGGCTAAATAGTAAACACCTCAAAGCAGTATCATTAGCCTAATATCTGGTAAAAATCTGCACCTTTAAGTGAAAATTATTTTTTGATACTTATGACAGAGATTAGAGTAGACAGAATAGGAATTCTTCAAGGACTCTGGAAAGGATGTTTCTCAGATAACATTAATAGGTATGAGATCAAGGCTCTCATAATGTCTAGTCTTAGTTCTAGTAAGATTTGCAATCATTACAACTACTTTTGGCAGTACTTTTTTAGCCTATGCTTGAATGTGTAAATGTTTCTGTACATAGAGAGTGATTTCCTGGACTCTCTTTTCTTTACATGATTTATTCTGGATATTGCTTTTCCATTACATTTTAGGCTAGACCTTACAGCAGAATTTTCTTATCTTTCATCTGTTGTCCCTCATCACAATTATGAAAGGAGTGAAGCAAGTAAACAGTAATGCATTTTGGAACATAATAGTCCTTTGTTAATAAAAAGCATTTTTTTTGTTTTCTATTACTTTGTTTTGTGGTTTTGGTTTTTACTCTGTATGAAATAATTACTTGATGGCAAGATGATTTATTTAAGTTCCTCCGCAAACTACATGATCATTAATTCACCTGGGTTGCAGGACTGGAAGTGGTGGCTGTTACAGTGCTAATGCAGTTGACATTATATAAACAAAGGTCCCAAACATACTTTAATATATTAGAAGTGTAACAAACTAATTAGACTCTAAGGTCCTCAAGACCTGCACTGTGTTTTTTTCTGTGTAGACAAATTCTTAAAAATATCATGAACATAAGTATATGCTGCATTGCTACAAATATAAAATACTGGTTTAACTATAGAAAAATATAATCTATACAAACTATACAAGAGAAATACAGGTTCCTCAAATATGAAGGCTGCTTAGCAATTTAGGCAATGAAAAATACTGAGCTGAATGGAAACTGTACATAACTGTAGTTATGTGGAATGTAATTACCCAATGCGGAAGGAGGCCAGAGAAACACAGGACAAATTCTGCCATCTGTTACAGTCATATAATCTCACTAAAATCAATTTGCAGAGTTTGGTTCAACACCGATTAAAACCTCTGAGATAAGACCCAGTCACTGCAAGTGGTCAGGACCTTGGACCTGTGCCTATTTTAAAGAAGTAATAGACGTTCTATAGATTTTTCTCTAAACAGCTGACTCCCACAGAAACCCTCCCAATCTCCTAAACAGTAAGAAACTCCTATTGCCATGCAAATGGCTTCGAACATGACCTGCCAGTCTGGAAGCGTGGGTGAGGAGAACCAGGTATCATGTCTGAAATGGGCTACAGTTTAGACTAATAATACTTCTTTCAAAGAATTAAAATTCTGAAAGAAAAGCCATCTTTTATTTCTGAATTGGTTTTGTCCCACGGTCTGTAGCCAGTTGAAACAATACGTCATAAAAACATCAGTATATCAGAAAAGATCTGACAAAGAAGACATATGCAATTATCTCTTTTTTAAAGGGTGTCAATTCGAAGCATGGAGAAGGGACTCTTTTGACATCAGAATGCCTCAGTGGAAGAACTAGACTGAGAATTCATGGTTTCTGAGCTTTAATTTTGTACTTTATCACCTGTTGCATACCAGTGCCATCCATGACCTGAAATGTCTCTTAGAAGTTTTTATGACATTTATCTAAAATATAATTTAGTGAAAGTATTTGATTAATCTTACTTTAACAGTAACTCTAAAGTTTCTTTTCCTTCTTAAACGTTTTGTATTTCTCTTTGTCAAGTAAATTCATGCTCTTTTGAAGGAGTTATGGTTCAAAAAATGGAAGACAAATTTTAATTCCAAATAGACAAAAATGGCCCTTCTTATGGGAAAGACTTTCCTAAAGCAGACGGCCTTGCTTTTTCCATATAACAACTGTTTAGACCATGATAGCAAGCTTATTTTAAACCACAAAAACAAAACCTAAAGCTGTACATATACAACAGTGCACTATTATTACACACACTAATAATGTTTGTGTTTGAAATTGTGAAGGAACTTGATAAACTGTATGCCACAGTAAGCATATATTAACAGTCTACCTTATGGCAACTGTTGAAAAGAAATAAATGCATTGAGCCATTTTTTTGTTAGCATTTGTCTTAAAATGTAAGGGGTATAAAGTTGCAATAACCTTCAAGTCAGTCAAAGATAAAAATATGAATCTGTAAGGATTTTGCTATTAGATCTTGGAAGGCTTACTGAGACAATATTGAGCTAAATATGAGGGTTATTATTTCTTGAGAGTGAAAGACATTACTACTTATTTTCAGGAAAAGCAGTTAAGAACAGAAACAGAACCAATTCATTTTTTCACCCATAACAAGATCTGAATCTAGAATACAAACAATTTATTAATATTCTTTCAGGTAGAGACACCCCTTTTTTTCTTACTTTGCAGGAACGATATTGCTCCTAAGAGCTTTGTGGGTGGCCAAATATTCTGCTAACAGAAATAGTTATTAAAATCTAATGCTGTTAGTAGTGCCTAAGACCACTCAATAAATTCTTATGCTTAGATATCCTGTTTTAAATTCTTTTTCTCTTTATTATAATCAAGTATGTGCAAAGAAGTTCCTGCTGAACTTGTTATACAGACTAAAAGCACCTGGAATCCTGAAGAAAAGAAATAGGAAAAAAGTCTGACAATTTATCTTCTCAAGTCTGTTGGTCTGAGAACTTGGCTTCCATTCAAATAAATGTTAGCATGACAGTGTACATTTAACTTCTCAGAGTTCACCAGCTTTCTTAGCTACACGAGTTATGTGTTAGAGATCATTGTGAGAGATGTGGGGCCATTATCATGTCTGCTCTTTATCAGCACAAGTAACAAACTTATAAATCTGCTGGACTAAAACTATGCACCCGGTTTTGGGCAATTATCACACATTTACATGGTATATTAGTGCACTCTGTGATCCTACTAAAAGTGAATAAGGAATGAAAGATAGCTTTTTATTCCTTTCATAGACTTTCTAGTTTAAAAGCTGTAAAAAACCTGCACTGGCTCCCAGTGATCAATTACCTACATTATCACTTAGACTCACTTCACTTAAATATAAATATTGCAATATAGCAAGTATAATCTAGACTAATCCCTCAGATACTATCCATATGCTTCTTCTAGATATCTTTGCCATAGCAAATAACCAACAAAACTTTCTGAAGGCATGTATTGTAAGGATAGGTCTCTTCTAAACAGTTTAAAAAATAAGTATGAAGAATTTTTGCACCTCCAAATACTTAACTATACTTTATGGCAAGTTCAGCTGATCAGAAAGTAACCATTAATCTTTCTATTACTTCTACAACATTTTTAATATTGGTTTTTTCCCTTCCACATTATTGTGTTTTTCTTTTGTTCTTCCTTCTTTTTTATTGCCCAACAGTACTAGTATGGACAGCCAAGGTACTTTCTCCAGCCCTCTTTCAGAAGAAGCACATGTTTTCACTCTAGGCAGTCCAAAAAACTTTTCTAATCCTAGAAGATTGTACTATCAAGCATGGCCTTATTATGATGTTTTCTAAGTTACATAGTTTAACACCCATAAGATATGAAAAAAGATTTATAATTAGGCAAATCATTACCAAAATTTTCACCTGTCACCCTGTTGACAGTGAAATTATTTTCCTAGTGGTTAATTTTCAGATCTTTTCTTCCACTTGTACTTGATTTTAAGCACACATACAAATTTTGAAAGGATAAGGCAAATGAGGCAGCAAGCACTTCAGCTCCTTTATATTTTTGTTGGTCACAAATCTGTGTTCCCCATTCAACAGTGGGCCCAGATTTTCTCTAAATGGTAGCTGTTACAATTCCTTCTTGTTATCCTTTGCATTCTTTCCCAGTTTTAGATCCTGCTGGGCTTTTGCTTTCCTAATTTTATCTCTAAGTGTCTGAGTTTTATGACTCCTCCTTCATAGACTTGGTCAATTTACACATCTCAAATGCTTTATATGTTAGTTCATTAAGAAGGCTAGGTGATCTTCCATCAAATTTTCCAGCCTTCTTGAACAAGGAGATGGTTTGTTTCTGAGCACTCAGTAAATTTTTTCTAGAACTCAAACAATTTCCCTGGGCATTTTTCCCTTTATGGCAGTTTCCCAGAAGATTTTACCTTATAATTCCTTAAACAAAGTTTCCTAAGTCTGAACTCTTCTGCTCACTTGGAAGACTTTGTGCAAATCCTGAATTCAGTCAGATCATGGTAGCTACCACCCAAGTTGCCCAAGATGACCACATTTGTCACTGCTTGAGAGCAGCAGGTGAAGTAGAACATTACCCTTATTTGGCCTTGAACCTCTTAGGGGAACAGTTCTGGGTGGAGAAGGAGATCCTTCCTTCTTCTGGCAGAAGTCACAAGCTTCTACTGTTAGAAAGTGCATGTCCTCTTCTTGCTCTTACGTTGCCTCATTTGTACCTTCTTTTTTGTCCTTCTGAGGTTTAGGCTCTTGTGTCTGCAGAATCCTTCAAAGATTCTTCTAATCTCGTGTTTGTTCACCCTGAGATGGTGGGAACTTCTCACCTCACAAAGCTGTCTGTCCAGGCGCTACAGTGTGTATATATAGAGCATATCTCCCAAAGGTCAGGCTGCCAGCACCACTAGTCCTGATCCTGGCCCCATTGTGGAGAAACAGGCACTCCCTGAAGCCTAAATTTGCAGTGGTGACAGAAGCAGTGGATACATTTGCCAGGGCCTGGGATCATGTTGTGTTATCACCACCATCTGTGGCTCTTCCTCCCTGAGCAGCACTTCTGAGTGATCCCCACATGTTACACTGTTTTATTTCTGTTTGGACATCCTGATTAACGGAAGTCCTTAGTCCCAGGTATAAAGGATGGTGGACATGAATTCACTCCATCACTCCACAAGATTTTGTACTCAGCAGAGAATGATTTGTGCTTTCTGGTTTTTGTTTTGTTTGTTTGGTTGGTTGGTTTAGTTTGCTTTTTTAAACTTGTCACTGGTTAGCCTGCTGCAGTTTTCCTCCTTGCATGCTGCAGACCAGAATAATTTGTACCTTCAGTGTGCCTTTCCCTTCTTGTTTATCTTTTGGAGCCATTATATCTAGCAAACAAACTGTAATCAATACCAAAGTCTGAAAAACATGAGTCATGATCCTGCCTAATAGGAGTTTTGTTATCTCATTTGCAATTGGAGGCTCCAAGGCTTTGCCTTTACAGACTTTATCAACCTGAATGCACTCTGTGTCAGTCGTCTCTGCGTTGCTGTACACCATACTGTTTTAAAATGAATCACTAATTACTGATACCACTTGCAGCTCAATTACCTTTTTGGTTTTTTTAATTTCACTCTGTGCTGGTCATAACTCAAAACACACACATTTCATTGATTTAACATTCATCTGGGCTAACATGGTTGAAACAAACACTTTCCATATGCTTCTCATCTACAGTGAGTACTGAAACACCTCGGTTACCACAAAGTGTTATTTTAGCTATACGTTTAGTTTCATGTTGGCCTGCCATTCTGTCATTTTCAAATCCCTCTTGGTATGTTGACATCTGCTCCATCAAAAGAAGGAGTTACATTTACCTAATTCTGTGTTTATCAACTATTTCATTTCTCTGAAGATAGATCAAGTAAAGATCTATTTACTTGAAAAGAAAAAAAGAAAAAGAACAGGCTTTGAGGCATTTTCTATTTCTCCTATTTACATTACCTGCAAGTGTTCTTACATTACAGCTTTTCCCAGAAAAAAAAACCCCAACCTTTTCTTGCCCGTTTTTTGACTTGACTGGCATTAACATGGATGGTTAAAATAGATATTCTTACTATTACTGTCTGCTATTTGACAGTAGTCTATACTAACATTGCTTAAAACAAACATATATGCTACCATATGAGAATATTTTATACATATCTTAGGTGAACCGTTTACATATCAGGATTTGTACATACCTGTTTCAACCTATATTCTAGAATACATAGAGCATAGATTTCTGGTGTTTGTGAACAAATGCATGAGAATAACCTGGTTCTGATAGTTCTTAAAATCTAAAGATATTTTAATAAATTCCATTGAATTGAGTGAATAAAATTAGCACCACTAGTTTCTGAAGACTGCTATCCTTTAAGAGAGGTGTAGGTTTTATAGAAATTTAAATGAATGGAGTATTTAAACAATACATTACAAAGGTATCAATATAGAGTAAGATAAAGTGTGTAGGAGAAAAAATTAGGCTCTTTATCACAGTGAGGAGCAGAACTGAGATCAAAAGCAGGCAAATACAGCTAGGAAAGGAAAAAGTCATGATGTTGAAAGTTTTTCTCTGCTTTTGAGTGAAAGGTTAACAGGCTTTTTTTCTTGAAATGTTCCATGTGATCATGAAATTGAAAAACCATTAAGAAAAATTGCTAATCTACTAAGAGAAAAGACACAAATCAGTTTAATGATTGCAGCTTGTGTACGTACAGGAGCTGTGAGAGGCATTTGAAAAGAAATAGTTGAAAGTTTGAAACTGTTATCCATCCTTCAACTGTATTGCTAGATGATCTTTCCATAGTCCTTCTGAAATATTCAAAGTAGTCTGCAAAACAGATAAGTGTTTAACATTCTGGCCCTGGTTCTAGTCACCATAGAGTTTACCTTACCAGAATCACAGCATGGTTGAGGTTGGAAGGGACCTTTGGAGGTCATCTGGTCCAAACCCCCCGTCAACTGCTGGTGGCCCAAGACCTTGTCTAGAAGGCATTTGAATATCTCCACAACCTTCCTGGGCAAGCTGTGCCAGTACTTGGTCACCTTCATGATGAAAAAGTGTTTCCTGATGTTCAGAGTGAACCTCCTGCATTTTAGTTTGTGCCTGTTTCTTCTTGTTTTGTCACTAGGCACCACTGAAAAGAGCCTGAGTCTGTCCTCTTTGTACCCTCAGGTATTTACAAATATTGATGAGATCCCCCTGACCCTTCCCTTCTCCAGGCTAAACAGTGCCAGCTCTCTCAGCCCTTCTCAGGCAGAAGATGCTCCAGTCCCTTAATCATTTTTGTGGCCCTTCACTGAACTCTCTTCAGTATGTTCATGTCTCTCCTATACTGGGGAGCCCAGAACTGGACCCAGTACTCCAGGTGTGGCCTCACCAGAGCTGAGTAGAGGGGAAGGATCACTTCCCTCAACCTGCTGGCAACACTCCTCCTAATGCAGCCCAGGATACAATTACAATTCTTTGCTGTAAGGGCACATTCATAGCTCATGTTAAACTTGGTGTCTACCAGATCCCCAGATCCTTTTCTGAAAAGATGCTTTCCAGTGGGTTGGCCCCCAGCATATACTGATGCCTGGGGTTGCTCCTCCCCTGGTGCAGGACTTTGCACTTCTCTTGTTGAACTCTGTGAGGTTCCTGTCAGCCCATTTCTCCAGCCTGTTGAGGTTCCTCTGAATGGCAGCACAACCCTTTAGTGATCAGCCACTCTTCCCAGTATAGTGTCATCAAAAATTTGCTGAGGGTACACTCTGTCCCATTATGCACACCATTAATAAAGACGTTGTTGAACAGGACTGGACCCAGTATTTACCATTGGGGCACACTGCTAGTTACTGGCCTCCAACTAGACCTCATGCCACTGATCACCACCCTCTTAGCCCATCCATTCAGCCAGTTTTCAATCCACCTCACTGCCTACTCATCCAGTCCATACCTCATCAGCTTCTCTATAAGGATCTTTCAGGAGACATTGTCAAAAGGCATCCCAAACTCAGAGCAGACAATATCCACTGCTCTGCCCTAATCTACCAAGCCAATCATCTTAGATGGTGATCAGCAGGCTAGTCAAGAGTGTCTTCTCTATCATGAATCTATGTTGACTACTCCTGATGAAATTCTTGTCCTCCTTGTGCCTGGAAAAGGTTTCCAGGATTATTTGCTCCATCATATTTCCAGGGATTGAGATGAGGCTGAATGGCCTGTAGTTCCCTGGGTCCTCCTTCTTGAAGCTAGGAGTGTTATTTGCTTTCATCCAGTACTCAGGCACATTTCTCAACCATTATGATTTTTCAAAGATTATTGAGTGACCTTGCAATGACACCAACCAGCTCCCTCAGCTCTAGTGGGTGCATCCCATCAGGGCCTATGGATTTATGTATGTCTAGTTTGCTTATGTATTCCCCGACCTGATCCTTTTCCAGCAAGGGTATGTCATCCTTGCTCCAGACTTTCCTCTTCGTCTCTGAGACATGGGATTCCTGAAAACTGATCTTGCTAATAAAGTCTGAAGTGAAAAAAGCATTCAGGACCTCAGCCTCTTCCATGTCCTGTGTCACTGGGGCCCCTGCCCCATTCAGCAGTGGACTTAAATTCTCCTTAGTTTTGCTTTTGTTGCCTATGTAGTTAAAGAAGCCCTTCTTGTTGCCTTTGACATTCCTGGCCAGATTAAATTTTATTTGTGTGTTTGCTTTCCTAACTGTGTCTCTGCATGCTTGGGCAGTGTCTCAGTATTCCTCCCAAGTTACCTGTCCCTGCTTCCACCCTCTATAGGCTTCTTTTTTTGACTTTTAGTTTTGCCGGGAGCTCCCTGTTCATCCATGCAGGCCTCCTGACATTTTTACCCAATTTACTGCTCAATGGGGTGGACTGCTTTTGAGCTCAGAGGAGATCACTGAATATTAACCAACTTTCTTGGGCCTCTCTTCCCTCAAGGGACTGATCCCATGGGCCTCTACCAAGAAAATCCTTGAAGAGGCCAAAGTCTGCTCTCCTGAAATCCAGCATTGTGATCTTGCTTTGTGCCCTCCTCCCTCCTCTCAGGATCCTGAACTCCACCACCTCATGGCTGCCGCAGCCAAGGCTGCCTTTGACCTTCACATCCCCAACAAGTTTCTCCTTGTTCTGTAAGCATGAGGTACAGCAGAGGTCCACCTCTCCTCATTGGCTCCTCTATTGTTTGGGTCAGAATGTTGTCACTGATGCTTTCCAGGAACCTCCTGGATCACTTATGCCCTGCTGTATTGTCCCTTCAGAGGGTATTGAGGGGGTTGAAGTCCTCCAGGGGGACCAGGGCCTGTGAACGTGAGGCTGCTTGTAGCTGTATGTAGAAGACCTTATTCACTTGTTCATCTACTCCCGCTAAAGCAAGATCTTAACAGATCTAATTTTACAGCCATATATTTATTGCTCTTGTCCTGCTACTTCTTACTTTATAGAGTCCTACTCACTTTCTCTGTGATATACTTCTTTCTTCTCTGTTCCCTCCCATTCCAACTGCCAGTTTTCAAGTTAAGTGTAAAGAGTCTCATTCTTCACTGAGATTAAATTTAGTAAAGATTATGCTTACGCATACTTCCTATCTTTGAAAGATTTAAATCAGTTCAGGTACTTCTGCGAAGCACAAATCTCACTGCATCCTTAAGTGCAGATTACTGTCAGAAACTACATGAGATAAGCTCAACATCACTCTTGGCATTTTCATTCTTAACTTTTTTCTTTTTGCTTAAAGTGAAAACACAGAATAGTTACCACAAAATAATTTGGAATAATGTAAATACAGTTCTAAAATATCTACATGAATAAAATGCCCCAATTATTTATTTATTAAGAAGAGAGACAACAAGACACGGTAGATACCAAATGAGAATGCATGCTAACAAAAAAAATTAATTAATGAAGCAGTATCCTACAATACCCTAACAGTGTTATAAAATATAAGCGTTTCTGATTTTATTTATTGACAGAGAAGTGTTCTGCAGCGAAGTTATCTTAATTTCTAGACAGGTCCACATTATGTTGTTTTACGGATAAAACGTTCTGTTTTTTTATAAATAACTAGTATTGCTTACACCTTGTTCATCGTGTATACTTTAGTTGCATAAGTGTGTTTTCATACAGCATGATTAGAATCTAAACATTTATAACCATAGGAAATAAAGAAAACATACACCATTGTACAGGAAGATATTATAATAATGAGCTATTACCTTGTTCAAAACAAGGTAATATTAGTATTTGCAGCAATATCTAGAGCTGTACATAAACTTAATTTCACATACAAAACTTAAGTATTATGTATTGTTGCCACACATTGTACAATTTATTTCACTTGAGAATAAAAAATCTAAAGAAAATAGGAAGTCCTTTATCCTTGAAATTGGAGAGTTTACTATCAGTTCAATGACAATATTGTTCGGAATCACACCTCAAAAAAGACTTGATCACTTCAATGATTCATGTCCTTTACAGTACAGAAGATAATGAGAAAATCTGATAGCACCTCAGATTGCTGCATTAATCTGCATAAATCGGATTATTAACTGCATGTCAAATATCCCTTCAAAAAGTGGTAGGTTAGTCTATTACTATATAAATGTACTCGTAAGAAGGCCAGCGAAAAATAATATGGATCATATAGTAAAATAAAAAGTAGCAGTCAGAAAGACTGAGAACTTTACATCTTCCTATGAGTCTGAGAATACAAATAATCACATTGCACATTTAATCTGAATACAAGGTAATTTCCTGGTCACAAACAGAGAAAACAACAAACTATTTTTGTGGTGTGTTAAAGACATGTTGCCTGTAGTGTTAAGTACAATTCTTTTGTGCAATGTGTATTAACACTGAACATACTGCGGTTAAATGCTATCTAGAGAAACTTGGATTAACATTTTGTCTTCTCCCTTTATTCCTACCACTCAGATTTAAACTGAAAAGAGGATCTTCATACTTCTGTTAAATCACTGATAAACTGCTGCATTAGGGAAAAGAACATAAGTATAAATGTGATACTTTCTTTAAAAATACAAGGTATCTCTCCCTTTATAAAATAGTTTTTTTAAAGCAATAACAGAAAACATATTACTCCACTATTGGAGGCATTTTTTCTTTGTTCTACTTATTACCCCAGAAAGACTCAGAGGTAAGACTTTTACTGAGTATCAGGGAATTCAGTAGGTAAACAACATCAGGACTTGAAATCTGCCTTTTCACACAACAAAAAAGGTTCAAGATTACCTGTAGTTTTATAAAATCCCCTTGCAGTACTGTAACTTGTATATTTTAGCAAAGAAAGTTAAATTATTTTGTATTAATTCCTTACATAAACCCTTTGCTGACACTTCTAGCAGATGTGCTAATTTCAGAATCACAGTTACAGAGTGCTGAGGTTGGAAGGCACCTCTGGAGATGGACTAGCCCAGTGTTCTCAAAACACATTTGATCATGCACCCTTATAATGGAAAAAATTTTGAGCATGAACCCTACTGTATGTACATTTATTTATAAAGTACTACTGTACATTATTGATACTGACAGACATTATTAATAAAAAGTAGAGAGATATGGTTCATAATGCTTTCTGCAGTCCATGTGTTTTCTCTGGAAAGATAACCCTACTGACTGTATCTCAATCCTTTGTGTTTCTTGATATGCTACCCAAATTTTTAAATAACTTGTAACCTGTTAAAGTTATGGGCAGTTGCATGCGTGCAACTAATCTACAAGCAAGCTGTTGGGTCACCTGTTAAATCAGAGGTGAGATTCAGATCAAGACTAAGGATCAGCAAGCTATGATACAAATTTCAGTTTTTCCAGATAAAGTGGGGCAACTGAAGTTTTAAACAGGAATTATATAGCAAGAGTTTGAACTTAAAAAAACCAAATAAACAGACAAAAACCAAACCCCCCAAAAAATATCAATGACCACCATCCTGTATTTTCCTATTAATCCTACCATTCCCATCTTTTATTTGAGATCCATTTGCTTGGGTATGGTGTTTGGGTGTATTTGCCTATCAGAAAGTCAATGACAGGAAATGAAAAACATTCTAACAAAAGCTCAAGGAAAAACCCACATACTCTTCAGGGTAAGGGAAGAACTTCTTTTTTAGTTAATCTCACTTGAGTTTTTACACATTGTGTTATTTTACAAGGGTCATATTATTTGGTAAGAAAATGTTTATCTTTACATGCTTCCATCGGTGAAAGAAAAAAAAAAAAAGACGTCTCCTTTACACTGTATCATGATTGCAGAAAGGATTTTTATCGGTTTCAAAATGCAGCTAGTGGTTCACCTCTGTCTGCCCCTTTCCGTGAATTCAGAAAAGAGTGAATATGTGACTTCCATGTGCTTCTAGAGGCAAAGTGATCTTTGAAATGAAGTGTAATAAGTCCAGCCATTTTGCAGAGAATGGGAAAGGCAGCTACTTTCATCAGTTAACTAAGAATACTTACAGAAAAAAAAAAAGTCTTTACTCTGATACTGGTGAGAAAGCATTTTTTAAGCCAGACTATTTTCAGAAAGAGGACAGAAAAAGGTGAAGGAAGAATGCATACCTTGCACATACAGTTTTAAAGGAAAAGATTCATCTCTCTTTCTCATAATGTCTCTTTTGACGGAAGTATAAAAGTCAATATTCATGAGTATCTTAAACATGAATTTAAAGAAACTGCTAAAAATTCTTTATAATCACAGTTAATTAATGAAGGTGCATTGCTTCCTCCCAATATAATTTTCTAGATACCAAACTTCAGGTCAATTCACGTCTCATAAACAATTTTGATTTATAGCTTCTTCAGTCCCCTTCAAAGTAGATTATTCTGAGACCTGAGCAAAAATCAACTTCTATTAATTTATATTAACATGACTGTTGAAACTTAATTACATTTTAAAACATGTATTAACATTTTGACATCAAACAATGCAGTGTTTTATAAATTACCCTGTCATAGTCTCAATGATGTATAAAAAAACTGACAAAAATTTCAAAGTGTATACGTACAAACACACACAGAGGTAGGAAAGCAAATATATGTATAGAGGAGAGGGATAGAAATGACAGTATCAACAATGTATTAGACTGATCCTTGTCTAAATTCAGAGTATAAGTCTTGATTAATTTCTGATAAATATATAAATACGCAAAATTAATAGTATTACTTTTTCATATGCCAGCCAACTGCTTCTGACAAAATAGTATACTACTGGTCACTTTTATTTTGACCTGCCTCACCTTTTGACTATTTTATCTCTCTAAGATTTCCTAAGAATTCTCAGTATTTTAACTTCAGTTTCATGCTGTTCTTTGTCTGCATATATCAGTTCGGCTACTTTTTTCTTGATACTCCTTTTTTAACTTGGTCTAAGCATGCCACAGATTTTGAAGCTACTTTTAACTAAGAACAGGAAAAAATACAAATGGGACCCCAAGACCTTATCTAGAGTTATGGCAAGAAATCTGACTACTGCTGAGAAAAAAAGCATTATAAAATTTCCCAATATGTATGGACAAAGACACTGTATAATGGTACGTAACTGAAACATATATTGCATTTTTTCAAATCTGTATCTGACCACATTTGGTATATTATCTAGGCTCCTATGGTAAGACTTTCAGAGACAAAGACTTATTTAAGAATTATTTTAAAAGATTCCTACTTTATTTGTATGAACAAGTATGTTTCTGTATTTAGAATGTAAGCGATGGCAGAGATTATTTGGAAAAGAGAAGGGATTTAAAAAAAACAAACCACTGTGACATATTTGCAAATTTTCAAAAGTCACTGCTACAGTTTATCACAGCAAGGTGATTCCCTTGTCCCAGACCCTGACAAAGAAGGAATAGTCCTTTTAGCAAAAAGGTTACAGAACTATCTAGCTATCACTATCATCCTGAGCTTTCCTACCAACACTGTGTACAATCTGCTACTTCCTCCTGAGCACTGGTTTTGTTTATGTATATTGAGACAATATCATACCTCCATCATGATAAAGTTGGCACTTGGTCAGAAATCATAAAATGAGTGTGGTTAGGGAAATGACAGCAGGGCTTATCTTGTATCTTTAGTTTGTAAAGGCAGAGCATGGAACTAATTTGTAAAAGAAACAAAAGCAGCAATAAAACCTATAAATTTGTGAAAGTGACTTAAGAACAAAAGCCATGTTTCTTGTCATCTTGGTGCTTGGTACCATTAGACTCCAGTGCAGTACCATTACACTCTGGTAAGAGCAAGCATAAAAAGTAATCACTACCCTGAACAACTTAGAACATAAATAAAATTAAACTTGACTGAAAGTAAAATTTGAAGAAATCTGGCCCATCAGCTGCAAAGCTGAACAATTATTATCAACTACCATACTGCTAATTTTTCTTAATATTGAAAAGAACACATTAGTGGTTATATAAAATAAATGGTCCATAATTCCCATCTCCACCATCCATTACTGTAATTTTCAGCTCCTGTAGTTCCCAAACGGTCAACAATATGTCAGAATGACATTTGTAATGACTGAACTGAATAAAATTTGTTTTGAGCTTCTGAGTGCAGTGAACTAGTCATTTTTAGACCTTGTACAGCCATACCTCATCTACTATGTTTATGTTGCATGTGTGACTTGTTGGATAACAGAAATTTTCAGAGAGACATCTACTTTAGGATGAAATTAACTGTATCCTAAAATAGCCTGTTATGTTAAATTAAGTGAAATGAGTTTCATTATTTGTATCTAAAGTTACATTTAAAGCCTGAGCTGCATTGGAAGAGGCAGAGAATTTTCAGACAGAAAGAAAGACAAAATGAATATCTATACGCTATTAAAAGTAACTGAGAAATACTACTATTGTGGTGTAACATAGTAAATGGCTTTACTAAATACACTCTATTTTTCAGCTAATTGCTCTGTTACCAACCCACATCGAGAAGACCAAGGTTATGCAACCCACATCCTTTCTGAGCTAAGGAGTAAAAATATTCACCCTCCTTCAGAGACTAGACCCTTATCACTGATATTTGGTTAGCTACAAACACAAATTAGAATTCTACTGCTATTTAGTATTACCCGTGCTTAATTTCTTCCCTTCCCACACACAGATAAATATGTATAGACAGTATTGTCAGTAAAAATGGCCTGGAATAATTCAAGAACCATGATTTGAAATAGGTTACTGCATCTATGACTTTCAAAGTTAACAAAATTCACACCAGATACTTGGAAATACTTATGTCCAATTCCCTGACAGAACCAAAAAGCGCTTTAGAGGTAGCAATGTCTGTAAAAAATTACAATTAAGTAAAAAGACTTGCAGAAAACTAGTATACAAATTTCCAGTCTGTGAATTCTGAATGTTAACAGACACATAATTTAAAAATTGTTTTAAGTCCTCTAGATATCTATGTTTTACCTGCTGCCAGTTAGTTCAACTGCTATAAACACATGCATTGATATGTTTGCAACAGTTTATAGTTTTCTGTCTATAGGTTCTGCATTCCATATCAAGTGATGCAAGAATACTGACTAGATGAGGATAGCTGTCTTTACTGATGAACTAGAAATTTATTTTACATAGATGCTGTGAACTTCATTAGATCTTGAAGAATCACAGGAAATCACCTAAATGTCAATCCCAGAAGGTTGTGACTTTTCAGAAAAGCAGCCATAAATGAACATTTATTCAGGTTCTTCACCCAGAGCCAGATAAACAATAATTTCCTTAATAGCTAAGACACAGTTTTCTTTAGGGGTGACTGAAGAAAAAAAATATTTTTCTCAGGGTAATAGTACTTGTCCCCTTCTTTGTAAATCAACCCCGTAAGTGAAGAAATGGGAGTTGAATATTAGCATGCAGTGACACTATTTATGTAGAGTAGAGTGCTTCAGGACTACAAACACAAGGTAACCTAATATTGGAAGTGATAGCTGAAGGGGGAAACAGAAATGATCTCTCAACATGCCTCTAATTTTCAATCTGGAAATTACAACCACAACACCTTTATCAGTTCAGTACCACAAGTTTTGCCAAGGCTTTGTGCAATACGGAGTACACTGCATATACTAGGCAAATCAAGAAACTGCATAAACACTGATTTTTTGCTGCCTGTTTTTGCTTCACAGGTGTGGGATTCAATCACATCAATTTAGATTGTGAGATAATGAGCCGTCATGATAGTCTTATATCTGTTATCTCCTAACGTTTCTAATATCCATTTGTTAAAGAAAGCCGGCTGTTTACATGAAGTTTTAAAACAGTGACTAATGTAAAAACTTTTATCCTTCCTACCTACCAGAGGAGCCAACACAAACATAATCTGACTATTGGTAAGTGCTGAGTGCCTATGTTTAACAAAATAAAAAACCCTGCAGTGAAACTAACATTTGGAAAAAAAAAATATCTAATGAAACAACAGCAACAAAAAAACAGCAGCAACAAAATTTGACTGCTACTTACACTTATCTCTGTCACAGCTCTCTATGGCACAAACAAGGTTTGCAAAGAACTACCTCTGGGAATGCGTGAATGCAAAGACTCTGTCTGTGCGTGTGCTCATGTGTGTCTGTGCACATGCATGTGTGTCCACACAGAGTGCAAGAGAAGCAACGACAGGAATAATCGAGCATGGTCTGTATTAGAGTATGCGCACACCTGTGGGGGGTTAACCCTGGCTGGAAGCCACGTGCCCACCGAAACTGCTCTATCACTCCCACTGCTCAGCTGGACAGGGAGAAAAAATATAAAGAAAGGCTCATGGGTCAAAATAAGTACAGGGAAAAATCATTTGTTATTTACCATCATGAGCAAAAAAGACTTAACTTGGAGAAATTAGCTTATTTTATTACCAATCAAATCAGAGTATGGTAATAAGAAAATAAGGCGAAATCTTAAAACACCTTCCCTCTACCCCTGCCTTCTTCCCATGTTCAACTTCACTCCTGATTTCTCTACCTCAACCCCCTGAGTGGCACAGGGGGACAGGGAATGGGGGATGCAGTCAGCTCATCACACATCACCTCTGCCACTCCTTCCTGCTCACACTCTTCCCCTGCTCTAGTGTGGGGTCCCTCCCATGGGAGACAGTCCTCCACGAGCTTCTCCAACGTGAGTCCTTCCCACAGGCGGCAGTTCTCCATGAACTGCTCCAGCATGGGTCCCTCCCACAGGGTGCAGTCCTTCAGGAACAGACTGCTCCAGCGTGGGTCCCCGACGGGGTCACAAGTCCTGCCAGCAACCCTGCTCCAGCGAGGGCTCCTCTCTGCACGGGGCCACAGGTCCTGCCAGGAGCCTGCTCCAGTGTGGGCTTCCCATGGGGTCACAGCCTCCTTTGGGCATCCACCTGCTCTGACGTGGGGTCCTCCATGGGCTGCAGGTGGGTATCTGCTCCACCATTACCCTCCATGGGCTGCAGGGGGACAGCCTGCCTCAGCATGGGCTTCACAATGGGTTGCAGGGGCATCTCTGCGCTGGTGACTGAAGCACCTCCTCCCCTTCCTTCTTCACTGACCTTGCTGTTTGCAGACTTGTTTATCTCACATATTCTCACCAGCTGCTGCTGTTTTGCTGCTGTTTTTCCCCCCTTCTTAAATCTGTTATCCCAGAGGCGCTACCACCATCACTGATGGGCTTGGCCTTGGCCAGCGGCAGGTCCATCTTGGAGCCGGCTGCCACGGGCTCCACTGGACATGGGGGAAGCTTCTAGCAGCTTCTCACAGAAGCCACCCCTGTAGCCCCTTACTACCAAAACCTTGCCACACAAACCCAGTAGAACACCAGAATGCAGTAATTTGATTTTGAACCATGTAATTCTTTGTAAGAGTAAGTGCAAATCTGCACACACATACATTTTACTTAATTTTAAATCAATCATTACCCAAAAGCTGTCAAAAATCAGCATGAATAGTTCAGCTCTGGTGCATTTAGCTGTAATGTTTGAAGAAGTTTCCACTACCCCTGACCGTCTCATCTTTTGGTTTCTACCCCCACAACCGAGTTTGAAGAAAGAAATACATGCCTGTTTGACGTCTCCAATTCACAGTTTAGTGACGTTGGTGAGAATTTGAACTTTTATGCTAGTCTGTGAGCTTAAAGATTCAGTCAAAAGTGCTAATTCCTCTCAGCCACTTGTACTGCAGCTAAGGACGTGAGCGCATTGAGCTAACAGATTCACTGAAGAACCTCAGCACACTTCCTGTATTTCTTCTAACTCTACATAGCTTTCATCATTCTTATTACAGTGGAGATTCTCTTTTCTTTCTAGGTCATCTTTACACTGGTCAGAATCTTCTGTGATACCAGAAAGTGCATGTTATAATTGTGATTACTGGGAGAGCCCCCCAAAAGAGGAAAGAACAATAGAGTAAAGGAACCCACACTTTTTTAAACAGGTATAAGAGTGAATTTGATACACTCTGGTTTTACAAGTGCTGAACACTATAGACCATGGGTCCCTGACTGAGAGCTTAGCTACTACAGCAATAAAAATAAATACTCACTTGGAAGTACATCTTTGGCTCACTGTGCTACAGTTAGAAATTGTCCCTTTAGATTAACTATTAAGTAACTATTAATAAATATTGTCATATGGCTATGAAATAAGAAAAACAACAGAAATTCAAATACAGCAGAAAACTGAAAACTGGCAATAAAATATTATAGCTATAATTGTATCTAATATATGAAAGGATAAGAAAATTTAGTGACAGCTGTCACTAATGAAATGCCATTCCAAAGCTGAAAGTTCTAGAAAGCAAAAGGTAAAATTCATCCATTACGTAAGTAACAGCTATTATCCTGGACTGCCAGAAGATAGGAAACTTTCTCGGAAATCTAGCAAACCTTCAAAATCTAACTTATCTCATAATTAAGCAGAATTGATGATCCTTTTTTTGACATCTGCCGCTTTGCAATATCACATGTATCATAACGTAAGTCTGTAGCTTAGGCTACTGGGCAACTATGAAAAAGTTGAAAAAACATATACAGACTGTTCTGACAGGAGAAAATATCATTTCCTAACACCTTTTTCTCTTGTGTGACAACTATCATGATCTCCGTTTATCAACCAAATTTATCTGCTGCAGCATGTGGTGTAACATGAAAGCAGAAGGAGAAAGAAAGGCCTTCTTTGAGCTTCAAAGGAGTCATATTTTGACAGTCCTCATTTTAGCCAACAAACCGACAAAGTACTCATTCAATTAATGAAGTGCATATGTTTGAAATCAATCTTATTTTAACTATTTGCCAAAAATCTTCTATATAGTCAGTTTACAAAGAGTGATTCAGAACTTAGTTAAAATAGAGACTGGAGAGAGAAACACCTGCGAGAATAACAATATATATTGGGACGTGTGTGGGGGGGTTAATTTGGTTTTCATTAGCTGTCATATGTAGACATTATGCTACTGAAATTTAAATTTTAAACATCTATTGCTGGATTCAACAGAAATTACACATGCTGTTCTTTTTTGTCCATCCCACTCTGTTCCCAAGAGTAAACTGTAACATAAGATGAATACTTGCATTTGGTCTTATTTCCACCCACATTTATTCTCCCTCTACTCTGGGTAATTTTTGGTAGCTTTTAACTGCTATCATTCAACAGCTGAATAAAGAGTGGACGAAGTCATAGGAAATGTAAATTGCTATTATCCATTAATGTAGTTTTTATAAAGATGTTTAAGTTATTTTCGGTTTTGATATGATTTGAACAAAGCTTTACTTTGGATGAAATATATGACATGCAAAAACCTTTCTCTAATGAAAAAAACCCTATTAAAATATTTTTCTGAGAGTGTGGAAAAAGGCAAAAGAATAGTACACATCCACACATCTAGTACTAATACAGCTGCAGTAAAACTGAAAATGTTGTGTAGGAGCAGACCAAGTAAGGTTTCCCCCACTAAAAAAACCAAACCCAAACAATTCAGAGAAAGGTGATTTAAGTTTTTCCATGTTTTTATTTTTTTTTAATTTCTGTTCTGAATAACTTGATCGTATCAGCACCATATGATGAAAGGAGTACCATCTGCAGTTATAACTACTATAGTTATGCCATTTTTCAGGGAGAATCTGTTTGCAGGTGAATAATATTGCTTCATTCAACAATTATAGTAGAACCATACTTTCAAAACTGTGTCTTGCTTGGCTGCATTGTGCTGATAGCCTTGTTACGCTCCACCTGGATTTAATAGGGGGCATATACAAAAACAGTTATTCTTCCATGGAAACAAGTTGACTCAAGTACAGACTGTACTAACACCATAATCAAAGCTGTTAATTTGAAAATGAGTTAGACACAGCAACAATAAGCCAAAAAGAAGTACATAATAGGAAAAAATCCCAACAACAGACAAAGAATTATGTAGAATATTGAAATGTGTCTGGTGTCTCTGGGCTCATTCTTATCATATTCAAACTTTAACTTCAGCCAAGAATACCAACATACATAAATGTTATTAAAAGAGTTCAGGCACTAAAAAGAACCCAACAACAAAAATTCAAAAAGTAATAAAAATTCTCTGTAGGAATTTTTAAAATTATTATTATAACAGGTTTGTTTATATTACAAATTATGTTTCTCTCCTTTTCCATTGTCATCTGATTTTAGAAAACCTGCAGCAAAAATTCTGGAAAGGTCAGCATGAGTAGTCAAGAGAGCTAATCAGTAAAAAGTGATAACATGCCAATCATGTATCACCAAAACATATTTTTTTAAAAAAAGAATTATTAAAAAAACCAAACCAAAACAAAACAAACCTGTCAAGTAAACTCACATTTTAACTACTTGCTTGCATTTACAATGGGAAAATAGACCTACTGAAGTTTTATTTGAAAATAATTAAGTTTAGTCCAAATTTCTGTTCATACTTTGTAAAGGTATCAAGGAGATTCCCAAAGTACATTTTTTAAATTGGAAAAGAGCCTGTTATTTGTCAGCTTCAGAAGAAGAACAAGTATGCAAGACTGAAATTCCTAATGAGAAAGGGGAACAGTAGTTTAACCTGTGACAACTAGGAAAGAAGAGTTGAATGCAGTATTTCCAACAGATTTACAAGAACCACTTACTGTTACATCTTACTGATTTTTACAAAAATTATACAAACAAGACAATTTCTATTATTCACTAACTTATTGCATAGTGCTCCTGTTTTAAAAATGCCATTTAAATCCATACTCACAAATACTCTGTTCTATATTTGACTTGATTTATGTCCTGTCAAGTTCATTCCTCATTCTGTAGTTTTACAGAAGGCAAAAAGCACACAGTATTTTTCAAGTAGCTTCCTCAGTATTGTCTTCCAAATTTTGTAAAGACCATTTCCTTACAGTATTTTCCTATATCATTTCCCATTTTAACATTACATGTTACAAAACAAATAAATATCTCACATGCTCTCTGCATAAGTGCTAAGTCATCAACAAATATATCCAGTGTTGGTTCTCAACTTTATAATGACCATATTACTTTCCTCATTTTCTATCCATTTCTGCTTTACACAGTCAAATTTACATTAAACTAGTGATGGTGTTATATAGGAATCACAGAAAATGCCATGCTGAAATAAATTTCCATCCATTCTTTCCATGTGTTTGGTCCCTGCCAGCGATGTATCATGAACATGATGTTACCCTGTACTAGCCTGAGGCTCTGCAGCCATTTTTGTAATTGATCACAGAAGCTAAAAAGTCTCAAATAGTTCACTTGCTGCATTACATTGAGGCTTTTTTTTCCTGACTATGTAGTTCTGTTCTCACAGCAGGAACTTTTAGTTCAGATATTGTAGTATACCATCCCCAATCTCTTGTGAGAGTACTGCTTGATTGTCTATTCAGAAGGTAAAGTATTCGACATGAAATCTTTAATGATATTCAGGCTTAAAGAAATGCTATTTTTAAAGATAGACTTTCTAAACATGCTTTTTTTAGAGCCTTATCACACAGCAACTTAAGATAACCGCAACAGTTTGAACACCTTTACAGTATGAACTCTGAGTAAGTTCTTAATGCCAAAAGCCTTCTTGGGTTTAGGATGACTTCACCAAAAGTCCTTAATCTTCCAGATCCTAAACTGGACACCAATTTTTATTATTATTGGTTTTATTTTTGATCTGTACACTCAATTTAATATTTTACCTCTCCAGTAAATTTACCTTCAGTGTAGATTTTAAAATCACAGGATGTTTCAGAATGTCATGCCATCATCAGGGTGTGCAGTTCCGCAAGTGTGGTGGGATATCCTGCTCATACCTCTGTTAAACTTTTCTAGAACCCCAAACAGAATATGTGGTCCACTCAGAAGGTACCAAAATTTTCAAGAACCAACCAACTAACATTTCAAACTTAAAGGGAACCTTTCCTCTTTCTTCCAAAAGGGACAGCTCGATTGTTTCCTTAGAACTTTCATTTACCAGTTTGAGGAATCAAATCTGAACATTACCTTCAGTATATGAAAAGCAGTGCAATTTAGGTAGGACTAATACAGCTGGACTAAGCCATTTGTTAAGACATTTTTAGTGACACCTAACTGTAGCTGTAATGCCTTTTTTTTTACTATACTCCATAACTATTTAGAGATCCCCAAGACATATGGTAACCTCCAGGAGAAATAAGATGGTTCACTTCTTGAAATGGTTCTGCTGGTGCATTTTTATACCACAGAACACTAATGTAATTTCCCACATTTTAACCAGAATCCTTGTGATTGTTACCATATCTGCTGTGACTCAGCACTGCTCTCAGTAAGATTTTAGCCATGAACGATGAGGTCAGTAGAAAGGAAGTGTCGTCTTTTTCATTCCCCTGAGAACCGTGCAATATGTCTTTACCTTATTTCTGGAACTGATCTACTAGACCAGCCTGAAGAGTGACAGAATTGTTATTACCCGTTGCATCAATACTACCACATCATGCCTGCCTGGCTTCAAGCATGCCATCAGGAAACTGTTAATTTAAAGACATGCTATTAAATATCTTGTTCACAGAGGATAATATCTGCCTTCACAAGAATCACTGTTCAAATCCTAGAATTTACAAGCCCTAGAATTCATACTCTTTCTGCTGAAACTAAGCGCTTACACCTAAAATGCATTCATTAATAAGATAATGGTCATGTTTGGTCAGACTGCACCAGATAAAAACATTTCTTGCATCTGTGACCCTTTTATCTGCAGGTGAAAAAGTAATGGATATCTTCTCCATCAAATTTACTCTCTCCTTGAGTTAGATACTCCTAGATTTTCATACATTGAGACTTTAGATGAAGAGAGAAAGTGAAAAAAAATCATTGACCCTAAAGAAACAGAACAAAATCTCAGGGCCTTCACCCCACTTCAAACTCTGTGAGTTCATAAATCTTTTTTAGTTTTTTTGTGATGGCCTCTTCTACTAGTCAGTTTTCAGGAAGTTTTCCACTAGGTATCACTTACTTTACACCCACTGACAACAGGCGTATTCCCTCAAAAAGGTCAAGAAAATTACTCTAAAGTGACTAGCATGCTACTTGCCTATTTCACAGCAGAACACACACTTCTGGATGCTTAAGCAAGTAGACTCCTTAGGGCAAGAATCTGCAGCAGCGTCTACTTAAGCCATCAGTGCTCTTTGGCTGACTCCCGTATGCTCTGTGTTCTTTCCTCACAAAGTGAGAAAAGTAAGGGCAGTTAAAGGGCTCTTATGCTTTAGTAAATAACTGCCTACCCAATGAGCTAGGCAATGGCTCTATGCAAGTAATTACTGAGGAGCAGGGATCGGGGTGTGTGTAGTGTGTGAAAGCACACAAAGTGATGCAGAGAGTTAGATGCTAGGGCAAGATGGGGCAACTCACTGCTAGTTTAAAAGAGTAAGGGTGTGGGATGAGTAGGGCATAGGAGATGGTGTAGGATTTGTAATAGAACTCATTTGGAATATAATTCATTTTACTATCATGGTTTATGTGATAGCAGAGTGTAGGGATCATGGATATTGGGGACGTAGCTCTGCCTATTGGTACCCCAACGTGGCAAAGAATCAGGTACTGCTATGCTTCCAAGTGATAATGGTGCCTGCTGCTAATAATATTGCCTGAGTAGAGCGTCACTCAACACATCACTGATGGCTGAACATAAATATCTGTTCAAGAAGAAATAATGGATCAGCTTTTTGTATTGGTTGTTCCAGCAACCAATTAGCAGTTTTCCATTCTCCACATTTCATTTTACTTTGTGGTTATAAATTCAAAATATACAGGAACAAAACAGTTCAAGTTTACTTTTTTTTATTAGTTTCTCCAAAACTTCATAACTTACAAAATTTGAATTTCTGTATATTTCTGTGTTCATTGAGCTGCAATATTTTAAGACCAGGGGTTTTATTACTTTACTTCCATAAATGATTGCCTAATACCCAAAGAGGCCATAGGAAAATTACGTGAGTCGGTACAGATAGTGGTAGTCTACAAACACTTCTTTTTTATTGCCTTAAAAACAGATAGTAAATGGATTTGCCTATACTAGTATTCTGAGACCACCCTCTGTGGACAAAATTAACTGTGTATAGTACTATTTCACCTACTTGCTTTTGTGCTTTGAAACTAAACGTTTTTCAACTCTCACTTTCAGTTAAATAAATAATCAATCTAGTTAATCTTTAACACATTTGTTTACTGTTTCAATCCTCTTGATACTTCACTGTACATTAAGGGAATATGTATCTACTCTCTAGCAAAAAATATTCTTGATTTTGCTCTCCCATCCCACTTTGATGTTAATAATATGTAGCCCCCACATTGACCTACACAGTGGAGTAACCAGTAACAAATTCTTATAATAATAAATGTTCATCAACCTGACACTTTCCGATTCAGACAGAAAACTTCGCAAATGCAGATGACCGAAGAGAGTAGTGAAAATTTAATATACAGAACCTGGAAACTAAAATATTAATTGATCAGAGAGGAAGAAGGGGACCTTGAATATCCAAGCAACTTGGTGAAGGTAAAGTAGTGGGGAGAAGAGGAATACAACAATAGTGACTGGAGTTTTAATTATCAGATGTCAAAGGACATTTAAAGTGGAGAGGAAAAAAATCCCTAAGAATAAAGTTGTATTTCAGTCTTGTGTGTCTCCAGATATCAAGCAGCAAAACAGAGTCTCATGGGACTGGAAATGTGGTCAATATATTCTGGAGGATCACAGACATTTTATGGGAGACAGAAGAGGAAGGAGATTGTCACCAAACTAGAGGTACAATGAAAACTATCATGAGGTCCTGCTTCCATTAAGGCACAATAAAGTCTGTGTCCTATTTTATCACACTAAGGAAAGCTTGAAAAGACATATCCTCTCCCACTATTTGGAAGGTAGGGAAGGTAAGAAATGAATAGGTAGTAACACTCCTCATCTTAGACTCAGTCCTTGAGGATTTTGATATGCAGTAACTTCTCTCACACTCTGATATAATGCATATAACACCGTGGTAGGAATTAATCTCTTCAGATAAGCTAAAGTAGCTATTGGTCATGTAAGTCCTTGTAACCATTTTCTCTCCTTTCCTTTGGCTACTTACAGTACATAGACCCATGAAATTGCACAAATTCATTTTCCTTTAGTTTTCTAAAGAACCATATAAAATATTGCATAGTATATTATACAGAAAATGTCAACATAATGTACATGGAAGGTCAGAGTGCAGACAAATGACTAGCTTTATCAAACTAGTTAATACAGAAGATATTGATTGTTTTAGAGGAAAAGAAAAGCACAGAATTATTTGAATCCCTGTTATAAATTTTCATCAGTTTATGAAATCTTTTATTATGCCTAGAGATCCCCCAGCAATCTGAAATGAAATGGCCTACCTCTGAGGTGCTATTAGGATAAGAATAACTTACAAAATAAGCTTTGCAGGACACGTAGAATCAATCATTTTTACTATTATAACCAAGACAAATTCCCATTAGAAACTATGCTACATTTACAAGCATCTATTTTAAATTTTTATATACTTGGTGTGCCCAATATAGCAGCACTGTGTCTCAAATTACTTTTGTAAATCTAATTGATTTAATAAATTCACACTTAAATTGCTATTCAATTACTTACTCTTCTCTTCAGCAATTTTACAATCTTGAGCATATAGCAGAACGAGAATATAATCAAAGGGCTGATTCTTTAATGAAATACTTCTCTGCTGGTAGGTCACCTGGTTTTTTCTCAAGATATCCAAGCTACCCCACTTCTCTGTGAAAAGGGTATCATGGAAAACTGGAAAACTATAAATATTTAGTAATACACAGAAGGAGACATGCATCATCATGCAGTGACTCTAGAGAATTTTCATTTATCTCATATGAATATATATATTCATTACAAATTAATTCATAATGTTTATTAAGTGCGTATCTGTGGCCGACTAGGTCTATATATTTTTTTCCTTTCTTCTTTTTAATAATTTGAAGTCTTAAAAGGAGAACAGCTTTCATTTATTTATATATATGAATGATGTCCAGCTAAAATCAAGCTGCAAAGTCCATCTCCATGTATGAACATAGAAACGAAAGGTAAAGCCACTCACAACCATTTATGCATCACACAGGTGAATTGCTTAAAAGTCAAACAAACCTGTGGGCCAGTCACATGGCAGAGATGACAAAATGATAAAGAAATATTAGTATGCAAATATGTAGAGGTACTGGATATTAGTATTTTAAGTTTCTCTCTGGTACTATGGACTCATGGTACCTAGAGGCCCTATGAGCTATAATTTTTGTTTATAACAAACTAACAAAGAAGGAAAGTATCATCCATTTTGATTGATGAGAAATGTGAAACCAGGAACTACTACCTGTCTTCTTCAGGCTAGTCCAAAATTGAACATACAGCACAGATCAATTTATCATTAGGACAGTGCTTTGATCAAGACCACCACATCCTCTTTTTTTTTTTCTCTTTTTTTTTTAATCAAGAAACTTGTTTCAGTTTGAAGCTGCAATAAATCTTGCTAAAGTGAGATGTTGCTCCTCCGAGCACAGCCAGATTGTCATTTCCCCACAAGCAAGCAGTCTGCTTGCTCTGCAATTCCAACTTCCTGCTGAGCATCGCTTAGAGTGGTTTCCCTACAGATCTCTGCTACCTAGAGTAAATGTGGAGAGGGAAACACTGGCACTACTTCTGCCTGTGGGCTAAGCAAACCATTCCAAAGAACAACTTGACTCTGCTAGTAGGGGGTAGATAAGCTAATTCAGGTTTTTCCGCCTTTGCATGTTTCAAGAAAGTTTGTATATTACATGTTCTGCTCCTATAGATGTTCATACATAGATGAAGACTTGATACTGCTTTCTGCATTTGAATTTCTGTATTTTATTTTAGTGGAATGTTTGCAGCGCTTAAAGATTTTAGTTAGATCCAGAAAGAGGAAACCAGAACAACCCCACATATGGAATATGACGTTTTTCTTAATACATGAAAGTAACATCCTTACTAATATCCATATGCCCTGAATTAGAGTATTCACTCTCTTAAATATGATAAATCCAAAAGAAAATCAACTCTGAAATAAGAATTCTACAAATTTACTACAGTTGTTTTCACTGCAATTTTTATAGTGAAATACAGACTAGTCAAAATTATCAAAATATTTTATTAGAGCTCTCTGAAGACATTTCAATTCTCTGAGCTAGCATATATTAATCCTTTAATTAGCATATATCCTAATTTGTTTAAGCTAACATTCCCTCAAAATAAAAATTAAAGCAAATTTAACTTTTGGTTAAATAAACCTGTTCGGCAGTATTAAGAGCGAATTTTTTTTTGTTTCAAATCACTTCACAAACAGTACAGACACTTGTAAGAAGCCTGGATTTTAGACCAGTAACAGATTTAATGCAACAGCTTTTAAGCTGTGACTTTGACCAAAATTGTGTGTTTGAATCATACCTGACTTCTGCACAAAGCTTTTATACCATAAATCTACTTTGGAAAGTGATGGGTTCAGGGGTTTCATATGTTATTATGAGAGAAGGGTTTATTATCTTCAATGTTATCAGTTACCTTGACATTTTGACGTACCAGCATTTTTTTTCCAGACCAAACAAGTTAAACTTTGGTGTGATCTTATCTGACTGTTAGATAAATCTTACAAACGGATCACTGAGGCTATGAGGAATGATGCCTCTGTTCTACAGAATTTTAACTGGATCATACCCATGCATCACTTGTATGCATCTGAGGAGCCGCACTGATATCTGGACTACCTGCACATGGAATACTATTAATTTTCTTTTTTTCTGGAAGTTGTTGTTCTTGATTAGTAACGTAATACAATCACTATACAATCCTGTATTTTCTAATAATATCTAAGCAACACAGACAGAAAATATAGAAGTACGCTGGTGCTCTTGAGAGGATTCTTTCTTACAGAAAACAATTTCAAAAGCTTTTTATTACATTTTAGTGCGTTTTATCTTTTTGATTTATCTAAGAAAGATGATTTTCCTATCTAGAATAGAACATGAAGTCACCTGCATATACAAATGTACTTTTTTGCATCCTTGTCCCCACAACCCTTTGTAAAACAGAAAATGATTATGTAAAAATGTTAAGGAAGATCTTTAAAAAATATTTCTAAAACATCAGCGTCTTCTTCATCTCTGACATACTTCATCCGCTTTTCCTATCTTCCTGAACAAAAAATGATTTAAATATTATGAAGATGACAAGTTCCTGCTTTGAATAAGGTGAAAATGGAGGGAATTATAAAACCCTAAAAATGTGACTCACAATTTCTCTTCTTAAAACAGGGAACTGTGAGTTTATATACAGAAGAGGAATGTGGTTCCTTCTCCAAAAGAGTCATTTAGTGGGGACTTAAACTGCTAAGTCATTTTAGGTCAAAGCAAAGCATTTTAATCATCACTCAACAAACTGATCAGCAGTCAGCAGTGACTGAGAAACTCAAGTGATCTTTTTGCCTGAAACACTGTGTAGTAATTGGACTCCCTCTCATTTTACAAATCCCATCAATCATGAGAACTATGATGAAATCTCATTTTCATATCTTCTCACATTAAAAGTATTACACCATTACATTCCATTGAACTTCTGCCAAGTAAACCTGACCACGTGAACCATATACCCACCAGCAGAAAAAGTGAAATACAAGCATTAATACTTCTGTAGCCAGAGCCTGAATCCCCAACAATCCACACCTACTTCAAGCATTTCCTTTTTTAGCCCCTGCTTATCCCATTGAAAAGGGACACCAAATGCAAGAAAAAATGCCCACTGTTGCTTTTCAGATATATCAAGCACAAAGCACAACCCTTCTAAGTTAATGATTGCTGCTGCAGTCTGCAGTTTTGTCAGCAACATCGCATACTTGATTGTTTCCATGGTAACCAACAAAATAAAGGAACTGTTGATATTCTGCTGATATCTGTTGCCAACAGAATCTTAGTACATTACATTTATTTCTTTATTCTACCCACATCTAAAACATAATTGACTGAGGTTAAAAAAAACTTTTGGCACTGTAAGAGCTGATTTCTGCAGCTGACTCAAATAATCTTCACTCAAGAGAGATGGAGAACAAAGCTCTACCGAGTATTGTGTTGGAATCAAACATTTCTTTCTTCTTACAAGCATTAAGAGATGTTTGGAGCATGGGAATCATGTCTCCCTCCTCAGCCACAATGTCTACAGCAAAATAAATGCCATGGATATAATTCTTTTGTAATCCACTTAGATTCCACCTTCAATTCCACAAATGGCCCCACAGTAAACTTTTCATCCCCTACAGTCCCTCCCTTTCAAATGCAGAGAAACCTGCTCCATATAAATAAAATATTTATGATTCATTGGAAACTTTACCATGAAAAAATGAGGAAATAAAACCAGGTTGCATTACTCAAGGTCCAAAGTGATGGTATAATAATTATTTGCACACAGCTATTTTGGAGACCGAACACATTTCTGTGAATAGCAAAATTAGTCCACTGCCCTATGTGTGATTTGCTCTTTAACTCCTCTTATCTTCCATATGACACATAATGGATAACAAACGGTACATACTGTGACTAATCCAGAATTCATGTGCAGTGCTGACTGGCTGGTCAGCTGCTGCCACAGATAACAAATACCAGTCAAATTTTGTCTGTTCTCTTTACTCGCTTCCACTGAGGAGCAGGAAGGGAAACTAATTTGGGTCTTTTTCCTCTTGCAGGCAGGATGATTTTCACAAAGCCTGTAGGAACTCAGTTATCGGGAAGCATTTATCATTTGATTTAATCACTTGACTGTTATTGACTAGCAGGTTCAATAGTTATTGGGAGGAAACTGTAGATCCATGTAGCCTTACCGTCACTACTTGGCAAAGCAAATCAAAAAAGGAAGAAAATGCTATCATGACAAATGGATGTGCAGTGAATAAATTAAAAACCTCATCAGATTGCTCAGGTGATGCAAACATGCCTTGGAGAAGTTTATATACCTAGGATAGACAAATGGTAGTGGTGAAACAATAGAGCAGCACAGAACCATTTATCTTCTTGCAGAATGGCCATGTTAACTAATCAGCAGTAGCACTGCTGCTACTTAGCAATAGCCAAAAAGCTTGTTTCTGACCAAACTGACTGAGCCACCTGTTAGTACGGCAGTATTCTTCAGGCTTGCATAACTCTAGTGATATTATCTTTCACTTTTCTAATCTGTTCAACAATTTGTTGTACAACTGCTCTGAATGGCACCTGAAAAAGTCTGAAGAGTCTCTGAATTGCATGCAGGTTAAATACCATGGGAAGATGCACTTCTTTTAGTTACTGTTATACACAAGTTGATATTCTCTCCCTGATCTTTGATTTTAGTACTTGTACACAGGTGTAGAATATTTTCAAAATGAACAATATATCCTTAATATTCACAGAAGATTAGATTCATTTCCAGCTTTGATGTTTGAGGTTATAAGAAACAAAAAAGGGTTTAGAATGTGGATAAATTTTAAGAGTTCATTTACTGACTCTCATCCAAAAGCTTGCTTAATTTTTCATCTTCATTTCCTCTTGATTAAAATGCAATCTTTGCCACTTCATCAAAATTTTGGTATTCTCAGCATGATCAATAGGCAGAATTGCAAGGAATTCAGTATATTTCTTATAAGTTAAAACCCACAGATTTGCAGATCTATCGATACTTCAATTATTTTTATAACTCACTTTAAGTATTTAAAGGCTGTTTTTAAATCAAAGTAATGAAAATAAGGAGAGATCTTTACAAATAAAATTCAGGAGAACTAAGCAAAACTTAGGTGAAAACCAAGGTATAGTAACTTCAGAACCTATCTTATTCACTTAGTGTGGACTCCCTACTTATTCCTGTTCTAAGATTATTCCGGGAGAATTTGGTTACTCAAGCCAAAAAAATTATTGAAGATATAGAAACTCTAAATCTAAGAGTCCTCTACTGAAATACAGCATGCTGAAATTTAACTGAACATAGAAGTTTTACTGATGATAACCCAGTATAATTAAAGTTCTTAAAATTAAAATTATTCTTTTCCTGATTTCTTCCTTATTTACTTTGGTAGGACATAAAGATATACATACATATGGCAGTTACTCACACCAAAAGATCCTGTGTTCTTTTGCC
This sequence comes from Phalacrocorax carbo, assembly GCF_963921805.1. Classification (NCBI taxonomy): domain Eukaryota; kingdom Metazoa; phylum Chordata; class Aves; order Suliformes; family Phalacrocoracidae; genus Phalacrocorax; species Phalacrocorax carbo. The sequence continues at coordinate 61,712,931 of NC_087514.1, read as the reverse complement.
CTATTTTTATTTGATTTCTTATAGCAGCACTCAGAAAAGAATCACAGAGATTAATAAATTTTCCCATCATAAAAGGGCCCGTAGCAGTGGCTAAAATTGCCTACAGAATATTAATGTTTAAAAAATCACGACCCTGCAGAGAGCTGCTGAGTTTATTGCAGTTACTTACAGTATAGTGTATCAGCACCAAAGCAAGCCAAAAATCTTTTCATTTTTATTCCTATTGCATTCATAGTCATCTCTTCATTGCAATTTCTTACCTTTAAATGATTTCTCAGCTACAGTTGCCAGATTGTGCAAATGTAAATCAAAATTAACGCCCCTAAAGCACAGAGGACTAAACATAAACTCAAGGCTAAGTTTTATTGGTGTGGATATTGTTTTAAATCTTTATTCAGATATCATATCTTGGAACTACTGTAGACATAGGAAACATTGCAAATTATTTAGCACTACTCATCTAATATACTAATGTTGGCTGTCAGTTCTTACTGATTAAGACCAAATGCTGAACAACAATTAACTAAATGTTTTATTTTCTAAGTGTATGTCTTAGGCCCTCTGCTTCATATACAAATTTGGGAAGAGTTAAATTTGACTTTACAGTCAATTTTAAGAGATGCAGATATTTAATCACCAGAATTTGAGGTACTATGAAAGATGAAGTTGTGCTGAAAGAATGATGTGCTTGAGGTGGAGCAAACAGTCTCTGTTGATCCTTTAGGCCATTCATTAACTTTTACAGAAAGATGTGTAAGCAGGACTTATACATTGTTAAGGTTTAATACAGCACTTCTTTTCTAAATTACCACCTCATTAACAATTGACAAGGAATTATATTCAACATGCAGCAGCTTTAAGGGACAATTCCTTCAATAAGATCATTGTGTGGGGGAGGCAAAGGAGACGTGCCATTACAGACTCAACTAGGAATTCTCCTCTTCACATAGCTTCAGAAGTTTGGAGACCGCTGCAATATGGTCCTGTCTTTCAAAATTATATACAAAAAATTATGTCACATTGATGCCATGCAGATCTTAATGTAAATACTGTTGTGACCTCCCACTAATGCCTCCTGTTGAGACCTATCGTTACTTTCATACTTGGTGAGGAACAAATACAGACTAGCCAATTTTTAGAGTACTGTAAAAAAAAGGACTGCAAATACTCTATTTATTGATGTAACTTATGTGCATTCCTCTCACAATGCTTGCAAATTCTCCAGGGCGGGTATAAAAGGCATAAAATACAGCATAAATCAAAACCTTTCACACTTACCGATTGTCAGTTTGGTAGATGCAGTAAATAAAAACCTCATATTGTCATATAATTTAGTGCTTTTAAGGCACTGAAACTTTTCTTCAAACTATCATTAATTCTGAGAATTATTTCTTTTACCTCCCAGAGGTATTTTCAACATCATTAACAGATACGTCAAAAAGATCAACCAAAATCAAGGAGCAGGAAAATTATTTACTCACCATGATTTTCTATCCACAAATTTATAAAAAACAGTGTAAGAAACTGATGCTACTAACCTTCTTTCCCTAAAGCCTCTGAGTAGATCCACATACCTTTAAATTGGGTCAAAAAGCAGCTGCCTGTATTACTTGCATTTTAGCAAACATGTCTACGTGGGGATCGAATTCAAGCTAAAACCCTCCTGACTTTACATCTGGCTTTTGCTAAACAAGGACACGTCTTCACAGATGTAAAATGCCAAATTAGAAATTCTGCTTACCAGGCACGAAATACACCTTCACAACAGTATTATACTGCTACCAGGTTTATTGATGCAAATATCGTAAAATTATGAGTCTCTTTTCCTGTTAAAAATCATACAACTAACAATTATGATTCATTTGTTTGACAGTTCTTCACATCTGTTGTCAATAAGAAACAACAGAAACTCTTACACAATCACCTGATTCACAGAAACAGAAAATAAAAGTCAACAGCAAATGTAGCTTTTAAGACTGCAGTACAGACATTTATGGTGGTATAGTGATCCATACCTGCAAATCTGAACAGGCAGAATCTGTCAAATACGATCTAAGTTACAGCATTGCCTTATTTTTTCTACCCACAGGAGTTCGATGCATCAAACACCAAGATTTTTGAGGTAAAAGAATTAATATCCTCTCTGCTCAAAGGACATAAAGAACTATCAGTTTACTGACTCAAAATATGCTTGAATTTTAATGAGTCAGAAAGAGAAACTGGGGAAAGAAATTGCAATTGCTACAACCTTCCGCTACAGAAATACTTAATAGTGCAAAAAGGCAATTCAAAGATAATTTTTAAACCTACTAATACACATACACTGGGACTACAACCTTCTTTTCATATTTCTCTGTTAAAAACAAGTAAATATTGTTCAAAGGTTTAAATCCATTCAAAGGCACAAGAACAGAGCCAAAATTACTAGTCAAGGCTTCTTGCTAAACATTTTTGTTTGTTTGTTTTCCATATTTATTGATGAGCACTCATAAGATCGAACTTTCAAGATAAACTTGTCCTTTTGATTTTTTTTCTGCTGCCTCAATCCTAGCAAATTCCTTTACAAGCAGTGTCTTGGGAATATCTTAGGAAAGAAGTTATCTGTGACCAAATGAGCCTTTCCTGCTACTCCCCAGCCAATCACTTGCTCTTCCAGGTATCAGCTGAACCTCTTCCCAGCTTTCTTAGGTCATCACGTGATCAGACTCTGCAGGGATGTGGTATAAACAGTTACATATGGGTTTAAACCAGCTACCTTTGAAAGAACCCACAAAAGTTAAGCCATTCAGTCATAGATATTTACAGCACTGTAGCAAAATTTTTTGTTCAGTTCCCCGTGTTCCTTAGGCAGATGGATTATGAGCAACATGTGTTAGGACATGTATTTAAATAAAATTAAATGTTACTACAATCTGGAAGAGAGCATTTTAGAGCAAGGGAAGAGACAAATCTGAATTCTTTTTTTGTTTGTTTTATTATCAGTTAGGAGCTGGGAAAGCAAAAAATGAGACAAGCAGACTTCCGCTGAAACTGTTTAGTTTCACAATGGACCTCTGGAGACATCACTTTCCCTCACTCCTCTTAAATGAAAAATTAAAAAGGAAAAACGGACCTCAAATGAAGCTGTAGAATATCAGGCCTTGCATCTTTTAAAGAACGGGAGTGTGTATATCCTCAGAGGTTTGCCTCTGGCGTTCTATATTGAGTTATACTTCACTTTCATCTTTTCAAAGTTTAAATTTTTATTAGTCTTTTTCTCCCAAATACTTTTAAGCTGTTGACAATGAACCTTATACAATTTGATTTGGAACATTCAGCTAAATGCAATGAAAATTATACTATAGATTCACTATAACTACCTGCTAGAGGATCAGCAGTTAAGCTTCCGACAAACTTTCCTTAAGTAGTCTCACTCATTTAAATTAAAAAAGAAGCAAAGAAACAAAAAAGCAGGAAAAAAACCCCAAAACCCCAAACCAAACAGCAGAACAAAACCCAAATGAAAAAAATCCACACAGTAAAGGATGTCTACATGGAATATATTTCAAAGTTTGTACTGACAGCATGGTGGTGATGCCGCTACATGTAGTGATTTGCCATTACTAGTAGAAGGCCACAGGATTTCTATTAACTTGGTAGTGCAGCATCTCAGGTCTTGCCTTGACCAGAACTGAGTCTAGCTTTGATATAAAATCTAGCAGTGAAATGACTATTGTGTCCAAATATTATTTATGGCAAAGGTCTAAAAAATCTATAAAGTTAATGAGTAACAAACACTATCCCTTTATGTTAAGTGGGGTTGGAGGAGGCTGTCTTAGAACCTAAACTAATAGCAAAGGCATGAAAACAGTCACACTTCAGGCAGCAACCAATGATGAAAAATCAAATAAAGAGATGGCATTTGAAAACAAAAAAATAATCCCAAGACAGACTCAAGTCTGAGAAGAAAGAAATGCTCACCTCCAATCGTGTAGTCCTCCATGCAAAGAACTCAGGACACAGATAACTTTCTATAAAGCTCACCCTCAGCCCATCCCTCTTGAGGATGACTACCGACCTTAGATACTAGGCTGACACCAGAAAGATGAAGAAAAGGTCAGAGAAAAGGACTGGAAAACTTGTGTAATTTTGGTTCAACAAATTTAGCAGTTTTACTACTGAAACTTTTCATTTTTACCTAGATATTTTGGTCTGTAAATGTTAGTGCCATTGTAACTGAGATAGTAACTACATATTTGGATTATACAGTTTTTAATTAGACTAACAATAATTTATTGGCTCTGCATGTAAAGTGTGTTCCTTTTTGCCCTTAAAACTTCAAGCTTTAAGCAGCTCCTCTTTAAACAGCACATAGTGCAGAGTATGCAGATGGTTAAATGGAAAACGGGAGTTCTGTGTAAATGGAGCTGTTTGGGAAGTGAAACCACTCTGTTCATCTCCCTGCCTACTACTCCTACATCACAGACAACTAGATTTATTTCTCCAAGATAAACTGCCCATTGTGTTCTGTGATATACGGGAGATATAAAGTATGATTAGACATGTAAAGGAGTGGTTATTTTTTCCTACAAAAAAAAAGAGAGCGAGTCCCCTGAAAACTGACTTATGCTGTTATACAGTTCTTCCCTCCCAGGAATATCTAGATAAGGCCTGCAATTTCTGCAGTAAAGCTGAGAACATATTTTGTTAAAAAAATGTTTTTGATCTCATATGTATTTTTAAATGAAATGTTCAAAGTACAGGCAAGATGATGAATACTGTACATGAAAATATGCAAAAGGTTTTATTCTAAGGAGCTATCCTGTCTTCTATTAAAGTATCATCAGTAGCTTTTGGATGGTAAGCCTCTAGATATGCAACATCTTCCAGGTGTGTTATAACATAATCTAACGTGTGGATGAGCTTCCAGAATTAGTACCACCACTATATGCACCTCCTAAGTTCAAGATATCCTTATTATGGAAACCTCCTTTTCCTGTTTTCTTTCTTTGTCTTATTGAGATACAACTACCACTCCACAGCATTCATCAATCACTCCAAAAGAAAGAGAAATAAGTTAGGGACAAGTTCAAAGTTCATTATGCTCAAAATAACACCAACAAACTCTGTTTCGCTCACAGTAGTGAAGTCCAAATCTTAAACAGCGTGACAGTTAATTTTCACTGAGGAATGTCATAGAATCGCATTTAATTAGTGATTTCTTCTCTAGAGTCTATGCCACTATGCCAGTAAAACAAAAACAAACCAAACAAAAGGATCAGTATTTTGAAGAGACTATATTGTTTTTTCTTGATTTTTTTTAATCTTTCCTCTAACAGAACAGGTATTCTTCAGATCCTGGAGCACCTGAATGCTATCTAGACACATACTAATAATTGTTACTTTACCTAAACTGTTGCTTACTGACAGAATTCAAAGTAAAAAACTACTACCAGCAGTAGCATTCTTTACTCAGCTTCTACGCCCTCTTAGTAGAAGAGAAAAACCAGAGAAGCTAGAAAAATTCTTATGCAACATTTATTGCTGTGGATTAAAAGCAAATGAAGTTTGAAAATTAATGTCCTCTTTGGTTTTAACAAAAGTGTTCATTCATGGTGCACAGGAGAAAACACTGTTTTTTCTTTGGATGGACATTTTATTTATTAAACTAATCATCTGACAAACTGACAGACATGGTAGACATAATCAGATGTTTTTTGCTTTATTCCAGTTATCTTATTTTAAGATGTGGAGAACTTTGCAGACCTATAGAAAATGTGCATTGCATAACAACTGCATGTCCCTCAAAGAATAGGAAGAGATGGGTTTAATGCCTTTCCAGAGTTCAACTGGTAATAAAGAAATCTGAATGCTGCTGATACATAATGAAGTAGCAACTGAAATAACAGAGCTGAACTCTAATTACTGGTATTTTATATGATCTTTTTATGTTGCTGGTACACAGGCAAAGAATAAAAAGATTTTAAAGAACAATCTAACATACTGCAAGGGGACAGTAGTTGGCAGTAGTTTTCTTTTTCTGTCCTTAATCCTGCCAAGAGAAGAGACAGTAATGAAATGCTGACATTGCAGCTAAGATTGAACTATGGCAAGCAAAGAAGGAATGACCTTGAAAAAAATGAATCTTCAAATATGGTCAAGTAATAAGACACAATATTTATTTTAAAAAGACAGATTTTATCACAGAATAATTGCTAAATAGGAAAAGAAGCCAATTAAGGACTAACCAAGCTGCTCATTTTAATTTGTATTGTAAATTCAATCTTTACCACTATAAGGTTGATCTATTAGACTTTCAAAATACAAACTTTAGCGAGAAAGAAAAATAAATCAGTAATTTCTACCGATATTCAAGTGGAATTTTAGCTATGGTGTGTCCTTCCATACAGTATCAGGCTCATTCAACCAATATTTTAAACTTTCATTATGCAGATTCTAAACATGAAATTTATTTTAAGTGAACTGACAACAGAGATGTTCCATACTTTTATTTATTAGGAGTACAGAATTTCTGGCATGCTGGAAAAGGGCTTTTGGGTGAGTCAGGAACCATGTGACAGAATTTTTCTGTAAACATATTTAAAAAAATTATATAAAATAAAGTTTCATGTGCATTTTACTATTTAAATTGGAACATACGAATTTACTGGTCTCTTTTTCCTTTAGTTTGGCTTTGTTAAGATTGAATTAGCTAGAATTATTATACCAGCCATTTTCTAATACAATCCTGTCCAAACCACAAAACTTCTCATATTACTACAACATTACCATAATGTTACCACAAACATTGTAGATTTGGACCAATAAAAGATATTTTTTTGCCTCTGTAATATAATGTAATGGAAGAACAGTAACAGAAACCCACACTACTATGCAGTCATCCTTAATTAAACGGAGAGATGGTACTTTTATTACTAGGTATTACTACTTGGCTATTGTCACCATATGTTATGTAAAAAAAAAGGCAGATGGAACATTTATTTTTGAATAAAAGTGAATACAGGAATCCTGGTGCACCTCCAGATCGTAACTAAAAGAGGTTGTTCTAAAGCTTGCAAATCTATATCTGACAAAATTGTACTATTAGAAGCGAACATCCAATTAGAAATGCAGAATGATAGTTTTTCCATAAACTTAATTACATAAGCATATGCTGTTCACACTGTTTAGTTTCATCCATTCTCTCTGTACATCACCTAGATTCTGTCAATATAAATAAGTAAAATAAATTATTGAAGTAGATGCTTTAAACAGACAAGTAATGTCTTGTTTAAGCAAAGTAATACTGCTTTAGCTTTCCTTTAAAAAAAAAGAGTAAAATGTAACTTGAAGGAATCTTTTGTAGACGTACTGGTTTTGGTTGGAATAGAGTCAATTTTCTTCATAGCAGCTTTTATGATGCTGTGTTTTGGACTTGTGACCCAAACAGTATTGATAACACAGTAGTGTTTTAGCTACTCCTGAGCAGTGCCTGCACGGCGTCATGGCCTTTTCTATTTCTTGTGTCGCCCCGCCAGCGAGTAGGCTGGGGTTGGGCAAGAGGCTGGGAGAGGACGTAGCTGGGACAGCTGACCCCAACTGGCCAAAGGAATATTCCATAAGGTATGATGTCATGCTAAGTATATAAAGCTGGGGGAAGAAGAAGGAAGCGGGGGATGTTTGGAGTGATGGCGTTTGTCTTCCCAAGTAACTGTTAATGCTTGATGGAGCCCTGCTTTCCTGGAGGTGGCTGCACATCTGCCTGCCCATGGGAAGGAGTGAATGAATTCCTTGGTTTGCTTTGCATGTGTGTGCAGCTTTGCTTTACCTATTAAACTGTCTTTATCTCAACCCATGAGTCTTCTCACTTTTACCCTTCCAATTATCTCCCCCATCCCATTAGGCATGGAGTGAGCGAGCAACTCTGTGGGGCTGAGCTGCCTACCTGGGTTAAAACACAACAATAGATTACATGAACTATGATTGGATTACCAAGGTAATTCTTAGGTTCTAACCATACTATAAGGAAGCAAGACTGCATAGGAAATGAAGGAATTTAACAGTCTTAAGCTCAATGCACAGCATGAAAAGGAGAAAAAAATTGCAGCAATGCTTTAACAAACATCTATGAACATCACTGTAAGTACTTCTTGGACATGTCATGAAATCAACAGCATTTTGTTTGTTCCTCAAACTCTGTTCCTTGAAGCATGATTTGGTGCCATTAACAAAGAGCTACACATATTGAAGGTAAGCGAAGCATTTATTGTTATCACCATTTACCTTTCTCAGGTAGTCATACTGCTCTAGAGTTCAGCAACATGTACATGTGCCCTATTTAGCACACGAGTACAGTGAATCAACATTTCCAAGAAGTCAGACCTATTGGGTATGAACGTGTACAGATGGTATGAACACATTCAGGAAAGCCAACACATTTTTCTCATGCCAAATTTATTGTGTGTGGTCAGAGCAATGATGCAGAGCATCTGCAATACAACTTCTGCATTTCCCAAAATCAGGGCATCACTGCACAGGACTTACAAAGCTGATCTGTATAATGGACATGTCCAAGATCCCAGATTTTCAGTTATGAAATTTTGTAATCCTTTCAGGACTTGTACTTGGAACAAGATCACTCCCAAACATCTATAAACAAGACCTTTGAATGTCACTGGAATACAATTTCCTGGGGTGGGGCTTTAGCCTAAAACAATAATAAGGTTTTTGTTTGCTTGTTTTTTAATGCAACCTCATGCTACATCTTGAGCTGGATGTTATCACATTGACAAAACCATTAGTTTTGCCAGTGTGTACTTATGTAATTACAGTCCTTCTGTCAGTACAGTCCTTCTGTAGTATATCTTATAAATCTAATGCATATCTTGGTCTAGTTTGATTTACTAATTCCACACAGCTGCTGCATATTTAATACATATGGAAAAGCTGAAAGCAACCTTCCCATCTAGATTATCTTACTGGCCTGTATAGGCAATGTCATATAGTTGACCTAAATACACATTAGCACATTATTTTAGCACATTATTTTATTAATACTCTCTAGCTAAACTTTTGTCTTACTGATCTACTGTATTTGACTATATTTGTAAATTGGGAGCTGCCCACCTCACAGCAATATAATAACCTTTGTGGGGTAGTTGTTTGGTTTGGTCTGGGGGTTTTTTTGTGAACAACAGATCTCTGCAGTAACTACACAGAAATGCGACGTGGCTCAAAGGATCAGGAAAAAAAAAACCTAAACAAAAAGCAAACAACGCCCCCAAATCCTGTAATATTTCAACATGTTCCTAAAAGCCATTGAGTTAGTACAGTGTGGTGGAAAGAAGTCACAGTAAGCAACTTTCACAGCACATCTAAAGACTTCTTGCAGGATAATGCTATTATTTCCGATCTTGAAAAAGAAAGTATGTACCATTATTCTTCCCTCTGATCGCCCAGAAGGTACCTCTAATGCGTATGCTATGCAACTAGTAAGGCACTACCAACAGCTCTCTCGACCAATTTACCTGAGGACTAAAGCAGCATAATTTTCCTGTCAACTTTTGCTGGTATCATCAAGGGAATTATGCCTAGTTTGGCAGCAGGCTAGGGTGAAAGGACACAGAAAAAATAAAAAAAAGTTTAAAGATGGAAGTCATGGCATTCTTCTTGGTTTCTGAAGGCTATGCATAGAAATCTAGCACCATTTCATGAAAGTTTCTAATTGGCATGAGTGCTTTCCCACCATTTCCCATATGTTTCTCATACCAAAAAATCCTGTTTCCCAATTTACCAAGGTCCATTTTTCCCCTCCTGTGGGAATTCTTTGATCAGCTATTCAACTTCTGCTTAACCATTTCCTACCATGCTAATGATACGCTTTCTATTGTATGTATAAATAGTTAGTTGAAATCAGTGATCTTGAGAGGGGAAAAAAAAAAAAGTATGTTTAAAGTCTGGATAAAGGGGCTGACACAATGTTATCATAACCACTGGCCCAAAAATATGTGCATATGCCAATTCAATGCAGACCATAATAGATGTAGAAAAATGGAAATTTAAAAAAAATTATAATGAATAATTGTTATGGTTTAACCCAGCAGCCAGCTAAACACCACACAGCCATTCACTCACTGCCCATCTCAGCGGGATGGGGAGAGAATCAGGAAAAAAATAAAGTAAAATTTGTGGGTTGAGATAATGACAGGAAGATGATGACGATGATTATGATGATGGTGATAATAATAAGACAATAACGTACAAAATAAGTGATGCACAATGCAATTTCTCACCACCTGCTGACCAACATCCAGCCTGTTCCCGAACAGCGATCACTAGCCCCCAGCAACCTCCCCCCAGTTTATACACTGAACATGACATCATATGGTATGGGATATCCCTTTAGTCAGTTGGGATCAGCAGTTCCAGCTGTGTCCCCTCCCAGCCTCTTGTGCATCTGGCAGAGGATGGGGAGCTGAAAAAGTCCTTGACTAGCATAAACACGGCTTAGCAACAACTAAAGCATCAGTCTGTTATCGATATTATTCTTATACAAAATCCAAAACACAGCACTGTACCAGCTACTGGGAAGAAAACTAACTCTATCCCAGCCAAAACCAGAACAATAATAAACAATGTATGTTGCTTGAGTGAATAAGATTTTTAAAGATTTATGCAGGACACTGGATAATCTTTGACACTCAGCATCAACAATCTGTGGCTATTTCAGATCATGCAAGACAGCAGACTACTCTGTATTCTTTATTTCTTGAGAAGGCCTAGTGGCTAGGTAATAACTACATTTATAAAAATGAAGTATTCTCCATTCTCTGTATTCTCTGGACTACCCTAAAACCAAACCACTACAAATAACTATGGTCTTACCAAAGCTTTCAGTGGGCATGCTGAAACATCACTTTTATTTTAGAAAGAGAATAATTGTAATAATGTTTCTTATGTTTTAAGTAGGGAATAAAGACATGTCTTTTGTTGGAAATGAAGTATAATCATAGCACACAAGTGCTGATGACCTTAACAGAAAGCATCATGAAACTAATACTGATAAATCAGTTTTTCTTTCTCTGGAGACTGTTTACAGCATATATATATTCAGATACTTCATATTACCTGTTATTATCTAGCACAATGAAAGACAATTCATGGGTAACTACTGCATAAAATGTCTCTAAAGAGGTAAATCTACTTGCAAATCCAATATTTTTTTAAAATATAATTTAAATAATAAAGCCTACAAATAAGAAACAAGCTATACCACCACATAATTTCAACAACAGAAATTTTGAGTGAAAGGTTATATTTACCTTGGGATATATTAGAAAATGCTACCTTATCATGGGTGACATTTCTAAAGATCAGTTTAGCTGATTTTATGAAACACAGCTCCTATTTCTCTAGAGCCAAACTGAACAAACAATCTAGCACAAGAGAAATTCCTTAGCCCAGCAGCACTGTTTAAGAATAAGAAAAAATGCAAGGTCTTACAATTTTGTCCACAGTTCAAAGATAAATATGACATACTCCAACCTACATATGCATGGAAGCTGGACATTAATAGCCTACCCTCAGTATTCCAAAACCACAGTTTACTAGCCTCTACACAGAGCACTCATCTTCTTTCAAATACTGAATATCAGAATTTATAACAATTCTTGTGTTTAAAGAAATATATACCATGTAGAATAAGAGATTGCACAGTGTCTATTTCAGAGTTCATAAATATTATCTGTCAAGCATTTTAGATGAATGATTCTACTATTATGTTGATTTACTGCTTGGAGCTATAAGAAAGTGAACTCACATCAATGTACCTGAGTTTTGGAGCTTGCCATGAATTGGATGATTCGCAATTTTCCTATGATTGTCCATAACAACAAAGCATGAATGTTTATATGTAAACATAGATTTATATAAAACGTATTTTGAAATTCTACAATACTATATGTGAGTTAGGGAATCATATCCAAGGTACAGAGACAAATCTTGTTTCTGTTAAGAAGAAAACCAAGCTTTTTCTCTGCAGAAGAAATAAATAGGATTTTAAATACTTCTAGTCATTGCTCCCCATAAACTCCAGTTTTCACAACTTGTGTTTGACATATGACCTTCAGCATTCCAGAGTGCAAAACTTCTGCTTCACACACACAAGCCTGATTTGTTCATATGAAATATAATATAGGAATATCCTGGAGCATTTAATTTAACATTTCTGCCTGGGTTGCATCCACTTTTCAATGAAATTAACCTATCTGCATTTAGAAGCTAGTAAGAACTACACACTCTGCAAGGTCTCCTGGAAAATCTCTTGCTAGTTGTCATCCTGTATTTGGGTCACTAGTAATAAATTCCTTATAAATAAATTAGAAGCAGAATTTCATGACCTGTAACATTTCAGAAAAATACGTAGTTGGAAAAAAAAAATTGTTCTTGGATAACAAATAACTAGTATAGTGAAAAATGGGCCTAGAAATTAAAAAAATGTGATTTCTAATCCTTTGTTACCTAGCCTGTTAGTAACAGATTAGTAAATTGTAGTCACAATAGTGTCAGGACATATCACTTTATTTATTTAATATAAAAAATGTAGCATATCTTCTTTAACTTGCTTTTTTTCCAACTTAAAGCCTCCTGTTCCAAAAACAATCATTTCCAAACCACTATAGTCATCAGTTCAGATTTTCACCACTCTCCTGCAAAGTAGTAACAGATATACAACGGTCCTTACAAAATTATAGTTCCAATGCTAAATTATTTCTAGGACCACAGACTGGTTAATGCTGTTTGCCTTACCCGGATCATACTTATTTTTTCCTTCATTATCATAACAATAAATCCTCATTCTTTAGAATATCTTTTTTCTTAAGCAATCGAAGACGACATGAAATTGTTATGCACTGCTATAAAGTAACTGAGGGTAACATAGTTACAGAGATACTAGTAAAGCAAACTATTTTGTATTGAAAAATATTGAAATATATTTCATTAATTAGCAGTTATTGGAATGGCATCAAAACTAACATCCTTTGGATTTGCATATGGCAGATTTGATTTGTGAGTTTATTGTCTCGTACTTTATTTTTATACACAGAGATGAGTCATGTTAGATTTTTCTGGCATTTACAATTTCTTTACAATTTATTTGTTTAAACAAACAAATAAACAAACCACCCAAAATCTCAACACCACATACCTCCTCTCCTTAGATCAATACCTTGAGTTCTGTTATAGTGTAGTGACTTTGGGGCGTCTCCAGTGGTGTGAGAGCATAGTGGCTTATCAGTTTCTTGAATATCATCACCATCACTTCAATTGAATTTGTATAAGTTCCGGTGCAAAATATTGCCAATTTTTTTTTCTCTACAGTACTTATAAATATACATCAGAGGTGTCATTTCATGTACATATAGGGCTACAAACATTTATGTCTTAAGTAAGAGTAAAGCAGTGCAGAAACACTGGGGTTTATTGCTTTAGGATGTAGAAGCAGTCAGAAATGTAGAAATTACAAAAGGACACATATAAGCCCATAACTTGAATTCCTTCACAGCTAAACATGGAAAAATTTCTTTTTCATCATTTTTCCGTAAGAGTTTCCACAACATTATGACAAATACCTTGAGGTTGCAGTAAGCCACGTTATAAAAAATCAGTTACCATCCATTATCTACTAGGAACCAACGGTGGTATTATAAACAGCTTTGAACATCTGCAAGAGAGTTATATTGTAGAAGCTGTACACTAGCTACTCACATTGTATTGTATGGTTTTCTCTCTGTTTTATCAAAATAACACACTTTGTTTTTATTGAATAAAACACATATGAAGTAGAAAACAATTTGTAACTGTTACAGCTACTGCCTTTGTCCAGAATCACATTACAGAAATGGCAAATTAGACCTCTTTTAAATCCTTCATCAGTCTTTTTCTTTTACACTTCAGAACAATACACAAAATTATTTATATTACCTATAGTTCTTCCTAAATTAAACCTTACTATTCAGGCATGAAAAAAGACATTAAGATGAAGTTTAAAAGCGTAATAAAATGGAACATGGATCTCAAAGAGTGTTAACTCACTGCCATCCTTTTGTCCTTCCTATGGTAAAATTTGAGAAATGTTCAATGCTACAGCATTTGTGTCTCCATAGATCGTAACATCACTGGAATGTATTTCAATACTTTTCAGTATGGGTACTCTTTAAGACTACCCATTTTTTATTTTTTAACCCATCTTTTTCTCCCTTCCCTTCCCTTCCCTTCCCTTCCCTTCCCTTCCCTTCCCTTCCCTTCCCTTCCCTTCCCTTCCCTTCCCTTCCCTTCCCTTCCCTTCCCTTCCCTTCCCTTCCCTTCCCTTCCCTTCCCTTCCCTTCCCTTCCCTTCCCTTCCCTTCCCTTCCCTTCCCTTCCCTTCCCTTCCCTTCCCATCTCATCTTGTCTCATCTTGTCTCATCTTGTCTCATCTTGTCTCATCTTGTCTCATCTTTTAAGAGCACTGGACCAACACATGTGCAAACATGCTAAAATATATTATTTATTTCTACTTTTTAGAAGTTACACTAGTTACTTTTTACCTAAATAATTTTTACTTAATCATTTTTTTAAATGTTTCAGATAGAGTGAAACACTAGAATGAAGCCAGCTATGACAAATTTTGCCACATACATACTCATTAAGGATTTACTTCTGAACTAAATTTATTAATGAAAAGGAAATTAATGACATAACCATCTAAATAAAACATTTAGCTGAGTTACCTCAGAATATAATATTGAATAAAGGATGAGGAGAGATGCTAAAGTGAGTTTAAAAATTGCAGCTGTATGAAACAATTAAAGAAAAATTATTTAAAATGTGAATTTCTACAGTGACAGAACACTTATTTTTTACAATATGATTCCTTTTGTTTTATTAAACAGCAAGAGCTTAATTTGTAATTTCAAGTGTAAATATTTTATTTTTCTTTAAAAAATATGTATTTATAATTATACCTTCAGTACAATGTTTTCTTACACCAACAAAAACAGTGGATTTTGTTTAAATACAATGAAGTATTCCTGATAAAGATTATTAAAAATATTTTATTTCAGAACGCAGCATCTCAGTGATGTTACTTCAGTCATATCACTGTAGTACGGTAAGACTGAAGTGTAACTTTCATAGTGTTGCTACTGAAAAAAAAAGTAATTCAAATAATCTAATGCCTTGCTATCTCCTTCAGAGCTAAAAATGAAGAAAAAAGACTGGCAACAATCCAAGATTAGATTTACAAGTATTATAAGCCTATAAACATTTAAATAAAATATATATGAATGCTGCCTCTGATTTTTTATTTTATATTTATTTTATTTTTGAGACCTGTATTCACTGCAATCATGTGGTAATGAAAATGAGAAAATCCTTCCATATGAACAATGTGTAAAATGCTAAACTGTACTCCCTCCCTTCCAGGAAAAAGGGACCTACTTATGATTTATGGTTTAAAGGAAAGTGATAATATATGTCCCATAGTTTTATATAAATACACAGATAAACAGAAATGCACAGTGTGTATAGAGAATTATACATATGTACATCTTGCCATTTAAAGCATGTAATGCTAAGATTTGTGTTTGAAAGTGGGGTTATTACTAACACAAACTTGAAGAAATGGAGACAGCATAAATGTTGAGACATGAAGAATATATAAGAAAATACAGCCTTTTTACAGCCTATTCTTACAGCTTGTATCATAAAAAAAATTAGAGTATTACTGAGCATTCTATCAGAGTTCAGAGTATCCACAGAACTTGTCAAATAATCAATACCTATATTGTGGCAAAGTGTCCACAAAGTGTATTTTTTTAGTTGCATGCTATGGGAACAACAAATCTGTTTGTACAGACTTTTTTAATATGGTTAGCACTCAAAACTCTAGTGATGCACAGAGGCAGCAGCTACGACAGAAGTTTAGTGGGTTAGACCTGATATGATCGAGTCTTCATCTAACAGAGCTGACTGTAATAGTGTTGTTGCAATTATTTGTATCCATATGAATCCACACCAATTTTCAAATACATAAATGTTCCAAATAAAAAGAGGAGGTACGGTCTTTTGTCATACAAAGGTAGATAGCTTAAGACTCAGCTAGCAAAGACCTTTCGATTTTCTTCACCTTGAAGAAGCTGATAGGATAACCAAATAATTTCTGGTTTTTTAGTAACTGCACCCAAGAGGCCATACTGTTGGATTCAGGTATGTTAATATGATGCAAGTTTTGAAGCCATTTCTTTTAGGACAAAGTGTGAAAGTTGGGGTACCTTGGCAGTATGTTCTATTGTATGCCAGGACAGCTAGTAACTAGTACAACCAAGACAGGACAGTTATGCAAATTTACAAAATCTCAATGAGATGAAAAATAATCCACTAATTAAATCTTGCTGTGACACATATTTAAAGGTGTTCCACTGTTATATACACCAACATGAGAACTGAAGTGAAATTAAGCATTGCAGTGTCTTAATGCAGTATAAAATAACAAAGGCCTGCATGAATTGAACTCTAAGTTTATGTTCCAAGTATTGCTAAAAAAAAATATGCAATTGCCTCTGTTTTACCAGTAATACTTGAGACAGTCCAGCTATTCACATTAACAGCCCACCTTTTGGACTTAACAATCACTTTATCTTCTTTAATAAAAAAAAAATCTAAAAGTGGAAGTCAAAAGTTCACCAACACCACTACAAATTCATTTAGACTTCAATCCAGTTTCAAACCTTTACATTCAAAACTTTAAAGTACCTCTTTAAAGGCAAGAACCTAATCTTCAAGTTGGAATGCAATGTCCATCAAGAATCTAAACTCTTATTTTCTGAAGAGTTGAAAGTAGGAAAAAGAGAGTCCAGTAGAATGAAGTAAGCATAGAAAATTAAAATAAAACTCCTTGATTCCGAACACTATCTGCTCCTTTTTGCAAATTATTTATGGTGTTTCACATCAACATTGTTTTCAAATCTGTAGGATTACACTATTTCTTTGAGGGGCTTGGCAGCGTTGGAATTACGCATCAACAGCCTTCCTACCCATGAAACTGAAAGACAAAAGATTGCCAGCTTATGTTGGAATAAGCCCAAGAACTTGAGTGGGATGTTGCTTTCCGTGTGAAAAGCTATACCATGAAAGATGAACAAAAATAAGACGCCCATGGTTTTCATAGTTGCTTAACTGTTACACAGTTCAGGCTGGATAGAAACTGAACACCTCAATCACATCTGCAGTGATTTATTATGTGTAGAAAAGCAGCACTGAAATAGTTGTAAGGGGATCTACCCCAGACTAGATAACAGCTTAGATTTCCTATTTCTCAAGTTATTTAATTCTAGGACCTTATGTTCTTTCTCTTTATAGCATATTCTCCTCAAAATTCAGATTTTTGGAGTTGATATTGTCTAAATCATAAAGATTATTCTTGTATGTAAAACCAAGAAAACTTGTTTATTAGATTTAAGAAGTCCCAATAAGGCCGATGAGAAAAAAGTTTACTCTCAGTAAACCATCAGTTTCTGAAACAGAAGCATCAATAGCTTTCTTCACCTAATCACTGCAGCCACATTGATTTTTCAGAAGGCAGACTATTGTATATGTGTGAGTACCATGACCTTTCAGATTTCATCAACAATATTCTTCATGTAAATCGATCTGTCTTATGCCACTGGAGCCAGGGATGCAGAACTGCCAAAAGCATTCACTTCCACTTAGCCATAAATATAACTTCTCGTGAAATTGCAGCTTCTTCAATCATGGTATGTGGATTCTGTATGCCATGTGATGAGATGTAAATGTCTAAGACAATTCAGAACTGCAGATACCTTTACACCAAGTAATCATAAAACCACAAGAGTGTGAATATAGAGTAACCAATTTAAACTTTATCAGTTCTAGGCCATTAGACTTGGGATAAGGTGTTTCCACTCTACTATACAGGAGCCCGTTACAGGCATTTGCATTTGAAAGCCAGCAGTCACCAGTGTTGACCTTCAATGGGACATAAAAGTTGTTAATTAATTTATCAGAACAACCAACAATCACAAAACAATACTGTCATGGTTTCAGCTGGGATAGAGTTAATTTTCTTCACTCTAGCTGGTATAGTGCTGTGCTTTGAAATTAGCATGGAAAAAAACCTGTTGTGATAACACACAGATGTTTAGGCTGTTGCTGGGCAGCGCTGATACTAGTCAAGGACATGTCTAGCCTCCCATGCTCTGCTGGGTGCACAAGAAGCCAGGAGGGGAGGGGGCACAGCTAAGAGAGTGGATTCAAACTGACCAAAGGGATATTCCATATCATGTAACGTCATGCCCAGTATGCTACCTGGGAGGGGCTGGCCGGGGGAGGGAGGGAGCAATCGCGGCTCGGGGACAGGCAGCGTCGGTCGGCGGGTGGTGAGCGGTTGTATCGTTCGTGTTTCTGCGTTTTTGTTCCCTGTTTTCCCTTTCCTTCCTTTTCCCTTTTATTATATTAACATTACTGTCATTATTATCATAATCATTTATCATCATCATTCTATTGTAGTTATTAAACTGTGCTTATCTCAACCCACAAGTTCTTTTGCTCGTCCGATTCTCTTCCCCATCCCACAGGGGTGGGGGGGGGGTGAGCGAGCGGCTGCGTGGTGTTCAGTTGCCAGCAGTCACCAGTGTTGACCTTCAATGGGACATAAAAGTTGTTAATTAATTTATCAGAACAACCAACAATCACAAAACAATACTAAAAAACAGATCGTATTTAACCAATCTGAAGACAAAAGGAACTTGACATTTCGGTGCATTAGACTAGACTGTGTTGAACCTCTCCCTGTTCTACTGCTTTGTAGCCTCTTAGCCATGCTCTAATGCTGATAGAGTAATTTGATGCTAAGTGGAGAACATCACGGCTCTAAAGGCATTCTCCCCTTCCTGAGATTTGGCTGTCTGGGCTCAGGGCTGATTTAAAGATAGTATAGCTGAGGTCATGCCCCTTCTCCCCTCTTAGAAAAGGCCTTAAGCAAACTTCTTCCAGAAAGCTCTACTGGAAACAAAAAGCAAGGACTGCTTTTCCTTGCCTTGGGAGCTTTTATGCTGAGAGTCTCCCATGAGCCTTGCCTGACCTCCAGCCTCACCTGCATCAGATTAACTATGGACTTGCTTGATGATCTGGACTTTCAGCTGACCCTGGATGCCACCACCAGACTTACTCTGCTTTGCTTCCTCAGGTGCTGTGGGGCTGGGTAAGGTCTCTGCCTCTCCTGGCCTTGGTCCTGTGCTCATCTCCTGGCTCCCCTTCCTTTAGGGAACAGGCACCCTTCTGACATATTAGGGTAAAGGTCAACATACTGATTTTGACACTGATACCAAAATTATAGTAGTAAAATGTAAGAGGAATTATGGAATTATGGAATCCAAATATTCATAACCACAATACATCTATACAACTGCAAAAAAAAAGCAGTCTCCACAGACTAATCACCGGCTGAGGTACAAAGACCTCTTGCAACAGTACAATGACAGAGAATTATTTTCTAGACAGCTTTTGGAAAGGTTTCTAAAACCTTGCTCAGGCAGGCTATACAATAGTTATTAGATATAGTACACTATTTGGTACTAAAGAAATGAAATCCCCTTCCAACATGGTTGCCACTCATTTTTATTACACATTTGGTCATGTGAAAATAAATCTCCTTCATAAGATTCACGGCTTGAAGTAAGGAACCAACCAATGTCAACTATCTGAAAGAAGCATAGAAAAAAGATGCAAAAAGGAAAGTGAAAGCAAAATGGAATGAATCAGTGAGTGAGAAAATGTGTGTAACACAAGCTGAGCGCTATACAATACAGCAATTGCCCCAAATATCCCAGTTAGAAACTGGATGAAACAGTACTTATTTGGGTATCTAAGGGTTCCTGCTAAATGTCTTCCTGACTGATATTTCTGGCCATAGACAAATGGAAAAATAACAATGAAGACTATTTTTTTCCTTTGCAATTATGTTATATGACAACACAGATTAAGAATGTATTGAAATTGTTTTTTAACATATCCACTTTCAACTATAATGAAACAAAAAGTCTACAAATATTAAATATTCTTCAATTACAAAAAAAAAAAAAAGAGTAATGTCTTCCTTAATGTTTCTGCATTAAGAAGGGCAGATATAGGGTACAACACTGTTTTTTAAGGAATCACTTTTACCATCATCAAGTATTAAATAAAATTCTGGGCAAAGCATCTTAAAAAAAAAAAAGAAAAAGAAAAAGAAAAAGTATTTTAATTTCAGATAGAGAAATAACTTCAGTTATCTTACAACAACTATTATTTTTCTTCCTCACAAATTTTCTGAAACAGAGAAAGACAGAGAGGTCAATATCCCTAAACTGAGAAAAGCAAAGCATACAGGAAGTGACGGGGTCAGACAAGAGGTGTTCAGCTCTATAAATCAATATTTATGCCATTTGGAGACTACATGGCTCCAATGTACACTAATGTTAAGGATTGTTTTTAAGCAATCTCTTGACAAAATTACTGTATCTGATAACAATATAAAAGTTATTTCTGTTATCTTCTTTGGCTCAAAACTTAATTTTCTATGCAACTCTTAAGACTTGGGGTGTTGCTTTTTTTTTTGTTTGTTTTTTAATAAGGATTCAGTGAAGAAATATATCCTTTGAAAAGCAAGGAAATAAAAATGGTAGTATAATTAACAGACAATCCTCTGTAACTAAGAGTTTAACCAGAATTACATGGACTAAGTGACTCCAACGCTAAGTCAAAAGAGCACAAAAGGCAATTATTGAACCAAAATCAGACTACTTCAAATTAGATTACTCTTTCCATATACTGGGATAAACATAAAATAAAAAACAAACCACAAACAAGCAAAAAGGAATAATAAGCATTATGAGCCTTTGCAGAAAGACATGTTTTCTATACAAACTTGGCTAAGGGGGTCAGAAGGTGACAGGGCACTTCAGGGACAACTAAGCCCATGGTCTCCTCAACAAACATAATAATCTGAGATAGCTGTCTGGAACGTAATGAGGTATGCACAGCACAGCAAGACAAGCACAAGATATTCCAACCACCTACTGCTGGCTGTTTAAAGAACTGAAATTTCCAAAGTTGGTAAGAAATATCACAAAATACAGTTCAAACCCATGAGTATGCATTTTGAAGACAGATACTGCTGAAGAACAATCCCTTCCTCTCTCTTTCCAAGACTGTTAAAAGATGCCCAAAACTGAAGGCTGAATTCCTGAATTAGCCTCTCTTGGCTTTTTAAATTTATTTTATTTTTCTTAAAAAGAAATTTGATGACAAATGAATTTGAAAGTCTGCTACTTCAAAGAAGTCACAAGTCAGAAGTTAATCAGAAGAACTAATTTCAAATATTCAGTAACTGTAAGAAGTACCTCACCGAGACAAGCTTAGAGATATTCCACATAGGGCCAAAGTTTCTGCCTTACTTAAAAGTTTAATCACTGAAACTGTCAGATTTGACAAGCTGAATTTAAAGGAATGAAACTTGAACTGAGCGTCAACACACTTTGATGCATACATCTCCCTTTACCAACTAACAACTTATTCATGAGACAAAAAAAAAGCAACAACCAGCAATAATGTAAAGAACATATTTCAGGAATGAATAAAATAGTAGGGGAAAAAAACAGAATTAGAATCATAGAATCGTTTAAGTTGGAAAGACCTTTAAGATCATTGAGTCTAACCATAAACCTAACACTGCCAAGTCCACCACTAAACCATGTCCCCAGGCACCACATCTGCACATCTAAATACCTCCAGGCATGGTGACTCAACCACTTCCCTGGGCAGCCTGTTCCAATGCTTGATAACCCTTTTGGTGAAGAAATTTTTCCTAATATAGAATCTAAACGTCCCTTTGCACAACTTGAGGCCAATTCCTCTCTTCCTATCACCAAAGAATTAAAGAAAATCTGCATTTTATTTTTATCACAGGTTTTTGGGAATGCTCTGAAAACACATGCAAGTCTGAGAATAGGGCAGAAAAAAGTTAAATCTATTTCTCATAGGTATATTCTGGGGTGGAGTCTACCATATTTATTTCAACAAGGGAACTATATAAAATATTGCATCACATGATATACTGTAACTAAAACAATAACTAAGATCTCTATAACTAAGATTTTAAAACCTGGCACTGATTTTGAAAAGATAAAATAACACAGGCCAAATAGGATATGAAGAACTATTTGCAGAAATTATAAAAACTACTGTTAACCCTTTTTCTAATGAATCAACAGCAAGAAACCTGATGACCATTGCACAGTCAATATGAAAAATGAAGGAAAGGAGACCTACTTGAATTTCCTCTATATTCACACAAGAGAAGCATGGAAATAATCCTGTGTCCACATTTTATATAAGGTCTACATCATAAGACCTGTCTCAAACTGAACGTTGTCATGAAACAAACAGACCAAATGGGTAGTTTAAAATCCCTGGGAACAGATACCAGTTAAAGAATCTGGAAGGCCTAGAAAACAGCTAGAATGAAAACAATTTTTAAAATGCTTCAAGAGGGGATCAAAAAAAACAAAGACCCAATATTTGTAACAGGTAAAGTGACATTCTTAATTACAAGTAAGATGACACATGGACAAATATGATATACTGAAGAAGAAACATAACAATTCTTGTGCAAGAAAACTTAGGTCTTACAAATCTATTTCAGTTTCGAATGAGCCAATAAATTGACCCTGCTGGGTCAGAGGTCTGGGCAGGCCTTCAAAAGGCATTTAACAAAGGCCTTACACAATGGTTCTTACAGAAACTTAGCTGACTTCAAAAAAGCAAAGACCCTCAGATGCTGGAATACCTAGTTATTAAATTAGAAAAAAAATAAGGAAGAAGGGACAAGAAGAGAGGAATAAATGACCAGTTTCAATGCTGTAGGAAGATCGTTATCGGTAGATACCCAAAGGGAACTATGTTTTGCTTTTGCCACAGAAAAATTAATCAAAATTATTTAGGAATCTAGGTAAATACATACAGAAACAAAGATACTAGGGGATTAAAACTGGTAAAGGCCTTCAATCTTGGTGATGAAAAGAGAAAAAATATAAAATCATGAAAATCAAAACAGTTATTCTACTGACAGAGGTGCAGCTCTGAGATTACTATTATCACTAAAAATGAGATCTTATAATTATAAATGGTACCCTTATTTAAAAATACAAGCTTTCTATTAAAAAAAAAAAGAAAGTGCAATAGCTTCTTGTGCACCTGGCAGAGCACAGGGAGCTGAAAATGTCCTTGACCAGCGTAAGCACTACTTAGCAGCAACTAAACCATCTCCACATTATCACCACTCTTTCCAGCAAAAATCCAAAACATAGTCCCATACCAGCTACTACGAAGAAAGTTAACTCTATCCCAGCTGAAACCAGGACACAGTATAAAAGTAAAGAGAAGATTAAGAGTTGTTAGGAAAGGAATATTAAGCATAGCAGAAAATATTCCAGTCATACGTTAACATGTTCAATAGCATATTTCTGTTTACTGTTGTGTCTACCCCACACACACCTTAACTACATACGTTTGGAACTGGAAAGTCAGAGAAATAATAATAAGCAATTAATGGTAAGCAGTTGCTGGTGTATGACAGTTCAGTCGGAGCAGAAAAAAACAAACTGAATTGACATATAAGATCCTGGAGTGGATGGAATGAAGGAAGAGGGAACTGAATTAATTTTCTGTTCCAATATCATGAAGTTGTAGATGTAGATTTAAAGCAAACAAAGTAAATACTTCACCCAATGTGCAGCCAAATTTATAGTTTTTCATGGCAGGCCATAGTGAATGTTAAGTACTTACAGTTGTTCAAAAAATAATTGAAAAATCACAGAAGAAATATTCAGTAAGAAGTATTAGAGTTGAAAAACACCACTCTCACTCTGGGACTTTCTAAGCCA
Source organism: Phalacrocorax carbo (assembly GCF_963921805.1). Lineage (NCBI taxonomy): Eukaryota > Metazoa > Chordata > Aves > Suliformes > Phalacrocoracidae > Phalacrocorax > Phalacrocorax carbo. Next base: position 61,688,972 of record NC_087514.1, on the reverse strand, counting down.
TGAATTGCCAAGAAACCGTAACAGTGCTCTGGGAAAGTATTTTTGCTCTGCTCTTACTAAGTCTTCCATAAATATCCTCTTTGGTCAGTGTCAGAAAACAGATACAGGGCTAGATGAACTTTTGTTCTTATGGCGTGCAAGTACTCTCATGCTACTGTGCCAAAAAAAAAAAAAAAAGAAGGTAACTCGCATTTAAAATGAAGCTTCCACAAGTGGAAAAGAGAGAGGTGGTTCAATAAAGTTGAGAAGTTAACCTTTTCTTCTTTTTTCCCCTTAGTTTTTCATTTGTGTAATCTAACCTTTGGAAAGCTATGTACAGAAAAATGAAGAAGGGGGAAAAAGCTCAAATGCTGGCTTCATAAATTTCTTAAGAAAGAAGAGATGAAATAAAAATTTTTCTGAACTGCAAAAACTCTCTTATTTTTATAAATATGTAATTTACTGCTTAATGACAAGCTTGAGTGGAGATGTTGCATGTTATAAACATCTATAACTGCAAGAATTATATTCAAATAGGTGTTTATCTCCCATATGCACTTCAAGATATTCAGTCTGTTACGGATAGCTTCCACTGACTTTCAAATAGAAGACAACACTGACAAATTCAGTATAAAACAAAGGAAATATTCCAACTGGCATAGGTAATACTTTTTACATTTCCATGAAAACAACCGGTTTCATCACTTTGGTCTTATCACGGAGGTTGAGGTTGAATGACTGAAGAGATCTCCTCCAACTAGACCTATTATTTTATGGTTAGAATATATCCCTTTGTAAACTATCATATTAAGATATTCATGCTGTTAAACCTATTTTCTGAAAGCAGCGGGCCAATACTGAATATGTACCCTTAAGTGAAATCAAATTCTTGTCCCTAATTAAGGAAAAATACAATCTACACTAGATGTTTATACCCACACATCAGCAAACCCTGTAGTTTTTCTGGTTTTATCATTGCTAAAAATGTGTAATTCAAAATTTTTAGACAATCTTTGAGAAATTTATCACTACAATTTACAGACCAATTCAGGAAGTTAGAAAATAGGAGATAAAATATTAAACTTAAGTAAAATAATTGAAGCACACTAGTACTCTTGAAGTTATGCCACCAGTCTCATGCAAATGACAGATTCATTTTTAAATCTGGTTTTTGACCTTCAGCTTCTTCTTGTCAGGAATCCTGAATTAAATATTTTTGAAACTGGAAACAATTTGGTGAGGAAAGTACAGAGTGCTGAGAGTTAATCCATGCTAGTTTGCAATCTAGTGATTTTTCCTTGTTATTATTAAACACCAGCATAATTTGCTAACAGAAATGAACACATCTGTAAAACTCTCCTTTTATTTGTTTTTAGCTCTACACTTTAGTGGGTTTTCTAAGGACTTGAAATTAGCATTTCACCAGAAGAGTAATTAGAAAAAAAAAAATCATAAAAAAGCAACTGTATCCCAAGTGGCAATTCTGACAAAACATATTGCTTTTTAAAAATCTGCTAGGAGAGAAAATTGTGCAGTCAGTACTGCTTTACCATCACAATAACCAGCCCCAGAGGTTTGCATTGAAATAAATATGATTCTCCATTGGATGAACAGTGCTAAATGAAGTATCAAAGTGTTTAACAATAATACCATAATTATGTCTTCTCTTGAGTTTTGTTCTGATGAAGAGTAAAAAATATATTAGAAACTCAATCCAAGAGATTTGTGACACAAAACCAGGAATGAAGCACATGGCAATTAGTATAAGCCCTTACTATTCAAACTTCTCCCACATCATCCAGGCAAATTATAAAATTCCTCCTCTGTACTATAGTGCCTCCTCGAAACACCTCTGGCAGATCACATACATTCAGAAAGTAGGTGGACAGATTGCCATCTACTGTGGTCGCTGTTCACATCGAAGCAATTTGCAGCTTTTTTGTATTTGGCCATATTCACACCAGTAAGTCAGCACAGAAGCTCGTAAGTAGACTGCTGAGGCCCAGGCACAAACACAAGAGCCTTGGTTTTGCCTGCTCCTATGGCCCTTAATCCATGTGTGGGATGAGGCCATCCTGGAATTGGTCCAGCCCTGCCACTCCCTTAGGGCTTGAAGCAAGGATCGTGAATATCTGATGCAGAGCTTCCCACATAGTTTCCTTCAGAAGAAATTAAGTGTGCACAAAATCACTCTGAACTTAAGCAATACCAATTCAAGGGGGAATGATGAGGGAATCTGCCTTAAAGCCACATTACTTCTTTGAACCAAAATGTTGAAGTAAGTTAATGCAGCTGCAGCATTTGTCACCTTATCTTATTCAATTTCTTTTTTATCAACCACTTCTTTAATTTTATTTCACAACTGTAGTTGTGGTTACGGCTCAGTCCATAACAGCACCTTCCTGCCACTCCTTCCTCCTTACGCCGTTCCCCCACTCCAGCGTGGGGTCCCTCCCATAGGATACAGTCCTCCATGAACTGCTCCAGCATGGGTCCTTCCCACAGGCTACAGTTCTTAAAAAACGGCTTCATAATGGGTCCTTTCCATGGGGCTAGTCCTTCAGAAAAAGATTGCTCCATCTTGGGCTCCCCATGGGTTACAGCTCCTGCCAGGAGCCTGCTCTTGTATAGACTCTCCACAGGCTGCAGCTACCTTTAAGGCACGACCACTTGCTCTGGCGTGGGGTCCTCCATGGGCTGCAGGGGGACAATCTACTACACCATGGTCTTCTCCATGGGCTGCAAGGGAAACTCTTCTTCAGCACCTGGGACACCTCCTCCCCTCCTTCTTCTCTGGCCTTGGTGTCTGCAGGTCTTTTTCTCTCACGTTTTCCTCGCTCCTCCCTATCACACACTGCTGCTCAGCATTTTTACTGTATCTTAAACGTGTTTTCACAGAGGTGCCAGCAGCACCACTGATGGGCTCAACTTTGGCCATGGTAGGTTCCTTTTGGAGCCAGTTGGATCCAGCTGTGTCTGGCACAGGGCAGCTCCTGATCTCTTTTCACAGAGGCCACCCCTGCAGCCCCACTGCTATTAAAACCTTCCTATGTATACCCAATACAGAAAATTTTTCAAATTATTTGCATAAAAAATTTAGTGATTACTACTTTTGAAAAATCAAACCTGAAACATTGATGATTTAAAAAACATCTTGCTAGGTCGTGTTAAACTACAATGGTTGCATCTTAAAAATACATGTTGTCCATCATTCTATTTTTAAAATCTATGGATATTTTTCTAAGAACGCTATAAACTTATCATATTAAAGTTGGAAATTAAACTTAAAAAAAAAATTAGTCTATGCATCCAGAAACTCCAGTTTAGCATTTTGCACTTAGATTCTGTACAAGTCCACTAGAAAATATAATCAATTAATCAAATATTTAATAATCAGATATGTACAATAATAATTAGAGACAATACAAAAGAACAGTTATTATTCCTCAAAATTAGTTTGTAAGTTTGTTTCAATGTCATAATCACAGACAAAATAGAAAGTCTCCATAAACAGCATGTTTTGGGTACTGATCTATATCATCAACAAGGGTTTTTTCTTCATTTTACCCCTTCCTAGATGAACCAGTTAGATCCATTTAGTATTTGTTGCCATGCTATTTGCCAAATAATACAGCAATTAATTTAAACAGTATTCTCCATTCCAAATAGTACAATCAATAAAACTGCATAGTAACAATGATCTCAATTGTTTCATCAGTTCTGCTCATCTTGTATAACAGAAGTTAACCTTTCAAAAGCTGCATATGGAAATAGTTTAAACCAACATACTGCCAGCTAAGAATAATATTAAGCACTCACATTTTGTGCAAAACATAATATTAACTTTTGTGTTCAGAACTTCAATTTGCATGATTTACTACCATGAGTGGCAAGAGTTTGCACAAATTCTGTATTCTGTGGAGGTATACATATTAAAGAGCAAGATAACTGCCAATATGAAATAATTTAGACAAGGACATAAGGACTTCACTTCTGTATTTTGATACAATTTTTAATCTTACTAAAACTATTATTAAAGAAAAAAGGTTGCCATTGTTCATAAGTTTTAAAAGTATAAATCATCCATAGATCAATTATTAACACTGTATATTGTTCTAAACAACTACAATGAAACTCCCAAATCATCTCAGAAATACAGGTTTTGGAAAAGCTAGGCTGTCGGACAACCATGCTTTGCTCTGGAATTCATTCCTGGTGCAGCGAGCAATTTGTCAATGGAGGGATAGTTATGGAAGCACAGTTGTGACCCTTCTCCCTTAGGAATGGAATGGGCGAGGGAGAAGTGGTGTGAACCCAAGGCTGTTGTGGAAAGGGTAGAGAAATGCCATGGAAACAAGCAAGATGGCAGAGGCAAGGGGACCATGTGTGCCATACTGGGTGCCTGCCTGATGCAAGCGCAGAACCAGTATAAATATTTTAGGCAGGTGGAAAAGGATAATTCTGAGAGTCAATTAGAGATCGAATGCTTAAAGGCAGAACTACAATGCGAGAGAGAGCGGATATGTTTACTACAACGGAAGATTGAGATTATGTTAACCCAAGTGAAAAAGACCCCCCCAGTGTTGTCCAAATTCAGAAGTTGATTGTGGGAACAGATCCCAAGGATTGGGATGGGGATATCTGGGGAGATTCTGATGAAGCTGGTGTTGATGAAATGGAGGAGGTAGAGGAAAGGGATATAAGACCTCTTATCAAAACAGAGAGACATTCGGGCTCATGGGGTGGGAATCCCCAAACTACTGCCCGTACCATCCCTGAGCTCAGTGATTTGCCAGTTAAGTTTTCACACAAACTGAGTGAGACAGAGATGGAATATCTATGGCATGTTTCGCTTACTGGAGGTGATCAGATATCATTGAGTGATGATGAAGCTCGAGGTTTTGGGGGACCCGGTGTGTTTCTAAGTGATGGGCCAGCTGGCAACCATTCTATAACTTCTCGGGTGGCTTACTGGGCTAGTAGTATAGACCTCAAAGAATGAGGGGAGACTATTACCATTCAGATAAGGCGATTGTCGGAATTGGCAGAAGGGGTACAAAAGGCTGCTTGTATACAGGCAGTGTATGAAAGGAGGCAGCAAGGCATACCAATGGCTGCACCAGTAGATCCTGCCCACCTCAGGCTTCTCGTTAGGCGGTTACCAGATGCTTTAAAAATACATGTCCAGTCCCTTGGAAAGAGAATTCAGAGGGCCATATAATGCAGTTGACAGAACCCCCTGAATCTGCCTGCACATGTGCTGATGTGGGCCGAAACACTGCATAGTACAGTCACCCACAGGTGTGAAACAGGGTGGACAGACCCAGGTGGTGGTGCAGATGGGAGCAGAAGGGTCTGGCAAGCCAGCTGCAGGCCTCATCCTAGATGCCCCCCCACCCACCCTGGGAATCTGAACCCTTCTGAAGTAAGTCGGATCGAGCTGGTGGTCCGGAGAGGACTATCTTGTGGCAGAAAGCGCTGGGGCCACCTTGAGCGCTGTTACATGGGCAGGCGATGGAGCATATACAGAAGCTAGTGGAATTACTGGAGGGAAAGACTGGGAACATATAGAAGACACCAGCGACAGCCCCAGGATGGGAAGTTGAACCCTTTTGTATCTTTGCAAGGACAAGTGAACTGAAAAGCTAAAAGTTGCGGTCTGGGGTTTGGGCCGCCCAGTCTGCTTGGTAAATTCCTGTCAATGGCCCGCCACTAAGGAACCTTATGTACATATTCCTGTTGGTTCAAAGCGGGTAAGTTCAGAGTTTTTTATCAACACAGGAGCTCAAATTAGTGCTCTAAACAGGCAGCAGGCAGACAAGCTTGGAATCAAACCATTGAGAAAAGCTATCAATATAGAAAGGGTAACAGGTGCAGCAAAGAAGTGTCCTTTAGCCTGAGCCGAGTTTTGGCTGCCTGGGGAGAAGCAGATGACAGCTGTGGAGGTTGCTTTGAGCCCTTCTAAGGGAAACATGTTAGGGTCTGATGTCCTAGCAGGTAAGCTATGGCACCTCCCCAATGGCAGCTTCAGCAGCTGCAGAGTAGGAGCTGCTCACATTCAGACCCTGCAGTCCGCTCCCACACTGCCACCATCCAAGGTAACCTGTGTTTCCCAATATCCCTTGCCAAGCACAGTGAAACTGGGAATCATCAAAATTATTACTGAGTTTGAAAAAAGGCAAATAATCAGCCACGTTCATTCTCCCTGTTACTCCCCAGTCTGGCCAGTTCGCCAGCCAGACAACTATTGATTATTGGAAATTGAATAGCAATACCCCACCAAAACAGCTGCTGTCCCAAATATAACCTTGGTGGTGACTGCAATACAAGCAGCAGCCCACCCGTGGATGGCAGCCTTAGATGTCAAAGACATGTTCTTCGTGATTCCCTTAAAGAACGAGGACACATCCCAGTTTGCCTTTATCTGGGAGAGGACCCAGTACACCTTCAGCTGACTTCCACAAGGATACAAACGCTCTCCCACTATCACTCATAATGCTTTGGCTGTGCTCCTTGACACTGTTAAAGTGTCACTGGGTGTTCACATATACCAATATATAGATGACATCCTGGTGGACAGAGACAGTAAGGAACAGGTTGGACAGGTAGCCAAGAGTATTTGGAACTTATTGAGGGAAAATGGGTTAGATAGTCCACCTTCCAAATGCCAAGGCCCAGGGCAAAGAGTCAAATTCTTAGGGGCTTGGTGGATAGTGGAAGCTATCACAGTACCCGATGATGTCCTATTGGCCATTGATGGGCTGGAGACCCCAGACTGCAAAACAAAATTGCAACATCCACTGGGCACACTGAAGTACTGGAGGAAACACATACCTGGTGATTGCCCACCCTCTGTATGACTTGCTTTGAAAGAACAGGAAATGGGGTTGGACCCCACAACATAATGTCTGTAAGGGATCATAAACTTTGCTAACTGTCTCAAAGCTTGTTTGCAATGAATCTGGGTGAACTCATTGCAAAACCTCATAACAGATTAACCAAACTCAGAACAAATAAGAAACAGACACCCAAACCCAGCTTCAACTGGAGTCAAAGGATGACCACATCATCCTGGGGGATGTGCCTAGGCTCGGGTGGCCACCCCCACCTGCCAAGGCATGTGTTGTCCACAACAAAGGATCACAGCATAGGCTTCTTAAACCATCAGTTACAAGAAGACAGCAAGATGACCATTCTCTGATTCTATGACCATCCAAAACCGAGCGATGTTAGACTTAATCCTATTAAAGGAGAAAGGTGTATGCGGGAGGCTGAATCTATGGGTAGACAACTGTTGCATGCACATCCCAAACATTTCAGTGCCACTACAAGAACACTTGAATAAGATTAAGAAAGTAGCTGAAGACACAGGAGAAATTGCCACTGCACTAGGGACTAATTGATTGGGGAAAGTTTTCAATGTGTTTGGATTTTCTTTGTTGGGGTGGCTAACTAGCCTCCTTCAATCTTTGATAATGATCATAATTACGATTGTTGCAGTTTGTATTATTATAAGATCTATTAAGAACACCATAATGAAATCTGTGTCCACTGTGAAGTTCACTCCCTTAAAACCTGCCACTGAGACTAATGCTCCTCTAAATCCCACTTGTGAAACTGCCATGCCCCTAAACCAGACCCATGCAATTGGCAATCCCCCACCTGAGGGAACTTCCCGGGATTGAGTGCCCTCACCTTCTTTTGGGTGAGTGATTTCTTCTGGATATATCCGTGAGTCAGCCCTCGCCCTCTCCCTGGGTAAGCAAGTCTACCTTCTGGGTACCCAGGAGAGGGAGATAGTTCCCCTTCGTGAGTGTGCATGTGTGTGTGCGTGCACTTCAGACCATCATTCTTGTGTATTCTGGTGTAGTGATAATACCCTGACTGACAACTGAAACCTGTTATGTGTTAAATGTTATCAGAGGGTTGACTGATTTCAGTTTATCCCTGTTTCTCACTGGTTTTTGCTGTGGTTTTGGCTGTTCTGTGAAATAAAGTTGTTTAAACTTGTCCTTTGTCTTAGTCAATTTTAGTGTACCTCTGTGACAATTCCATAACACAATACCCATATCCCTTATGTCTACTCGCTAAGCTGTATTAATTCAGATCAAGATGCACAAAGATCTTTAGACATCTGTGGCTTCAATCTCACATATGGTCCCCTTTGCTAACCTAAACATCCAATCACCTATATTTTACAGCAATCATCAACCTTATGCACTCTTCTAACGTTGCATGTAACATGTTATTTTGTTTGAACTCAAGCTACCATCCCAGAAAAAAAGGCTCCCAAATCTGAAGTCAAAGCCAGTTGTTTCAAGTTATTGATGGTATTAGAGCAAATTAGGGGCAGTTTCAGAAATTAGAAAGGCGCAACAATGACACCTGGATGTCGCTACAGAGGAACAGACAGGTCCCACCTAAGATATAACTTGAGTTAGGCTGGAATCCTTGAAAAAGCCACTCCTTCCTTAACTCGTTTTTCATCTAATGGCAGCAGTAAGGTTAAAAATATGGTAACTAACTCTACAAATCCCTGCCTTCAAATACTGCTGGCCAGATCTCCAATGCCATGACTGATCTGGGGATGCACTCTTTGTAGTGTTATTTTTCTCAGATGGCTGTTTCTATCTTACTAACATTTTGCTGCTGTGAATACAGAGTTCACTGAGGCATTAAGGACTTACACATTCCTCCTTTCCTCTAATATTGTTGACCTTTTATTTTACTCGTGTTGACAATGGGGTTTTGTTGTCACAGAATGTTTATGGTGGTACCACTTGCTCTGCCTGCAGCCAGAGACCAGGAGCCCTTGAGACAGGGAGCAAGTATGATTAGGATACTATGGCATGCCCTGGCAAAGAGTCCTGACTGGAAATACGGCTGAATACTACAGGACTACTCAATCTTGGTGGTGATGCACCACAGAACATGGTTCCCACCCCAAACTGAAGAAACTGCTCCTGGCACAACAGATGCCTCAGTTCACAGCTCTGGATGGAAAATGCTTCCATCAAGTTCATACTATCTCCCCCTGTGGTTGGGGCAGGCAGAAGCAATATCATTGCCTGTAGATGCTGTACTCCAGTCAAGGAGCTCTGTCACCAAGCTGAAGGAATGGACCAACAGGAACCTTGTGAAACTCAGCAGTGACAAAGTCCTGCACCTGGGAAGGAAGAGTCCCTTGCAGTAATAGAGGGGTGGTGGGTTTTTGAAAGTAGCTGTTGCTTGGAGACTAGCTGGGCATCGGTCTGCTGGTGGTGCAGGACTGCTTTTGCGTAACATTTTTTTCCTTCAATTGTTAAACTGTCTTTATTTCAACCCATGAGTATTTTTCTCGATTTTGCCCTTCCAATTCTCTCCCCCATCCCACTGTTGGGGAGTGAATGAGGACTGGGTGGGAGCTTACCTGTCAGTTGGGGTTATCCCATTAGAAACAGGCTGCCCAGAGAGGTTGTGCAGTCCGGGAGGTTTTTGAGACCCCACTGGACAAAGCCTTGAGCTACCTGGTCTGACCTCAGAGCTGACCTTGCTTTGAGCAGGAGGTTGGACTGAAGATCTCTGAGGTCCATTCTAGCCTGACATGTTTTGCAATTCCTGCAATTGCAATTGATCTGCAGTTCTTGTGAATCAGAGAGAGAAACAGCTGCAATTCAGTCAGTTCCCACCCTAGTCTTTGGATGGTAACTGTTACCAATCCACCAGATAACGGATTACATAATTACAGTTGACAGTAAAATACAATTTTTAATTTTATCCTTTAAAATGGTAATCAATAGCTTTGAAGACAATCTTATCCTAAAGTGATCAGCTATGAAAAGGTAAACACTGCAGAGACATTCACTTTTATGATAAGGAAGCAGAGACTACTAGGCCCTGTCTTCACCTTTTGACTTTTCTAAAAAGATGTGAAGTTGTGTGAGTTACAGGTGTGATACTAACAGACAGAGCAGATCACAGATGTTTAATATTCTATGAAAGTAACATTTGAAAAAACAAACAAAAAAACTCCAACACATCCATGTAACTAAAAGATATTTGAAATACAGTAATAAGCTTTAGCAAATAAGCATCTCTCTGGCCACATCTCCAATCTCAAATTACTTGCATTACAAAGAAATAATGAAAATGCTGATATGATATGGTATGATATGATGTGATATGATAGGATATGGTAAAACAAATACCAGTAAAGAAAGATCCAAACCAGGTGTTTGTTATTGAAAGTATATTATAAAAGTAAGCTACATGTGTGAATTGCAATTTGCTGCTTCTGAGCCTTCACAGAAATATAGGAAAATCATAGAATTGCATTTAAAAGCAGACCTTAAGTACAGAACCTCTCTCTTTTAATCTTTTCCAAGTGTAACTATACCCCAAATCTGGTCCTAGTTCTCAGACTGCCATTATTCAACAGTAAATGCACATAAATGGCATTAAATTATTTGTTATTTAGGCAAATAAGAATGTTACTGTTTCTCACTGTCAAACTTGTAATATTGTCCTGGTTTTAGCTGGGATAGAATTAATTATGTACATTTACTGATTGGTTGGAGGGTTTTTTTGCTTTCTCATACAGCTTTCAGAGTCTCAATGAAACTGGGAGCCTTCTGGATTGCTACTTAATTATTGGCATAGAAAAACATAAAATAAAGGAAATACCCACAGCTAAGAGTCTCTGAATAATTTATCACATCATTTTTAGCAGTACAATAAGGTTTAAAAGTGAACAAATCTTTAGAGGAATAAAAAATAAGAAATAAGGTTCTTCCTTCAGTTCTTGCTTCCTTAAGATGAGATTCAATATTCAGCAAAACAAAGAAATTTCTTGTCTCACAGCTTTTTTTTGCTTTGACCTTCACCAGGACTCTGTAACTACCAAGGTTTACTTAACCACTTCTGTTCCTCACAGTCTTCACTTTTGCTCCCTAGTCTTGTCAGACTTGTAATTTCCCCCAGTCCTTTTAAAAATTACATAATATTTCTTTCTGTTTCTGTACCCTACAGAAATTCAAAGTCACTGAGTTCTAGTTGTCCAGGCCTGGTAATGCAGACAGGGCTGCTCTGTCTTGAGCAACTCTTGTTTTAGGGACATATATGGACATTATGAAGTAGTAATTCTTTTTGAGAATGCTCCCCAAGTAATCAAACTAAGCAATGCACATACCTTACTTTTAACAAGCAGCTTACTTCGTGCATGTTGATGATGAAAACTCAATTTAGTCAGTGTTGTTTTATTTTTCATCTCCAGAAGTCCCTGAATTTCTTTTACCTGCAACTTCATTCTTTTGTTCTCTTCTTCCAAACTTTGCTTTTCTGCTTTAATTGTCTCTCTCTTTCCCCATTCAGATGTATTCTCAAATGGCATTCTTTCCAGCTGGGAAGGGTTGGGTAGGGGGAAGAACAACCAAAAGAGAGAAAAAGAAAGAGGAATAAGATTATTTTAAAAACCTGTCCTTTATAGGGTGAGGCTAATGGCCTCACCCCAGAGTAAGGTGGGCATCTTAGAAATCAGTCCAAGGTATGTCTTCTGTGTTGCATAAAGTTAAGGACTTGAAATTGAAAGGAAAAAAAACCAAGAGGTACATTAATTGTACCTTTACAAAAGTAAAGCATAGGTGATGTTTTAATATAGTAACTGATAACTAAATCTTATTTCTTTCCCTGCTATTTATGGAACAACAGTATTAAAAAAAAATTAACAGAATTTGTTTTAAATAACATTGAGGATGATTTTGGTCTGACAGTGTCAAAGTTTACTTTTTATGCCCCAACATGAAAAATCAGCATGTTTTTAGTTATAGCCTGTTTACAGGAGGAGAAGGACTATAATGAACATTAATTAAACTGAAAGTTCAAAAGTATGTCTTCAGTACTGGAAACCACTATCCTAATAACCAGAGGAAGGATTTTTAAGTTTTCACAATACTCCATTTCTTGAGGTCACAATTAATAGTCTTAAGAGAAATACTGTCTTTTATGGCCAATGCTGTAACCTTATTTTAGAATAACCAAGCTTTCTGCATTCATTTATCTAATCCACAAGTAGGATGAATTAAATACATCAACAAAAAGCCATGTTACTATGTCATATAAAGTAATTATCTAATAACTGATTTTTATTTACTCTTCAGAGACAACTAGACAGAGGTTTTGTCAAGAATGTATGCAATGTTCCTGAGATTTCAGAAGAAAAACTGGTAAAATGAATTGATCTTCACAGTGCTAAACAGGTACTAACTGATATTTATCAGGAGATTATTACTGACAAGCACTTACTATTAACAAATTGTTATTAAATGGTATTTATAAGAAGATTAAAAGATATTAAGATAGATTGAAAATTGTGAAAATGAAAGATTCCCATTCTTTCAACTGAGATAAAAAAGATAAGAGAAATGTTAATCCATAAAAGTCAAAATTCTAAGAACTTTACAATTTTTGGTTCTTTGAGAACTCAAATTGATTATTTGATAAACATAGAGACTGACAACACTGCAAGGCACTGAAGAAACAGGATGTCTGTGCCAACAAGGCTTTGAAAGAGCCAGGGAGGTGTACTTTTTCAGATATTGGTTACTTTTATTTTAAAATCAATTTCTGGCAAATAATGAAAAGCTACTGAACATGAAGCAAAGAGAATGAGGTGTTACAGCATCAGAGACACATAATTCAGACCCTGTGAATTGTAACAATGTGATTATCTAGCTAAACCAAATAGTGAACTTGTCTGTTCCCACCTTATTACTGAGCAAATAAAACCAGTTAGGAACTGCATAAAGTTGAAGAGGTTTATTCAGATTTTCAGAGGAAAGTAGAAATGGTTTTTGAGTCTTTCTAGTTTGGATAAAGATTATATTCAATGGAAAATAACAAGTGATTGTTTACTAATAATGATAATATTTTTTCCAGATATTTCTTTAGCTAGTATTCTATATATGATAAACTAGAGGATTCCCCAAAAGAATGAGTAAAGTAGGGGGAAGAAAAAGGCTCCACAAGCTTCATCTTCTCATGATAAAGAACAATAAAAGACAAACAGCAATGCTGATGTTTCAAACAGTTTCCAGGTATAAATCAGACCCTGACCATAAGCTTATCCATTTGAAAATGAGGTTTGTAATGTCCAAAGGCTTACATTATATAGGCATGGGCAATTTATGAACTAAAGTTGCATCTAAACACTAAACTAGAATAAATAGGAAATCAGAGACAAAAGAACTATGACATTACAAGAAAATACTTCATTAGCAAATTAGTTACAGCCATCTCCAAATTCCATTTCTAAGCCAATGCACATGTGGCATGACAATCACCAAATGTATGAAATTTAAAAAGAGCAACTGGCAGATTGTCTACTTGGGACAGGGTAATCCTGGTTATACGTATAAACTGGGAGATGAGAGGCTGGAGAGCAGCCCCACAGAAAGAGATCTGGGAGTTTGGGTTGATGGCAAGTTGCATATGAGTCAACAATGTGCCCTGCCAGCCAAAAGGGCTAACCATGTCATGGGCTGCATCAAGCACAGCATAGCTGGCCAGCCGAGGGAGGTGACTCTCCCACTCTATACTGCACTGGTATGGTCCCACCTCGAGTACTATCTGTAGTTTTGTCTGCCTCAACATAAGAAGGACATTGAATTATTAGAGTGTGTCCAGAGGAGGGTGACCAAGATAGTGAAAGCTCTCAAGGGAAAGATTTACAAGGAGGGCTGAGGTCATGTGGTTTGTTCAGCTTGGAGAAGACAAGGCTGAGGGGTTAATTCATCACAGTCTCCAACTTCCTCAAGAGAGAGGTGATGATCTTCTCTCTCTGGTGACCAGTGACAGGACATGAGGAAATGGCATGAAGCTGCATCAGGGGAAGTTCAGATTGGACATTAGGGAAAGGCTTTTCACTGAGAGGGTGGTTGGTCACTGGAACAGGCTCCTCAGGGAAGTGGTCACGGCAGCACCAAGCCTGTCAGAATCCAAGGAACATCTGGACAATGCTCTTAGTCAGATGGTATAGCTTTAGGTAGTCCTGTGAGGAGTGGGGAGTTGGACTCGATGATCATAATTGGTCTCTTCCAACTTGAGATATTCTGCGATTCTACAGACAGAAGATGAGTACCAACTACTTCCCTTAGAAAAGTCAATTGTCAAAGAGTTAAAAGCTGATCAGATTATGTTTAAAGGCATTTTATTCTACCAACAAACGACACTTCCTCAGGCTTTTCCTTCTTATTATGGATTATTTTCTCCCCTTAATAAAGAAAACAACAAGAACAATAAATTAACAACCTTCCCAACGCACACATGCAACAGAATGCCTAAAATCTTGGCCAGTCTTAACATCATGAAACACTGTTGGAGGGTACTATTTGGAGAGAACTCTGAAACAATTCTTAAAGTTAAAATGGTCCTTTGATCTAATATTAGGCAAACTAGCAAGTAAGAAAGGAAGATATTCCTTTCATACTCTGTATCATATTGGCAGACTAACAGGGAAATAATTTTAACTTTTTAAACGATTATACTATTCAGCAGTTGGCTTTACATTATGGACTTGATCTTGTATGAAAAGAATTTACATGGCTACAAAACTACAAGTTTTTGGGGGTGGTCCATCTGGGTGAAGAAAAATACAACAGCATGAAAGGCCTATGTATTTTATATTCATACTACCTCACAGTATTTGGAGGCTATTTACCAAGCAAAATTCCTTAGAATATGATAAACATCTGTACTGAGATTAAACAGGGAATCAGGGAAGGATAATTTTGTACCCTTGGTTTTGGACTTGGGAGTTTTTTTGACATGGTCTACCCACTGGTGACGGAGTACAAGATGTTAACTCCAGTACGCAAGACAATGTTAGATTCCCAAATGTACCTAATAAGGTCTTTAAAATCTATCCACTGAATTTCTGTAAAATAACTGGAAAAGAAGGAATCATATACCTTTATTTAGCCCCAAATCTTTTTTTCTCCTTCCTCAAATTGTGCAGATTTATAGTTGTTCAAATACCATCTACTGGACTACAACCACAAAAACTGTATTTTTCTAAATAAATATGCAGTCATAATGTCTTACGAGTACCCATGAAAGATTTGAAACACAAGAAAACCCTATGTTGCTACAAAGCATCTGCCAAAAAACACAACTCAAATTTTGAGACTGAAAGTCCACCTTTTCATAGTGATCAATACCAATCCATTTCTGGCAGACTTCAAGTAGAAAGAAATCACAAAGCCACCCAAGACTGAATTTCAGTCAGGCAATTAAGCACAAGATGACTTCCAAACCAAGATCTGAAGTAAAAAATAAATTACTTATTTCTGTGTCTGTAAAATTTCAGTTGATTGCACCGAAGATGTCTACAAGCCCTAATAATGATAAATTTATGATATTCAATTATTTAATATAACATACGCATTAAAAACTCCATAATAAAGTCAGAAAAAATACAAACTTGTACAAAATCATGACTAGACAATTTTGGTATCATTGATTTTAGTATAAATCATTGTCCAGCAAAGTACCAGAACTCATTTTCTGAAATACTAATTTTCAGACTGTTAGCAATCAAGGCTGGTTTGTTGTTCATTAGAGTTCTCCTGAACTATACCTTGCGCTTATTTCAAATAACACTCTTCATATAACACTCTCATAGAAAGTATTCCCTCTCTTTTTCCTCTTAGGTAAAGAATGTGCAAAGTGAGGTGCCAGATCCCAGCTTTCAGATTTCAAATCAGAATGCCAACTTCACAAAGTCATCATGTGTAATTGTGTCACTCTGAGCTAAAAAGATGATCAGCCTTCTGCTGAGTAGACAGAATTTGTCTCTCATACCTGTGCAATGCATTACTAATCCAACCCATACCCCAAAACCGCTGCCAGGGCCCTTCCAGCTCCAAGAGTTCAGCGGCAGCACTCAAGGCCAGCTAGCTGATATGAGCTGTTGTAAAGAGCCCTTGTAAAAAGCTGCAAGACTCAACAGAGGGAAGTCTCTCTCTGCCTCAGGACTGCTTTTAATCTGAATATTCCACACCCCATCCTTGATGGAGCTATGTTGCAAATATTTACACATTTGCATTTAAAACAGACAGGAGAGGTTCATATGAATGTAATATAGATTGCAGAGAACAGCTTTGATACCCTTATTTTCTAATGAGGAATACAGGCGTTCCTGAACTGACTAGTCTCCTCTTTGTATATGAACTTTTCAACACATTTTGACTTGAATCAAATAAAATTATTATGTCTGAATTTATATTTTAACTCATTTATTGGAAAACTGAAATATTGTTATTAAAAAGTTAATGAAGGAGAATTTATTAATTTTTAAAATATGAAAATAACTGAAAATTACTGACCAAGTTTTAGTAGGTAGCATCTTTGCTGAGTGTGCTGGTTTTGGCTGAGAAGGGGTTAATTCTGTTCACTGTAGTGCCTGTGGTGGTCAGGGACCTTTCCAGCTTCCCGGGCTCTGCCACATTGGCAGGAGGCCGGGAGGGGCGGGGCCACAGCGGGGGCGGCTGACCCCGACGGGCCAATGGCAGGTTCATTCCATACCATGTAACACCACGACCAGTATATTAAGGGGGCAGTTGCGGCTGGGGGGGCACTGGCACATGTGGTTTATTTTGGTGGTTCATACCCTGCTGGGTTTCGTGCCTCTCATTGTTTTTCTTTCCATTGCATTTTTGTTGTTGTTTCTTTTTATTTTAATTATTAAACTGTTCTTATCCCAACCCACGAGCGTTACCCTTCTGATTCTCTCCCCCATCCCACCTGTGAGGGAGTGACTGTGTGGGGCTGAGTCGCTGGCTAAACCACAACAGCTACTTAATCTTCCTAAAGAATGATGCACACATTTATTTTCATTGAGACTTAAGGAATATTCTTTTACATTACCTTTCCTGAATTTTGTGTTCTATATTAATAGATAAGCTAACGAAGTCATTAAAATTTTTAAGCAGGATACTTCTGGCATGCAGAATAATGAGCATGTGTAAAGATACGTGTTGATATTTGCAGAACAAAAAAACCAAACAAAGAAAAATATTTGTGGCTTACAACATTTGCCCAATGGCATACATTAATCCAATTTTACTTATCATTTGTTACTCAGTCATATTTGCAAAACAATTTGAGCAATTCTTAACTCTTTAAGCAGTGTGGGTACTTCATGTATTAGGTGTGAGAAATATTTCCTTGTTAGCTATTTGTTCCATGAATTAGCTTCACTCTTTTAATTTAATTAGGAACTAAAACATCTTAATGGCTTACTGATTGATCATGACAGAAGGAACAGTCTGCTCACTACAAAGGCCTCAGAAAACCTATGAATGTACAGTGTTACGCTTCTAGTTGTGCATTTGAATCCATAAAAAGAAAGTTGGGCCAGTTTTACATATATTTTTAAAAAGTGAGTTAGAAGTTACACTGTTATATTATTTTGATGTTTGCCTTACTTCAAAGATGAAATACAGATATTCACAGCAGTAATATCCTATTCAAGAATCACACTACTGTTTTTCTGATTGAAGTGTGACTTCACATGACCAAGTGCTGGGTCCTGCACTTGGGTCACCACAACCCCATGAAACGCTACAGGCTTGGGGAGGAGTGGCTGGAGCTGCCTGGCAGAGAAGGACCTGGGGCTTCTGGTTGACAGCTGGCTGAACATGAGCCAGCAGTGTGCCCAGGTGGCCAAGAAGGCCAACAGCATCCGGGCTTGTATCAGGAATAGTGTGGCCAGCAGGAGCAGGGAACTGATCATGTCCCTGTACTCAGCATTGGTGAGGCCGCACCTTGAATGTTGTGTTCAGTTTTGGTCCCCTCAGTACAAGAAGGACATTGAGGTGCTGGAGCGTGTCCAGAAAAGGGCAATGAAGCTGGTGAAAGATCTGGAGAGCAAGTCTTATGAGGAGCAGCTGAGGGAGCTGGAGTTGTTTAGCCTGGAGAAACGGAGGTTCAGGGGAGACCTTATCACTCTCTACAACTACCTGGAAGGAGGTTGTAATGAGGTAGGTGTCAGTCTCTTGTCCTAAGTAACAGGTGACAGAACAAGAAGAAATGGCCTCAAGTTGCACCGGGGGAGGTTTATTTTGGATATTAGGAAGAATTTCTTCACCAAAAGGGTTATCAAGCTGCCCAGAGAGGTGTATGAGTCACCATCCCTGGAGGTATTTAAAAGACATGTGGATGTGCTTAGGGACATGGTTTAGTGGTGGACTTGGCAGTGTTAGGTTTATGGTTAGACTCAGTGATCTTAAAGGTCTTTTCCAACCTAAATGATTCCATGATTCTATGAGTTGTATTTTTAAGGAAGAGGTGATGGTACATTCATATAAAACCTATAAACTTAAACACTTTGGGAAGATGCTTCTCTATCATTCATGTCATTCTTCCAAAGTAGAGTAGGGAGACTACAGCAGAGAAAAAAATCAGGTCTGCCATTAAGTAAATAAGAAGCAAAAGTAAGTATTTCATGATCACTTTACTGTAATTTTGTGAAAAAAATCTTTCAGGATTATGGCCTTTCAGAATGCAGAATTCACCCAAGTCTGCTTAGCCCTCTTTGAGATGTTGTAAGAGGGTCTTTCTATAACTTGGTGCTTTAAGTTCAGGAAAAGATTAAATGCAACAACTAAAGACAATGCTAGGTGATAAATCAGATTTTTGAGAACATATTCCTCTCATTAAACAGTGAAACAAAACAAAACAAAACAAGCTTCAGGGATCTGTTTCCCTCTAGAAACAAGATTAGAATGTTTTTATCATTTGAAAAAACTCACCAACCTTATTTTCCAATTATGAGCTCCCTGCTTTTAGAGAAAGTAACTTTCTCATTTTAAAAAGGAAGAAAAAAAAGTAGTTACATATGCTGATGGACTCTGTAGATTGTTTCATAACTGTTATAAATAGAGCCTCTCTTGAGGGACCTACTGCCCCTCACTGAGCTTGAATGCACCCCTGGGATCTTTGATCTGCTCCATGCTATATAGTTTCAAAAGGCTGAAAATCACCTCATCCATTGTGCAAGTAACTTGTGCAGACCTGGTTTCCTTTCCACTACACAGCCACAGAAAATAAGTGTTTTGAGACCTAACACAGCAAGATGAAGAAAGCAGCTAAAGGAACTTTTCTCAGTAAGGAAGTTGAGCCAGGTGCTATTGAAAATGCAACACAAGGTGAATGTTCAAAAAGCGTTAGCTGTTTTGGAACAACCAAATGAAGTTTCTGTGCATATTTATGTGCATATAAAGTACATACATGTATGTAGATGTGTATACACACAGACATGTTTCTGTGTTTCTTTAAAGGGAACTTGGCATTTTTTTTAAAAAAAATTTTTTTCCCTCTTCATTACATGAAAAAAAATTTGGCCTTTAAATTAATCTATTGCTGCCCTAAAGTCTACTGTCTCTTTTCACTTTTCACAAAAAAACACTTCACAGGAGCAGTAATATTTATTTTTCATTTTGAAATTTATTACTTACACACTTACATAATTTATTATTTATGGTGTACATTTGGGGTTGTCCTGTGCAGGGACAGGAGTTGGACCCGATGATCCTTGTGGGTCCCTTCCAGCTCAGGACATTCTATCATTCTACTGAAAATTCAATTTAAAAATGCAAATTGACTGAATAGCAATGACACCTCTCTCACATCTACACTGCAAAGGATTTCAGAGGTCATAAGTGTATTTTAGATGCTCTTGGGTGGAAATACAGATTCTGATTTAAAAGGAATTGAAAGCAACAAGTGAAAGAAAGAACTTGCAACTCAATGTTACATGTGAAAAACTCAGGATGTTTCATTTTTCATTCAAATGTGAATATTTTCTCTCCAGAAAATGTCTTCACAAATTTGTACTGAACTTTACTTTTCAGCAATAGGGAGACCAGAATAATGGTGGAAGCATAGAGTGAGGTCAAGGTACTGTCCATGAAGTGGATAATTGCTAAGGTGAATGGTGGAAATGAAGTACAGTGTACTGACCTTTTGAAACTGGATAATTATGTCTTAGAGCTAACCTACACCATTTTATGACTAATATTAAAGACAGAGGCACTGAGAAAAACAGACACAGAAAAAGGAACTCCTCCTGGTACAGTTCATTAGCAGGAAAATCTTGATGCTGTAGTTCAGTTTAAGTCAACGTAACAGTGGTTGAGGCTCAAAAAGTTTTATTGAAACAAGATTTTTCTACTTCCCTTCAGTCAAGGGAAGATGGGGTAGACAGGATGGAGGACAACAGTTAAGTTGTCTACCAATTTTTAATGGGAATACTGAGAGAAAAAAAAAAAAAAGAATAGCAAAAAGGAAATGTAACAATCAATATGATTTCAGGCGGAAACCACAAAATTTTCCACACAACCCTCAGGAGCAAGGGAGAATAAGAAAGCAGCAGTTTTGTCAGGTTTTAGCATAAAGTTTTGTTACCTTCCTATAAAACTTGGGAAAAGTTAGGAAAGCATACTCAGAGAGTTATGATATCCAGCTTTCTAAAAAAAGCATTTAAAATAGAGATGGACAGAAGACAAATGTTACGGTAAAAAGCTGTAGCTTTGATTTGATCTGAATGGCAATGGTACCAGGAAAAAAAAATACCAGAAATTCTCTCTGCAAAACCTTTTTCTTTGACAAAACTGGCACTTTTTAATAATAATATTTCCTGAGAAAGATTCTTCAAACATCCAAAATAAAAGTTGTCCATACAAGATACTGCAAATTACATGGAAGGCTTTTTCCACAGCAGAATTTTCTGAAAACAGAAGAGTTTAATTTATTTATTTACAGTCTGAACCTTACTCAACCATGCCAAAACATTGTCTAATGCTATCTGTGTTCATGCTAATGATGTACAGGCAAACCAGATATGGCCTACAGACTTGTGACCCAGAAAGGCAAGAATTCCTGTTTAAACTAATAAAAAGAAACCTCTGGCAGCCTCATTCAAATACCTGTAAAACTTATGTTTCAGCTGGCACCGATCAAAACTGAAAATTTAAAATCAATATGCTTTTGTGTGCTTTAATTGGCCACACAGGGCTTTTTTCAGGTTTTAATGCAGGATAAATGAATATACATTTTCAAGATTCTTGATATCCTCACTATATTGTGCATGGAGGTAATTCCCACTCATCTATGCTACAATTTATTCTACAAACTTAAAGCAAGAGACGGATTGAACTGAAAGTTAAATGAGCCATAGGTTGATTATGAACTAGGGATCATGTCTCCCTCCTAAAAAAGAACTATTGAAATAACTATACAGATTCATAAAGAAATTAATGAATTTGACTCTTACAGATCTTGTCCCCACAGTTACTCACAAAACTCAGCACAAGAAAGCTCTTTGTTTCAGAAGCAAATGTTCATTTTCTGTAACTCAGACAGGAACACTATCTCTCAAAAAAAGCCATATCCAATTATCTTTTCAAAGCCAGAGCCAAGAACTCAACAGTTGTGCAATGTTGCCAACCATCTTCCAAGTTATTGCACATTAACAAGAAATGCAAGTACAGAGAATCTTCCATTTCACAGTGGTAGGTTTTTTTATTTATGAGATGTCGTCAACTTCTAAAGTATTGAATTTGTTGCAGCTGCTAGAAGGAATGGCAAAAGTGTAATTTTCTTGAATATGCCACCTAGGTAGACTCAACCAAATAAATTAAAAAACAAGCTTTTCCTGAGGAGTCAAGTGGAAGCATCATGTTTTTTCATTAAGACTGCATTGTGAAATACCATTACAATTTGTAACGTAGTTATAATACTGGGTCTGAAGCTCTTTTATCAATGGTCTAAAAGGAATGATATTAAACTGTTAAAGGTACTCTTTCAACACAACTGGGAGAAATAGTACCAGAACATCAGTAAAAACCTGATCTAGGCAGAAGCATCTTCAAAGAGATATTATATGCAAGCAGAAGAGATCAGTTATATGGCTGAATCTGATTCTCCGAAATCCCTTTTGGTTTCAGGTCAAAACTGCCTACAGAACTTGCAAGAAGACAGTGGTTCTATCCCACTGCATAACTCCCTTTGGGAAAGGTGTAAGAGAAAGACAGACTTCATGTAACCAAGACACCCATGTCCAAGAGGATAGGAAACACTTTCAAGAATCTTCATTACCTGCAATATACCCTTTATTTTGTTGGGATGGAGGTGGGTTTTTTATTTATTTGTTTTGAGATTTCTACTGCTAAAAGTCTGTAAGAGCTTGGTGACAACTGCAAAAGCTCCTAGGTCTGAAAGGAAATCCATCTGCTTGCCTGCTTCCAAGCCCAGCACTGCTGCGCAGAGGTGTGATGCTTGCTGGCAAGCAAAACTATTACTCACTGTGTGTGACACTAGGCAGTTTTGCAATGATTATTTACAGTGTATGCCACTGTTTCTAGAATTCTTTTCCTTTTTCATCTAAAAGAAGTAATCAATCAAAGACGACCAGAACCCACAGCACTCCTTCCACAGTAAAGGGAAGACAAATGTTGGCTACCTTTTTATTTGACAAGTACTTCAATATTCAATATAGGAAAAAATAAATTTACTCTGCTTTTTTTCTTATTGTGAGCAAGTCTGCCAAGAGCACCATTTAGTCCATCAGAAACTATACTGAAAGCGTGATAAATGTTATAGTGCCTGACAATATCTTGAGACACCAAGCCTTGCAAAAAATTGAACTTTTTAATGAATGCTCATATTCATAACAATGCATGTATCTGAGCTCCAGCATGTTTAGTAATCAAATATTTCTTCCTTCTGGTACTACTCAAATGTTTGTCTGCTGTAAGCTGATATCATTGTACTATATTGACATTAAAAGAAAAGTTGCTGATTTACTGGCATTTATTTTCCTCTTCCCCATCTGCACAGACAAAATTCTTATGTGTGTATGACTAATTTATCACAAGTGATTTTTGCAGGAATATAAGTTGTCCATAGATACATAAGAAACTTAAAGGCTGAAACTTTACAGCAATCATGAATAATATACGCAGAGAGGCATAAATAAGTTCAAGAAAAGAAAAATGTTGGGAGTGAGGTGGGAAGAATTACCCATGATCTCATAGATATTTCTTTACATGTTGATCATGGCACTGCTTTTATGAGTTTCTTTTAAGTTCAAGTTTATATTGACTATGTATTAAGCTAAATAAACTTTAACGTCTTCACTGAAAAACTAGCAATGGTGTCCATCTTATATAATCCTTAATGCAGCTTTAATAGTCTGCATTAATATGCTTATCAGCACACGATATTTCTGATATTTCAGATGTTGTTAGCTACATTCCTGTCTCAAAAGCAGCATCTGGATGGATCGTAATGTATCTGGAGGAGCCCCACTTAAAACAGTGAATTCACATTAAGAATTTTTTAACATCAGTGACCTGCTGTTCCAGAGAATGTACTATGCATTCAAAGAAAAGTGTTTTTGTCAATGATTATCAGAGAAAATTATCCATAACGACTGTCCAAAATTCTACTTTCACCAATTATCTGAAAATAATTAAAAAGTTCAGAGTAACTACTTTTACCTGTCTAAACTGTTGAGATCAGTAGAGAACACCAACACATCATGAACTCATTTTTACTGTAAAATTATGAAGTGTCCTTATGTTTTAACTTATTTTAAACAAAGGAGTTATTTACATTTTTCAGGTGAAAAAAATAAGGAAGATGCCTAAACAAATACAGAAAGCTTCTTGCTGTATGCTAGCCTTCACTGCAATTACAATTAATGAAATGATTGAGACTAGAGTAATATCCAAACTGTCAGTGTCTAGCAAGGTGTACAGCACTACTTACTTATTTCACATTTTCATATGTGAGTAACAAGCAGTTGCAAAAAATATCTAGGAAACCAGTTACAACTAGAAAGGATTGTTAGAATAAAGATATACAAACACATACTATAAATAAAATATCTGAGAGCCATAAGATGTAAAGACAATTCTGTCAAGTAGACATTCTTGTAGGCTTGCCAAGAAAGCATGAATGTTTGAATGAGTATTTACAAACAAGAGTATGATTATATTTTTTTCTGACGTCTTGTGCTATTTTAGCTGTCTCTTCTCCCACATGTCTATTTTCATATTTACATAATTAATTACATGATCCCCCTTAGAGCCCTACTATCTCAGATTCCCCCTGATGTAGAATAACATTAAGTAAATAAAAAATTCTGTATCCCCCCAAGATAAAATTTACTGTTGATGGAGAAGAACAGTAAATCTGTCAGGTAAACTATGACCTAGAATATGGGAAAAAATCACACATCTCATGTCCTTTATTTTAGTGAATGCATCCAGGGGAAAAGGAATGATGACACACATTCAAATAGCTCCATAATATTAAAGATTTTTTCCAAAGAAGAACACTGAGGAATGAAGTCTTCTTACATAAGAAAACAGTTATATTGAGATATAAGCCAAATGCTAAACCATTTGTAGGCTGTCTTGGAAATTGAAAGGCTTTCACCCATGGTGTAAAGTGAACAAACACATAAATGCTTTATTCATTTTTATAGCCAGGCAGTATATCAAACATGCCCACATGTCCTGATCAAGTAAGTTACTAATGCACATGAAAAATGAACCAGGTACTTTATTGTCTTTCAGAACAGAACTCAGCAATCTGTAGTTCAAGATGCAAACCTCATACGTTACCAGTCCACAGAAATATTTGTCATTTTTCTTGTCAGCAAGGTATGTTTCAGCTGGGAGCGGTCACAGACAAAAATGATTCCTTGGTCAAATGTATATTAAAGAAATACACTTGATTATTATGAGCACTAAAGCATCATCTATATGCAAATTTAATTAGTGAAAATAATAAAAATAATAAAAACTAAACATGACCATCTTTATCCACTTTGCAAAATAAAACAATATAGCTGCCTTATCTCAATGGTCATTCTCAGGGCAGCTTTGTCTCATATTTGCCAATATAAATATTTCAATATTTTTCACCATTCCTGATTGGGGAGCTCTCATATTGTACACCTGTTTGCAGTCAAAAAGATAGCAGGCCATATATTTTCGTACCTCAAAATAAAATATTTGTGTAAGAACTGTTCCTGAATTTTAGCATCAATATTGATATTGACTGAATTTTTAAGTAGCCTAGATGAAATAATCACTGTGAGTACATTGTCGAGGTTGAAGTTGGAAGTATTCTAAATGTCTTCTTGAGTTTCTGGACACTTTGTGAGGGATTGTTGGGAGACTCATGAGAACCCTCTGAGGAACGTGTGGGTACCTGCTGCTGCCACATAAGGAGCCACTGAATAATCATCCCTTCCCTATCAGATGTGTGTATTCAGACAGAGCTTCAGAAGCAGGATGCAGCTCTGCAAGTGTCAGGCTGCAGGGAGTCCCTTGAGCCTCTTGCTGGGCACATGGTCTCCAAGCCTGAAGGAGGTGTGCAGCTGTCAAGGGGTTGTGCTTCACCACCAGTCTGCACAACATCAAAAAGGATGAGAAAGAGGTGGACCAGATCTTCCTGAAGACCTTGCAGCTTCAAGAGCCCAAACCTTCAACTGTAGGGGAGGGGCAGGAAGATGCTATGCCTATGAAGCTGGAAAATTCAATGATGATGAAGGCTGGAAGCAGGTGACTTCTCACACTAGGAAGAAGCTTCATGCCCCACCAGATAACTTGCACTTTCAGAACAGGTTCAGTGCCCTTGCTGTTGATGAGAAGCCTCTCTGGTGGGTGAGCCTGAGCCACTCAGGGTCACTAGAAGGAAGCAGTGAATAATAACAATAGGAGACTCCCTGCTGCAGGGAATGGGGACATCCATCTGCTGATGTGACTTGTCAGGAGGTTGGCTGCTTGCTGTTTGCTGCATCTTAGGTAGAATTAATGGTCCCACAAGAAAAATGAAAATCTAGGTTTCTAAATTAGAAAAGAAATAAGAAATCTCTACAGAATATCTGAGTCCTGTTCCTCATAATTTTGAAAAATTTGCCATAATATTTTACTTTTTATAAGCTGGTTTAATAATATCTCTCTGTTACAAATATCCTATCTATTAAGCACTGGGAAACATCCTGAAATTTTCCTCCCTTCCCCCATAAGATGAATGTGATAAGTCAGATCCATTTATTATGGAAAAAAAATTATAATTAAATTACTAATAATAAACAGTCCAGCAAGTCATTTTTTCCTTTAAAAATTACACTGCTGTTTTTAGAAGAAAATACTCATACTGTCTCATTTTATATATACCCAAACTATGTATACATATATAATTTTATGCAGATACATCATTTTGCCTTATAGCTATATTACATTATGGGCAACAGTAGATGTACTGAAACATTTAATTACTTGAAGAAAATGTAGAGGATATCTTACCAATGGCAATTCCCCATCTCCTCCTTTTAATTCTGCAATTAGCACCCTAGAATCACAGAATGGTTGAGTTTGGAAGGGATTTCTGGTCATCATCTGGTTTATACCCCATAGCTCAAGAAGCACCACCCCGAGCTGTTTGCCCAAGACCATGTCCGGATGGCTCTTGAGGATCTCCAATGTGAGAGACTCAGCAACTTCTCTGAGCAACCAGTGCCAGTGCTCTGTCACCCTCACAGTTTCCTGATATTCAGAGGGAACCTCCTGTGTTTCTGTTTTTGCCCATTGCCTCTGGTCCTGTCACTGGGCACCACTGAAAAGAGCCTGGATCCATCTTCTCTACATCTTCCCTTCAGGTATTTACAAACATTTGTAAGATCCCGCTGAGCCCTCTCTTCTCCAGGCTGAACAGTCCCAGCTCTCTCAGCCTTTCCTCATAGGAGAGATGCTCCCATCCTTTTATAATTTTTGTGGCCCTTCACTGAACTCTCTTCAGTATGTCCATGTCTCTCTTGTACTGGGGAGCCCAGAACTGGACCCAACACTCCAGATGTGGCCTCACCAGAGCTGAGTAGAGGGGAAGGATCACTTCCCTCAACCTGCTGGCAACACTCCTCCTAATGCAGCCCAGGATACCATTACCATTCTTTGCCGCAAGGGCATATTGCTGACCCATACTCAAATATTATTTAATATTCTCCATTTTTTTTCTTCACACCCTGCCCCCCCAACACCAGCAACATTACTAGGCTTTCCCTTTCACTCAACCCTAACCGTATTTTCCAGCTCTGACTGGGAATGAGACTCCCACTTCTGGCTCACACCACAAAGACCCTTGCAGTACAAATCTCTTGGCTGTCCTAACTTTCCTTCAGCTGCCCAGTTCCAGCCCCACTCCAACAGCACCTCTAAGCTTTCTCTTTTGCTCAACTCAGACCTGAGCTTCTGGCTCAGACTGGGACAAAGAACTTCACCTCCAAAACTTTGGTCAGTATCACTCGCAACCTTGCCTGCTCTGTTTCTTATTTTAGGCACTGTTCAGAGATATTGCCCTCCCACTTCTATGGCTTTGCTGTATTTTAAAAGTAATGTTCATGCTATAAAATCTACAAAAAACTACATCAAAGGTCATACTGGCCTTACTTGGCTGCACCTTTGGATGCAGCCCAAATGCTACACTAACTTACTTCAGTAATTTGACTCTGCAAAATTACTACATGGCTTAAGAAAGTCCTGTTTTGCTATGGTCTCTCAGGCTATCCTGAAATGTTAACTTTCTACTTGGTATCCATTCTATCCTACTTCTTCTTCATACTAGTGTCTTCTATAGGTTTCCCATTCCTTGCAATTGTTCATAAGTCAAACACTTTTCATTGCTTCTCACACAAATCTGAAGAGAGTGACCCTCAGAGTAATTCCTGACTGCAGAAGCCAAAGTTGAAGCCTTGGTTCCATCAGAATTCAGTAACTATATACTCATAACTTTAATATTAGGCATCCTTTAAGTAGCCTTTAACTTGGAGGTTGTTTTTTTGAATAATGATAAAAGCCCTCAGATTCAAGTGCTTCCCATAATTAGAAACAGAGACTGAAACTAAGCTCCTTTTGATGTACTGGCATCGGTTTGTAAAATCCTTTTTACTGCAAGCTTTTCAAGTTATCAATTCTTTGTCATGTTTAGCGAAATATTGATGCCTAGACAAGCATGACCTTACATAAAAATGGCATGTACATGTCTGCAGTTTGGTGTATTTGCTATGTTCCTAAATGCAAGTGATATTTGAGGTGGGATTAATATGACTTAATTCTCAAACTACATTTCCTTTTTTGCCTAAAGCTGAACATAATAATTATAGTTCCAAACAGTATTAATCTAAATGAACATTATATAGTGGTTTAGGTGAATTTAAAGTGTTCTTTAATCTCAGACAAGAAAAGCATTCACATTTCAGCTAATCCCTTGGAGAATGTTGCTTGAAATTTATAATGGACACACATCAACCAAAACTCTCAAAACCTGACAAGCCATCAGTCATCTGGAGAATCAGAATTCTAGTGCATTAACAAGTGCATAGTCACTTTTGCTCCTACGCATGGAGAGTTTGAATTTTTAATCCAGGGAATACACAAGTAAAAATTCCTATATTAAACAATCAACTGATGTAGGAAATGTATCTGCAATTAATTTCTTTTTTTTTTAAAAAAAAGAGAAATCACACCTCAATCTTCATGTTTCACTACTGAGTAAGGGAAAACTGGGGCCCTTGACATTCATACCAAAAGGGTTTTATTTGTTTGCTTTACAAACAGCAGCATGCTTTTCTTACAGTTGATTGTATTTTGACAGAACACAGCAGGGGTGACAGTGGTAATAGATTAAACAAACTGTGTTAAAAAACCTACGTAAATGGCAAAGATTCTTTTAGGCATAGGGATTATAGCAATTATTTCTCCTAATTTAGTTTGAAATCTCAAAGGGCAGCTGGTTTGGAGCATTCTTAACCAAAAAGATCTGAAGCAAAGCATGAGCTTTCATCCCTTAATTTGCCTTAGTGACATCTTAGCTCTTAGCTTTGAGAGAGAGAGGAAAAAGAAAAAAAAAAAGGCTGCTCACTAGTTCCCCAGTGTGCTTAAAGATTCAATACTAGACATTTTGGGTTATATTTCAAAAGAAGGTATAATAGGACTCTGTTGAGAACCTTTTTTATTTTTTAATGACATTTGAAACCTTTTATTAAACTCTGCTTATTTCCCTTTTCACCCAAGTATTGTTGCAATGTCAAGTTGAAGTTGCCCTGTTTAAGAGTTTTTATGATGTGAAGTTAGTTTGCTTCTGTTATTAATGCTGTTGTCTGTGGGAGGGGGTTGGGAGTCTGTGTGGCTGTGGTTTGTTTTTTTTCCTTCCCAAATCTAAAGCAACAAAGTTCTTCCCACAATAAGGAACACAGACTACCCTCTTACAGAGCTGAGACTGACCAATGCAAATCTTTTCCAACATCAAGATAAAGAACAGATTTTTCAGTTTGTATGCCTATGAGTAGGAATACAGATGCAGACTGTACTGGACGCAAAAACAAGCTTCTATTCTATGGAAAAGAATGACTGATTAAATTTTTAGTCTTAGCTCTCAGAACAATGATAATTTATCTATAATTTACAAAAAATAATTTTAAAATTTTGAATTTTTACTGATAAACAGCATAGAAATTAAACTGTAGTGCTGATAATGCAGCTTACCTCACTTTTTCTTCAGGTAGTTATCTATTGCTGTGTGTTTAGTAATGTTATTAGTTATTATTAATAACTAATTCAGGGACTAGAATAAGCCATGAGCCACTCTAACAAGCACTGTAAAAGGAAGATGATAACCCTTACTCAAAAAATACAGGGATTTGTCACAAGAAGATGAATGTAGGCATGCAGATAATCACCTGAAAATAAAAGTAAATAGTGCAATGCATAATCTCTCTCTCTTTTTTATTATCAAAGTTTTATTTGCCATACAGAAAGTCAACACCTCTCTGTTTCCAACCGATTTCCTAAGCCAACATTCCATCCTGACTTCATATTGCTTTATTGAGCCTAATGTATAGGAAAACTGTAACTGTAAGAAAACAGTGAATCAGTAGTGGTCAGCGTGATTGGAAGCACTCAAAGCAAGTTCCAGTTGTCACCAGTCTCAAGAATTTCCTAGACTGTGTCGGTACCGTGTGCTGCAGAGCAGAACACTGTTCAACACAACTCACTAGAAATTATTAAATTAGTAATACTAAAGATGGAAAAGAAAATACTACATAAAATTATCTCAGTTTATGGTACTTTTTTTTAATATAACTGTTAATGAATCATACCAACATCAAAACCGACAGCAACAGTCAAAGCACTCTACATTTAAGTCAGGAACTATGCAAGATCGCTTATCTTACAGACGAAGATTGTTGACTTTTCAGATTAATAGTTAAGTGTGCTGGGAATAGGATGTTTGCTGTAACTGTAGATCTCAAAAAAGAAATACATCTTTGATTTCCAGAATATTAAATAGTGTGAAACCACACTAGAATTTGTAATCATTACTTTCCAGTAGGCAAAACAATCCATACCAACATACTCAATAAAAATTTGCAATTCTGATTGGACAAAATTGGACATTAAATTTTCAGGAAATACAAGACTGCATCAAAGTTGCTAGATGAATAGCAGACTATTATACCAATGTTAGTTAATATGCAGGTAATTTGTCCTCTACACCAGATTCCCAAAGTTGCCATGTTCCAGTGCAGTGAGTCTCCTCCTTAAACAACAGCCTATGTTAAAAAGGACAGATTAAACCAGTATTTAAGATTATTTTCTCTTCCGATTTGAAAGTACAACAGGATTAAATAAATGCAGGAGCTGACTTTGTTTTTTAAGTGTTTTGTTGCTTAGACTTCAGATAAATATGGTACAGAACACTGCCTCCACAGAATATGAACCTGAAATATACAGCTTCAGTCACTTGATCTAGATAAGCAATTATGTAAGATAATTTCTGTAACTCAATGGTCTAGTGGCAAGTGCCTGTAGAAATAGTTCTACTGTTTTCAGTAGAGTTTACATGACACCTCTTCTGTTTTACCTGAACCATACCTACAATAACACATTATCTTGGTGTTTTGAAGTTATAAAGGCCTTTGAAGAATCTTCTGGCACAGTTTTTAATCACCTGCTACTACACAGTTTAAATTAGGAACTGATCTAAAGTTTATTGACATCAGCAGATTTCTCATTGACTTCTGGATACCACTCATGTTGTTGCTCAGAGAAATATGCAGTACTCCACTGATGTAACTAAGGAGTTTTTTATTGTATCCAAACAAGACACTCATTAGTTTTTCCTAAGATTGAATCCTTTGTTTGAAAGTAGTCTGAAAATGTAATGCTTCAGTGCAGAGGCACTTATTTCAGTGCCAGGCAGTTCTCTTTAAGCGTGAAGATCAGAGGAAAATGCCTATTACACATTAAATAGAAAAAAGAAAGAGGGAGAAAAAAGGCGGGGGGCGGGGAAAGCATGGCTGGTTTTCTTCCTTTCCTGCCTCCCATGAAGGTACTACTTCTTTGTTCCGAAAGCAATACAGCTTTCTTGTATATGCTATAGCTGAGTCAAAAAGAAAATTCCATTTCGGCAGCCACAAGGAAACAGTAAGTCTGACTTTTTATTCCACACACATAATTTAGGATGCAATGTTATCTAATCATCCTGAAAGTTGTATGACTATAACTGTCTCCTAGATGGCAGGCATGAAGCTACATTAATTATAACACTAAATGCTTAGGCACCTTCTTTATTTCATAGTGACAAGATCCTTTAAAAACAAGAAGCTTTATTCCAGCTCTTCAAGTGTTTTCCTTTCAAAGGCATGCAAAAAATAACTTAATCCATTCACCATATAGTAAACCTGAAACTCTAGATTACTACATGGCAATGGATTCCACAGGCCTTCATGGCTTGCACAGACTTGTGACTCAACATAGGCAGTGATTCCTAATAGTCCGAGTCCACAATGGAAACTGTTCCTAAGTACAAAGGTGTTAGATCCTGGATAAATAGAGTACCACTTACGCATTTCTTATGAAGATATGAAGATAGCTTGCAAGGTGACAGGGTTGATTTCCATGGAAAATAAAATAATTCAAGAGATAGGAATTTATTGGGAGTTATTTTCCAGAAAATAAAGCCTTTTTTTTTCAGTAGGAAGACCAAATACTTGCTATGCCTAAAAAAGAGCATTTTATTTTCAAAAATTGAGAAAAAGAATGACCTAAGGCTATTTTTCTGATCAAACCTCAT
The DNA here is from genome assembly GCF_963921805.1 of Phalacrocorax carbo. NCBI lineage: Eukaryota > Metazoa > Chordata > Aves > Suliformes > Phalacrocoracidae > Phalacrocorax > Phalacrocorax carbo. The sequence goes on along the minus strand of NC_087514.1, from coordinate 61,656,812 downwards.
CCCACATTAGATTTTTAAGTGCCACATTGCTATCCATATCTGGATAAGGGTAAACAAAAAGGAACTACAGCATTAAGTACAAAATACTTGTATCTTTAATTCAATGCCTTTAACATGTCAGACATTAAATTCAATTATGTGCATTCTACCAGTTGTTACATTTAATTCCTCAGTGTGTTTTTTTAAAATAAGAAACTGCTTATTTTAGCCCAAGTTGATTTTATGTGAATGAATAACAAATAAACCTATTAGCAGAAATATTTACTTAAGCAAGAAACTAAATTAATACTAAGGAGAATTCCGGGTATTTAAACATATTTAATAAAGCTTTTTGGGGCTGATTTTTTAAACTACACACTGCAAAAGATTAATTTCGGATACAGAACCATATGGTGACTGACCACTAATATATTATTAAGAAGTAACTTTGTTTCTTCATGATCAAAAGTGTCATCATTTTGGACTTCTCTTTCTAAGCTATGAAAAACAGTTTTTGTTAAAAATACAATAATAACCTCTAGGACAAAGATTGCTTCATGCATATAGATACATAAACATATATATACACACACATATATGTAAGTGTGCATGTGTGCATATTCCTCCTTTGTCTTCAAAACATTTCCTCACCAGGTTATACTTTTCTGCCAGTGGCAGACAAATAGGCAAAACAAACCCCTGCAAATGATGCAGCTTTGGCATGGTGTTCCTTTCACAGAAAATCAGTATGCACAGATATAGTTCAGTATGCGCACATATGCTGCTTCTAAACATATTTCATAACAGAAATGTTTTCATCTTTCAGTTGTAACAGAATGCCCTTAAATAATAAAAAAAAATCCTCATCTTGGTCTGTATTTTCATTGCCAAACATGTAGTGAAGACCCAGGAAATATTGGCAAGCACAACTCAATACAGTTTAAATATCTTGTTAGAAGCCAGTGTGGGAGGAAAAAGAATAGTCAATGAAACAGTAGATTTTACCAGCATTTTCCAAATTACATTTGTAGGAAAACAGGCAATCAAATGGAACCTTGACATTACACACCATCACAAATTATACATTATGTTGGACAGGAAAAACATTCACATTAAGTACATAATTTCTCGACTTATTTCTAAATATTAACTGGTACCTGATTTATGGAAACAGTGGAAAGAATGGTTCAGGGTCTACAAGAATTCTTGCTTAAGCAATGCTCCAGAATTCTTTCCTTATTCTCAAACTACCGGTAATCTATCGTAATTTAGGAAGGAAAAAGAAATGTGTGTATCTCAAGTAAATTTTTAAGTACTTTTATCAAACCACAAGTCAGATGTGTGGTAGCATCATCATTTCATTTCACTCTGTCACACCAGCCTTTCTAACAAATGAAGGATTGAGCCCAGAGAGAAACACTCTAAATTCTAGATCTAGTCTAAAAATAATGAGATTTTACAACAGGAATATTAACTACCCTGAGTTTCCACTCCATAAAGTCATTTGAGTTCTCAAATAGTTCAGACTTTGTTCTCATAAAATTGCATAATGATATTTTAAAACTCAGCCTTGAGGATTCTGATATCAAACTTTAAAAAGATTCCTTTAGCTCACTCAGACGGACTACTGGCTATTATGTAGTATATAAAATCATGGCAAATTTAATTTTGGGGACATTGTTTTATTCTTATGATAGCTATGCATAGTATGCAATACTTCTGTGCATCTTAGGTGAGAATAAACAGAAAAATTCGCAGTAGCCAGTATAGCCATTAAGGCTACTGTTTTATATCTGGTAATTATTATGTTTTGTGCAGGATTCAGGGAACAGCCAGAAGGCATATTTGGGGTCAGGCAAAGAGCATAGGACAGAACAGATGGTCCTACTACATGTATCTAAATTTCCTGTAAGATTATCAGAGTATCACTATCTCTAATTCATGTATATACTAAGTGATTGAAATTCACCTAGCAATTACTTAGTAATAACTTATCAATTAAAGGTAAGCAGCTCTGCAGAGTCTTCACACTATAAGGAAATTTCAGAATAAAGATTTCTGGAAAAGGTGGAAAAAATGCATAATCTTTAACAAGAACTAGCTGTTAACCTGAGTCTCCAAAAAAAGCTGTTCCAGTTTAAACAGCATTTAATTGTCTACAGTGAGAGTAGAAGACTTGATTTATCCAGAAGCCTCACTTGCCTCAGTGGAGTTTCCTCCATTTGAGAAAGAAGAGGTAGGGAACTGTTACCATTCTCTTTAAGAAAGTGATGCACCACACTAACAATACATAGATTGCCATAATAGACAGTGTAAAACATCTATAGACTGAGAGACAGAGCAGAAAACATTTGTTTTAAGACATGTTTAAAGATATTTATTTGGCTCTAGTGCAAAATCAACAGCACTGGTGACTCACCTTCAACGCTGTGCAAAAAAGAGGGAGACCAGAAACGTCTCTGCCTAAGATATAAAATGCTGATTTAGCCTGTGATCCTTTTCATCTACGGATATTTATTTTGAAATTGATGTTCCAATAGGCTTTAAGTACCAATTAGTGTAATTTTTGCCTCATATCCTCAAACTGAGATATGAATTTTCCTCATTAATTACCAACACACCAGACAATGTAGAGTAAAGGCACATCCTGTACTTCAGCTAGCAGAAAATTATTTTAAACAACACAGAAGTCACTGTCTATAGTGGCATTTGTAAGTCTACAGTGCACACCAGTGGCATATAGCAGTATATGCATTTTTTCACTGTTTTCAGTATAATGTAAAATTGCTTTGTAAATATTCTATTTTATTTAACTTTTAAACCACCAGAAAAGTATGTCCTTCAGAAATTATAAAGACAGATATAAAATGTTGAGGAAGACTTGAAAAAAAGTGTAAACAAGAATGTTTTATTGTGCATTTTATAAAACTAAATGCACATTCTAAACCCTAAAACTTTTAACAGTCTTGCTAACTATAATTCTGTGTTTACAAACATCAGGGCAACACACCGAGGATTTGCTCTGTTCTACCAAGGGTCCAAAGACCTAGCTAACCAGACTCATATTAACTTTTTGTGTCTTTCAGACTCTAAGGTTTGTTAATTGATCTGTAAACTAAGCTGTATCTCACAAAGTCAGACACCCCATTTCCCAGGACGTTCAACTAGCAATGTCATTGATATTAAAATTTTCATGTTTTTCAGAGAACAAAGATTCCTAGAGTTTCCAACAAAGGTTGCTTTAAGAACAAATATATCTAATGTTAAGAGCCTTATTTATTCAATGATTTTACAGACTTGATCCCTTCTGTGGATTCTCATGCAAACACAATAATAATGCAAGTGTGATTTTATACTGAGCAATTACTTCCCCCTTTTTATGAATAATAAAGTGTTTTACAGTTGTTAGTAGGTTGTATATGTATATGTGAAAAGCAAGGCATAGGAAATATTAATTGATTTAGTATCCCATTAAGACCTGCAAGCTCTTCTAGAAGTAGAACCGAAGTTTATTAACCAGGCAGTACATAAAACATGTTTTTGACAGCTAAGAAATGTAGACACATAAATCTTAATTAAAGATGTGATCTTATGGACTGAATACTCTGTAAATAGCTCATAAATAGGTCTCTTCTAATGTATTTAATGATCTCTGATACTGTTAGCATTGTTAGGCTGCAAATTCACAATCATTTGTAAGATAGGCTCCAGATGGTACAATACATTTTCCTGCAATAAACACAAAATGTAAGAAAGGCACACTCCACTTCCATTCTTCCTTTCTCCCTGGAAAAACACTGAGCAGACATAAAGTCTTAATTCACTAGCTCTCTAAAGAAACGAAGACACAATTTTCACTATCTAGTCAGCCAAGTAAGGCAAAATTTAAGCCCTGATCTGTAGTGAGGAGGTAATCTTTAAGAAGAATAGCTAATTAGGACTTGGTTTTGAACTGTTATAATGAAAGAATACTTGAAATTAAGGAAAGGCCAGACAAAGGTAAATGAATGAGCACTTCTGAGTGTCTTTAGGGAAAGACACAAAATTCTGTGCAGTAAAAACAGATGACATTTGACTGCTTGCAAATAAGGAAACAGAGTGCTGCCAAACATCAACCAAGATTTGAACAATAAGCTTCTTAGCGTTAATCTTAACTTATTTTACTATTTAATGGAAGAACATAATTTGTATAATAGAAAAAGAAATTATCAATTTCAACACTAAATGGAACTTCCTGTTGTATCTGTTAAAATGGTCTAATTTATGACCCCAAACAGGACAAGGTCAATGCTAGTGTCACACAAAGCTACATATAAAGCTCGTAGATACTACAAACATAAATTACCACTTTTACTACTTTTTTTAGTTAACTCAATATGTTGAAAACTTATTTACACTTTCCAAATTGATGCAGAATGCATTATTTTTAAAACAGATTATTATCACGATCTCCGAGGCTTTCCATATTTAGTTTTTTCCCAGATGAGTGAATACTCATCTTTTAACAGAAAGTAATTAGTTAGTGGGAGCACTAATACTAAAATCTTGGCAGCTGTGAAGCTTCTAACATTACACAAAATCTCTCAAACTTCCAAAAGGCTAGCAGAGCTAACCATTCCTAAAAATGGTTTGATTTGCAGTGTCACTGTCACTTGCAAACCAGGCATTTGTCCCTTCACATTCCCAGTGGGACTGTTGGGTGATCAACCAAAGGAAATAGCAGATTAATTTATGCATGACTGAAACAAAAAATTCTTAGTCAAGGACATGAAAATAATCCAGAGGTAATGATTAATGTCTCATTAATCTAGAAATTCCTTTGTGATTTAATATTGCAAGTGTGTATATGAACCAGATTCCATGCTTAGACTAGTACATGTCTGTGCTTTCCTTTATTTCCCTTTCAGATTTTTCACTGTCAAAAACCTTGTACGGTGTTCCAGCATCCACTTCTCAACAGTAATATATAGTAAGTGACATTCACACACATATCACGAACACAAGATTTGTTTTTTTCAATAAATAATTTTCACTTACAAAAAAACCCACAAATATAAGTCATTTCATTCACATTAGTCAGATTCAAGACCAATGTTTTCCTGTAATTTAAAACCTAGATGTATAATTCTTATAATCTCAGAAGACAAGCAGAATGCCCAAAATATCAGCTCCTGCTAGCAATCTAAGCAATTAAACATGTACCCAAGAAAAAAAAAGCAGCAACACATATATGCACATACATAAAAATTTGAATTGATCAAACTCCAACCAATTCTCAGCAAGTTTTTACTTCTTCTTCTTCTATTCCTGCTGACAGTGCCATAAAACATAAAGACTACATTTCTTAAGCAATACAGTTAACTAAACCTAGACTTCCTCTGTTTTGCTGAAGTATGATGTTAAAATCCTGCTTAATAAGCAAACAGAAAATAAAGAAATAAAATTTGAAGGAACCCAAATATGACAGATGTTAATTTGTTGCTGTGGATGTTGAGCTATGAAGGAAATTCACTTTACATATGCACCAACTTGTAAATAGAACTTGGAATTTAATAAGACTTCTTGCAATCTTCCAGAATGTGAAGAGAAAGTTAATTAATTTTCCTGGATTATTCCAAGTCTGAGGTGTTAAATTTATAGGAAATTATAAATTTTCTATATTTAGTTATTTAGATACATATTTTGAGTTTTGCTGGATCTAAGAGGTCCTCAGCCCATTGTTCTGAAGCTAAATCCTGAAAGCTGCAACACAAATATTTCTTACTCTTCTATTCATGAACATGGATTGAAATGAACACCTGTCAGCTTTGGTGAACTCCTTTGTTTACCAGTCAGAGCTGCCTCCTATGGGATCCTACCCAGCAGCTCCCTCACTAAGTTAACATCCCGCTTTCCTTAGATTCAGGGTCTGTACTCTGCTGCTTGCCTTTCTCACTTCCTTCAGGTCTACTTCAAATACCACTATTTCAAAGTTACTACAGACAAGGAAATTATTCGTCATCGCATCCCCAACTAGTTTGCTTCGTATTAGTCAAGAGCAGATCCAGCTATGTATCGCCACTGGTTGGTCCATTTAATACCTTCAGCAAGAAATTATTTCTGAAACCCTCCAGAAATGTCTTTGCAGCAGCCATCTTGCCCTTCTACCAGCTGTACAGTCAGTCTCCCATGAGAACCAGGGTCTACGACTCAGAGACAAGCTCTTCAACAGTTTATTTGCTTCCTCATCAGGTGGCGTGTAACAAACCCTCACCACAATGTCACCCTCACTGGCCTCTCATCTGATCCTGAGCCACAAGTCTGATATCAGCCATCCCTCAGGAGAGCTCAAAAGATATGAGCTGCTTATGGATCTGAGGGCAGCTTCCATCCCCTCAGCCCTTCCTTGCCAGTCTTTCCTGATGTCCTTCACAGTACTCCAGTTGCATGAACTTAGAGCAGCACCTTAATCGCTCCAACAATATTGCAGTTCTGTATCCACATACAGACCTTATTCTTCCTGCTTGTTTCCTAGAACACATGCATTTCTGTACCAACACTTGAGGCAGGTGTCCCTTCACCTTGTTTGATCATTCCTGGAGTCTTTCTTGCTTCTATCAACCTGCACCCTCAGCTTTCCACCCCTGACCACCACTTCTTCACTTTACTCTGATCTGAAATCACCCACCCTCACCATTCCAAGTTCAAAGCTCTCTTCATTAGGTTGGCCAGATTGTTCGACAAAGGAGACACAACTTGTGCTCCCGTGACCTCAACCCCAGAGCTGTGTGGTCATTCCCAGTATGCCCCCAGCTGGTGCTTGTGTGGATGAGCAACAGGGAACAGTAGTAGTCTGAGGACTGGACAGACTTTGGTAATGTTCTAGATCCAAGCCTGCAGCAAGCCACATAACCCTAAAAAAGGCAAGTGGGGGACAAGCAAGCAAGGGGCTGCTTTCCCCACAGGAGGGAGTCTCCTGCTACTGTCACTCACTGCTTCATCCTGATGTCAATGCATGGTTCAGGTTAAAGCTGGCTCTGATGCCTCCACAGTCATTGCTTTCTTCTCTTACTCTGCTACTTTTGAACCTATTCTGCAACTACAGATCTGCATATGGAAAAAAAGCCATCCTTCAGTTGCCAGACATCCTAAGTTTCCAACCTTCCCCCTCTGGGACTCTTTACCTCACAACTGATCGCAGTCTCTGGCTGCCCTTCCTGTGTGGTTCAGACTCTTTTCCCTCTGGGGACTCTGTGAAGACCCTGTTAATCTCCTCTGACTTCCCTGAGCCTGCCCAGCCTGCTCACTTCCTTCTGTAGCTCAAAAGGGGCAACACATTTCCCTAACCAGCACACACCTCTTGCAGGCATGGACACCCCTTTCCCCTGCCCAGCCTCAAGGGAAGTTATCAGACACTGCCTGCAGCCCTGGGGACATCCATCCTCCCGCAGCATCTCTGAGCTGAGGTCTCTACTGTGCTGGCAGCAGCAGCCCCAGCTCATGCTGGGGACCATGCCCCAGGGTGTGCCACTACTGTTGCTGATGTGTCTCCTGCTGCTATCAGCATGTTTCCAGACTCCTCCCACATGCAAACTCCTGGAGAAGCCATCGCTCCCACAGACACAGCCTGGGACCTGCGTGCTGGGCCTGGCAGTTACACAGCTCTCCCCCAGTGCCATCTGAACAGGCATTTGGCTCTCCCTAACCAGGAGTCAACTCTTTCAGATACAGCCTAGACCTTGGGATGCTCCTACCACCTCTGAGGATGCTGCCCTGTTCCTTGCCAGGCCACCACTCCCACCATGCCCACTCTGCAGCCCAGAGGCAACATCCTTATGGTGGCAGGGCTTCCCCACACATCCCCTTGCCCCACACAGGCCCCTTCTGCCCAAACACAAGCCCAGCTGGACCTTGACCAAGGCTCGCTGTACCTCAGGGCCACCACCCTCACTGCACATAGGGACAGGGCACAAGCACCTGCCTTCTCTGTCTGGTCCCTTCCTGTGAGAATACAGAGCCACCCTGGCGCTGCCCTTGCAGCTCCCCAGCGCTGGTGCCGCCAAGGCAGCACACGGTGGCTGCGCCAGGACTGGGATTCTCCGCATGCCCATAGCAGGTCCCTCTCCCGGGCTATGGGGATAAATAGTTGATAAATGGTTAATTTATCACTTTCATGAACCCTGGATACAATTTTACACTTAGTTAGAACACAAGAAACCAGAAGTCTCAAATTTGTTTCTTACTCCATGTGATAATGATGTACTGCTAACATACCTGTTTCAGGCCTTCCAGCTTGGTTTGTCTCAGTTCTTCATATTTCCATTTCCAAATAAATAATTCATTTTCAATCTTTTCCATTTCTTTTTCGAGGAATACATTCATTCTGAAAAAGTATTTTAAAAGTCAGCATTACACCTTTTTGAAGTTATGAACGGACAAATCACTTGGAATTTCCTTTTCATAGCTTAAGTTGTATTTTGCTACCTTTGCCAACTGTATATCTGATTTTTATTAGAAACCTATATTATTACCATGTAACTATTCCAAGAGATTTACCTAAAGAGAAAAAAGAAATCCAGTAGTATAGAATTAAAATTTTAAATGAAATAAATTTTTGGGATACACTAAAGAAAATTTGGAAATGGATTTCAGTTAGTCATTCAGGTCACCTTGACGTAAGAGAACAACCCCTCCTTGGAAAGAAGAGGTATTGTATATGTTTAATTAGTGTAAATCTAGACTCCTTTAATATTTAACCAAAGCTTAGGGATGGGATATCTTGGCCATCAGCAATTATCCATTCAATCAAGGACAAGCATTCCTTTTAGAAGAAAATTATGGAAAGTTGGCAAGAGAAAATAACCTTAAATTGTCCTTGTGTAACACACGACCAAAGGGTTAGGGTACTTCATATGTAAAGACCACCAAGAGCCCCGAAGAAGAATCTGAAGTAGATCCAAGAGGAGTGGCTTAATGGCATTATGCAACCTATGTAGATTAGAATGAATATGAATTAGATAGATAGAATATGTATGGACTTATTGTATAAATATGATGAGGTAACCGGCTTTGGTGTGCTTGATTTGTGGAAAACCACTAAGCACCCAGGCTTGCATGCAACCCTGAAGTAAATTAGCAATGTCTCTCCTGAGTGTGTGATTTTTGACTCATTGCACACCTGGCAACGAATCCGCTTTTTGGACAGCAACATAATACATTGTGAGGTAGCGAAGGTCCCCAGAGAAAAGATACTGTATCACTTTTTTGGGGGTACAGACAGAAGATTATTTTAAACACACGTATATGGGGGAATATATACCGTATGTAGACGGTACTGAAACCAAAGATGATCTACTTTAGATGTAAAAAAAAAAAAATTAAAATATGTATATTTCCTGTTTCAAAAATAATTTATCTTGAAAGAAAATGCTAGAAGAATTTCAGGAAAATGGATTATTTAGCTCAGAGGTACTACACCCTCATTAAGCATTTGCCGCTGGAATGTTATTTGAGAGTAAAGTCCACTACAACTTTCAGGAAAAATATTTAGGACACACAATTCACGAAGAATGAATGATGATTCCTTGGAGAAATGTACTGTTTTTCTGAAAAAATTAACTTCGATATTTACTTTTACCCCTCTTCAAACCAATTAAAATATTTTCAGTCATTCAGGAAATAATGAAAGAAATATGAATCAGCAGAAGCACTGCAGATGTTCTTGCCTTTGAGACCAATTAATAACTCACTTCTGTGTTCACAGGAAACACTGTTAGCCAAGTTCCATAGACAAGAATGAACTTCTCATAATTTCATTTTATGAAATTCCTTCATAATTTCATTTTATATTTTGTAATGCATAATTTTGCAATTTTGCAACAAAATAGAACTTGGAACATAATTAAAAGTAAAAGAAAGAAATTCTTCGTTACAAATGAAAGCTTTCAAATTATATTCCTCATATTTATATGAAATCAGATCACAGTTTAAAAATGTAGAATATTCCATTAGCTATGAACATCAACATAGGAATAATGCCTATGAAGTCAAGACACTGAAGAAATCTGAAATATGAAAAACAGTAAAACCACATAAGTACTACTATGCTGGGAGATAAAAATTTTAAATTATATAAATTCTGAGAAAAAGGAAGGATGAAGGGCTACTATACCTTATAAGAGAAAAATATTGAAACAGTTGGAAAGAAAATTTTAATACTGGCAATTAAAAAATGGTTGTATGCCACAGTAGTTTTTGTATTCTGAGGTTAATGGAATTTTACAATGTTTTTACTAAAGATATTATTGCCAGGCTCACTGTAACTACATTCTGGGAATATTTGCTTTAAAATTCATTTTCCACAACACCAGTGTTAACTTTAAGGAACTAAAGCAAAGGGTATTGATGTGATATGTCTGGGGCATGTCTATACAGCATACTGCAAGCTTGTGCAGAGATACCAAGTGTTACCACTGTCTGGTCTGGCTCAGGTTCTGGAAGCAACGTTAGCTTCATTAATGAAGCAATCCACTTGAGTGCAGTATCTTCTTGTTATCCCTTCTTTTAAAACTAAGCCTGATGCTCTTGAACCTGGGATCTCTTTTTTCTGCATATAGCACATAGCACAGATTATCTTGTTAAACACCTACACCTCACATAACCTTATAGCACTAAACACCATCACTCAGAAAGTGACATGGAGCAAGATGACTTTTGTCATACGTATAGAATGTAAGACATGCATTTCAACTGAATAGTTTTTCTTCTTAAACAATGGGATATCTCAGTGGAACAGTATCATGACTTTACTGGGGAACTAAAAGAATTATTAAGAGGGATGTTTAATACTGTAGAAACTGAGAGCATGAAAGGTGACAGTTTAATACTTTGAACAATTGTCTATCGACTGTACTGAATGCATTGGAAGTCATTAGAAATGGTCTAATCTGAAAAGTAAGCAAGGAATGTCCAGTCTGTGGTGCTTACTTAGAAGATACTACTTTTATGTTGCTAGAGTACCTCTTAAGTGAGATCAGATCCCTCTGATGCTACTAAATGAAAGAGATGATTCTGACTACATGAAGTTTACTATTTAAATAAAGAAAATAAAGAGTGGAAGAAAGAATATAGTAGATATCCGTGAAGCAGCTTATTACTACTTAAACAAAGCTTAAAATCAGAGCTTTTTTAATGCATCTTGTAATCACTTATTTTAACTCCTTATTATCTAATGAAATCACAGAATTACACAGAATGGTTGAGATTGGAAGGCTCCTCTGGAAGTCATCTGATCTAACCCCCCTGCTCAAGCAAGGTCACCTAGAGCTGGTGGCTCAGGAACATGACCGGATGGCTTCTGACTGTCTCCAAGGTTGCAGACTCAGCAACTTCTCTGGGCAAGCTGTGCCAGTTTTCAGTTATCCTCACAGAAAAAAAAAGTGTTTCTTGATGCTCAGACAGGACCTCCTGTGTCCACTGCCCAGGTCTACCCATCCAGCCTTAAGCAATTCCTCTTCAGTATTATCAGCTACCAGTGTAGCTGGTGAGCTTTTGGTTTTAGACCAAAGAAACACTTTTTAAGTTCAAAATGGAACAAATTAAGATTAAGAAACTAGAAGACATTTAGATGAGAACACTGACACAAAAGATGACTAAAGATAGCTATTTTAGGCACATAATTCCTTAAAGTGCTTAACAGCTCATATGGTCTTTAATTCCCGTTCATGGCAATGGAACCTCAAATGTGTATTTGATATGAGCCATAGTGCCTAGTAGAGGATTTTGGTGTGTGATTTAACTTTGTAAACCCAACGCCAAAGTTCTTTGAAAGTCATAACAAACTTTGAGCTCTTGAGCTCCATTATTTTTACATTTTGCAAAGCCTGATTCATGGCTTAAGGGTATCCTGGCATTACTGAAGATAGCTCTAAACAGAATGCAAAAAGCATAGGTCCTCTCAGGGTGAAGAAGCAAAACATTTTATGGAGATATTAGTCAGGTAACTAGGGGCAAGTCCAAACACTGGATCTGCATGAGTAAACTTGTTCTGGAAAGAATGCAGCCGCAGCTCAGGAGTATTGCATGTAAAACAGAAAACTGCTGAGAAGTCCTGTGGTGTGTGAGTAAGATCATACTGACTGCCAAAGTAACCTTTGGCCTTGGGGTTCAAGCTGTCTATGATCCAAGTTTGCGTCTGATGCAGCCCAGCTGTGTGTCTTTGGCTCATGTTTACTGAGAAAACTGCTAAGTTGCAAAGAAGAAACTGTGAGAAAGTACTTAAGCTAGAGCCATGCGAGATAAGAAAAGTAAAAATGCAAACGGGTGAGATTGTTGAGATAGTCATTATTAGCAGCTCCAGAATCCACAAGCAAAAATACTGACGTGAACAAGTATAAAACCCTAAGAGGAAAAACTGGGAATCCAAAGATGGAAACTCAGCAAAATAAGTCCATTCCAGTAAGCAGTACAGACCAAGCCTTTCTGAGCTGGCAAATGATAGCCCGTCCAACGAAAACTTATAGGGCATCTCAAGAGACTGCTGACTATGTTAATGCTTATGCTAGTAACATTATTCTTAGCTATTTATGGCGTGGTTTGCCAAAAATAAGTGCTTCATACTTTGAAGCTGAATATATTCTGCTTACAGAACATCATTGCACACAGGAAATCTTGCCTGAGTTACCTGGAGAGGGAGTTGTTACACCAGTGCCTGCTGTTATGTGGAAAACACTGCTCTGTGAGCATTTCCTGCCTGAGGTTGGTGCTGCCATATGTTGCACAACACAGACATGCTCCAGTTCTTACCATGCACCAGTAAATCTATTACCATATACCACAGCTAGTATATGTCTAGGTATAAATGGCAAAATCTGTCTCTCTGAAGTACAGTTATAAATTGGCTAGAGAAGCACGTGAACAAACAAGCTAAAACCAGGAGGTAGAAACCAGGGTTTATTAAAATTTTGTCTAAGAAGTGATTAGACAATAAGAGTTGAAAAATTATCCCTTTTGTAAAAGGAAAGTTCCATATATGCATGTATGTATACTGTGATTGCTGTTGAAAAATGAAGTACCTAGGTCCCTATATACTTCAACCAGAGGAGAATGAGTATGTGAAACATCAGTCTCTTAACTCACATGAAATACCATGACAAACTGGAAAATTTAGGCATTCTGGGATTTTTGTTCCACAAAACACTAAATCCTTTTTTAAGAGATAAAACATACTTCTTGTCATCTGCTGCAATATGATTCAAATAAAGTATCATTGTCTTTTTTCTACAGTTATCTAATTTATATAACAGAACACCGAAAAACTAATTAGGAATTTAAGGGGGTTTTTTAGTTAGTTGGTTTTGGTGGTTCCGTGGTTTGTTTGTTGGTTTTTGGATTTGGGGTGTTTTTTTGGTTTGTGTTTTTGTGTGGGTTTTTGTTTGTGGATTTTTTGTTTGTTTGTTTGTTTTTAACCTCAGGCTTGTACTATCTACAGGACAATTGTGAAAAAAACTTACAGGAAAGAAATTCTTCATCAGGGCTTACCATTACAGAGTCTCTAAAATGAAAATGTTGAATGTATTTCCAACAGAGGGGGCATTTTCTTCATTTTCACTTTCTAATTAACTTCAGTGTGTTTTGAAGTTACAGTCACATAGTGCCTGAAGTCACCTACTACATTGATCATACATTACATACTGCGTGCTTCCTTGGAAAGCTGTTTTGGTGTGATTCAATCTTGCTCAATACTGATCATATATATGAAACATCATGGAATTCCTACCAACACAGAGATTCACATACTAGTGCATACTGTGTAATCAACATACGACTTCTTTTAGGCCACTAAACCGCACATTTACCATTTATGTGAGGTAAATTTGGTACGATACAGTAAGTGTACAATAACTGTGTTATTCTCTCTGTTATCTGCTTTTGAGACAGACCATACTACAAGTGAAGAGGTTAAGATTATCATCATTTTGCAGCTGTATTCCCGTACTTTTAAGTCAAAAACAGCCTTAGTCATTTTGCAGTTGGGCTCTTTCAATGTCTACTGGTAGAGTGTATGAAAATTTGTTATGCACAAAACACTCCAAGAACTGAGCATAACATACATAAGACACCACTACATTGATACCAAATTGCTACTAAGTATAATTTTTGATTAATTTTACATTCTTAACAGTTCTGCATGGAACACTTCTTATTTCAATGACAGACAAGCCAAGGAAAACAATAAATGCACTATGCTGAATTTTCTCTCTAAGTTCTTATCAAAGACTTGTAAATAGCAATTAATAAAACTTAGAAACATAACATATGAGCTATAAATGCAAATATTACCATATCTGTTTTAGAAAGTGTCTTAAAAGCCTTTATTTTTAATAGAGATTTCCCCAGATATGATACATTTTGCACTTACTCTCTTTCCTTCTGTAAGATTTTCTGCAACTCAGACAAATGCAAATGCAAGACTGAAATATGTATTAAATCATTCTCTGTCTTAGCTGTAGTGTCCAAATTTTTTTTAGGTTCCTCCAAATAGATGCTGGCAACTCCATTGGGAAAGGAACAGGGAGGCTTTGGAGTGATTTTTTTATTGTGATTGCTTCGGTCTCTGATCATCTCTACATCCTGAGAAAACAAAAATACAACACCTGAGAAAAACATAAATGAAGGAAAAGTCTACCATAACTCTGCGGGGCCTATCAAAGCTCTCCTAAATATTAAGTCATGTAGGACAAAAAAAAGGAGTAACATCTTATACAGCTGCCCTGTATATAGATAGAATGTGAAAAAAATGTCACTGTAGTTGGATCACTCTCATTTTATGATGTCTCATATCTTCTGTTATGACAAGCTTCATATCCCAAATATTTCTAATGTATCTTTACTAAGGAAATCGATTCCAATTATCATTAGCTGGCTATAACTGCAGTGAAGATAGTCCTGGAACTAACAAAACCAGGAATGCAATTTATGCATACAAATAGTATATTGAGAAACTCTATGTTAAAACCTCTTAAACTTCTAATGTAAATCACATTGAAGGAGATGATGGACTTATGCAAGTTTTGTAAAGGACTAAAGTTACCTGCATAACACACTAATTTGGATCCCAATCAGAAACCTGATTCCCATTCAAAGTCAGGTTGGATGGGGCTTTGAGCATCCTGGTCTACTGGAAGGTGTCCCTGCCCATGGCAGGGGGTTGGAACTATACGATCTTTAAGGTCCCTTCCAACCCAAACCATTCTATGACTTTATGATTCTAAACTAAAGGCACTATCACCTATGCATACAAAGCATAAGCAAAGCAGGTATCAATTAGGAAAAAAAAAAAATTAAAAAAATACATCTTTATTAGGAAGACTGAACATCTCTTATAAACAACAGGTTCCTTTAGTAATGTACTTAAGTTTTAATACCTCTGACAAACTGTGTTTAAAAGGTAATATTATTTTAGCAGATTACCAACAGTACTATTTCATATTACTGTCTTTTGAGTTTTTAGAAGAATGCTTGAAATCTATACCAGAAAATACAAGCTGCTGCTGAACAGATAGGGCTGTTTTCCATTCATTTATTAAGTTTCAGTTTTAAAGTAGCACATTATTTTATACTAAGGAGAAAGAGAAACAAATAAAATCTATTTTATGTAATTTTCTTCATATGGCCCATTTGTCTGCCCAAAAACATGAAAGGCATGCATTTTTTTTGCCAAATTTATACTCATTATTAGCACAATGGTGGGTGTTGGTTTTTTTTCAGAATTCACGGGAATATAATGCCATTTAGGTGCATTATAGAGTGAGCAAAAATTCTGAATGTAGTATATTCAGGCCTAAGACCTTGATAATTTTCATTGAACTGAAGTAAAAAAAAAAGTCTTCTGTCTTAATGTAGGAGCAAATGTTTTCCTACAATGTAGGAAAAAAATTCCTAAATTTACAATGACTGTTATCTGTCAGACAATTTAATATAGTTTTTACATGGTGCTGTCTATGAGACTATATAATACATGCCAAGGCACAGAATTAAAACTAATAAAACATGAGCAAATAGTTCCATTTTGACTAATATAATTGCTTCTTTTGTACAGAACATGGAGAATATGGAAACCATGCCCATACTTGTTTAGTTCTGTATAACAATGTAATTGCTCTCATTGCCAAATAAAAATCTTGCCACTTTGCAGAAGAATTTGTCTCACCTCTTCCCTCATTACAGAAGTTGCATTAAGGGAAAATTAAATTATTTCATTTTAGAAACCAAAAACCTACACTCTTTTTTTGGATGTAAAAAAAAAAAAATGTACACAAAACATGGAGAATTCAGGTAACAGAGGTAATCTGTTACATTAAAACATGAGAGAGAGTCAGAACAATACACTTACTGGATATAACAGTCTGCCTCTTACTTGAATGTTTTGCCATAGTTGAAGAGTATTGTTTTCTGTATTTCTCTATATTAGAAATATTAGGTGAAAAAAGTGTTTTACTATTGAATGGATGAGGTAGTATTTTGGTCAAAATCCTTGAAAACTCCCATTTCTAGATACACATCCATAATCTCCAACTTCTTAATGAACTAAAAAAATTTCCCATTTTTTACCTTCTTTGTGTCTTCAGCCCCAGGAATCTTGTTGGTTTTGCTCAGTTCTTTCACAGGTTCTTGTTCCAGAAATGTTAACTTGTTTAGGCCTTTTTTAACATAAGGTGTTTCTGAGCAACTGAATTCTGTATTCCAAGCAGTTACATTTAAAAAACAGTCTTCCTTCTCACTTACTAGATCTTGATTTGTTTTTTTAAGCATACTCAGTTCTTTTACAACATTGTCTAATTTGATTCTCAATTGTCTTGCTTCCTCTTGGGCTTTATTTCTTTCTGCTCTAACTTTGCTCCATCTCTCCCTCCAGTTAGCGGTACAATCTGACCACCAGCGCATGGTCTTCTCCATTTGGGCAGCTCTGGCTTTGACTTCTTCCAGTTCTTGAATTCTTACTGCTTCAAAAATTTCCCAGTCACTGCTGTAATTTCTGTGCATATATGGATAATGAAATGAATGTAGGTAGAAACTTTGAGGTGGCAGATTTGAATCACACATATAGCCAGCTGGTTGGCAACCTCCAGCTAATTTATAAGTTTGTCTTGGTTGGGTCCCAAAAACCTGCGTCTCTTCCATTAGTTTCTGAATGGAGCCTAAATTCATGTTTTGATTCATAATCTAATTTTACTCCTAAAAAAGACAAAGAAAGACAATAATTCAGCTTTCCTCAATTAAATTATATGAATAACATCAAACAGTAGCATATTTTACTGCTATAATAATGACATAATCTTAATAATACTGTTGATGCTTTAGAACTCTGCTTCAACAAGAAACAGGTATTAAAATATATTTTCTGTAATAGTTTTTGAGTACAGCATAAACAGACATACTTATTACTTGGCTAGGAACTGCTAGTAAAGGAAGTGTCATTAAATAATCATAGCACACTCAAAATTTTTTGATAGAGAAACCAGGCAAAACTTTCTTCCTTCAAAACAAGATTAAATTGAAACAATATATATTTTAAATGTCTAATAAAAGGAAAGTATTTTTCTAGAACCACAATTACAGATTCACTTGCCTTCTTTCCTAAACTGTGGAACTTCATACTATGCAAGACTTACCTTATAATATGCCTACCTAACAAAAAAAAAAAAAAGCGCCACCCCTCAAAAAGCCCTTTGGATTTTCTTTGTTTCATGAGAAAAAGCAAGTCTTTTTATAGGGGGATTTATTTTGCTATCTACATTCCAGGAAGTATGTACTTATATTACTCTTGAAAAGGTAGCGCTCTCCTACCTCCTGATGATATAACCCTGCTAGTAAATCTTGCTGAATTCCTTTTCATTATTTATTTGCTATTATTCATTCATCCCAGAGGAAAACCAATGTGTCAGAAATTGCTTTCCCACCCCAGTGCTGAGAAAATGTTGGTCGACAGTCTGTAGAGCCCAGTCACTTATACCTTCTTGTTTCTCCCTCTTAAGTGTCCTTAAAAAACCCCAAAACTAGAAATCTTGCTATACCAGTAGAAGACTTGTTGTTTAAAGGGTAAAAATTGCTCCTTTATTCTAACATCCATCTGTAAAAAAACCCATGTTTACACATTACAGCATTTAGTGTTAACACCTGTAGTTGAAATGTAGAAGCCCAACGCAGTAGACAAAATACTGGAGTACATAGTTTTGGCATTATGATTCAGTAACGATTAATTTCAGCTGAATAGAAGTTTTTGCAGTTTTTGGTTCCAGTTTCCCAGCTGTTTTCAACTTTCCAGTGCTTTCCAGGACATTTATTCGCCCTTTGTTACAAGCTTCTGGAGAACCGTTGTAGTCAAGCACAGATATGAGAGAAGGGAAAGGACTGTAAAGAGCACCAACTTCCTTCATTATCACTGTCCGGTGTAACACCATCAACACCCACAACAACGCTAACAGATATAGAACAGCTGCTGCCAGAACTGGATCAAGGTCAAGTCTCATTCCCTGACCTACTCCCAGGGGTTGGGGGGTGGTGGTGGAAATTAACCCTGTCCCTGTTACCCCATTCCAAATAAGATACATCTCTACATATTGTTTATTATATAAAAATGAACATGATAAAAAGACTTATCCAGAGAATGGATTCATAGTGTATAGCTAAGACCTATTTCTGAATTAATGTATAAAGCCAAAATGATCCAACTAAATAAATAAGACAGGGAGCAGCATTAAAAAAAAAAGGACTACATTCATTATCTCTATTTCAATTATTACTCAACTTTTAGAATACAGCATAAACACATTAAGCTTCTTTGTTCACCATTTCTTGGAGGTAAGTAGGGTTGACACTGATGATGTAAAGCTCAGACACACAGACATTTGTTTCAACAAAGTCCTACACATGTCACCTAATAATGCACCTTATGTCTGCCCAAGGTTTTGATTTCTCCACAAATTTCTAAGTTAAACTTATCTCAGGTCAAAAGAGGACATTTTTTAACTGGAAAAGACTCAAAGGAATTTTCTTACTATTGAAGAATTATTTGCTCTTTAATCTTGAAGTAAGGTCTTCAGCAAAGAGATGTTTTGTTTTGTTTTAATATAATCACTTAATTTGAAAAGAAAAAAAAAAAAACAAACATGAAATTACAAAGTGATAAAAACCTGTAAAACCATTCAAGATATGGTGGCTTCGTAGAATCATCCCTCTAATTTTTCTTATTAGTGCTTAAAATGGAATTCAAATAAATACAGACTTGCTGAACAGGTTGACTAAACTGAAGAACATCCTTGTCAGTTTGGGGGATAAAGTCTTAATGGGGAAAGGGGCAGGGGAAAAGAGGTAAAAAAGCTCACACTGCACCACAGAGCAATTCTGTACTTCAGCAGCTAGGGCAACTGACTGAAGAAAAACTCTGACACTTGTGAAGGCACGTTCTATTTGTATGGGTAAAAACTATCATTTAACTGATATCTGATCATGGGTAATATTAAACATTGATGAAGTAGATACAGTAGGTTAACGACTAGAAAAACAGACCTTTTCTTTTGTCTCCCCTTTGACAGAAGTAAGTCAAACAGCAAATCATCAATACATGCTTAAATTTCCCTACTTGTAAAATGAGGATAATTTACTGTTTGAAAATTATTGAAAAGCACTGCCCAAAGAATTATACATTGTTATTGCTAGGTATGCAAATATTTTTTTCTTTTCAAATAAAAGGACAGAACTGAAGGGTCTACACTCAAATCTGTAATTGTTGCACTGAAAATACAGCTTTGAAATATCTTGGTGTTTCACTATGTAGAAACACATGAAAACTTTCTTTGGTCAAGTGGTCTATTTTCATCCTGCTATACGTACAAATAATTAGTAGCTTTGATCACTTCTGGACAGATTGTCTCATTCTGTCCCCTTTGCACATAACACAAACAATCAAATATGATCACTGAACCACAGAGGAAGTGATGAAGCCAAATTCTCAAAAATAAAAGAATGAAAGATAACTAGAACCCATGATTCACTGAAGGCTTTTCAAATCTCTTTAATCCATGAAATTATTTTTAATGCAATTTATCCTGGAAATTTTATCATTGACTGAAAACAATACAGGTGTACAAAAGTGCAATGTTTCTTTGAAGACTTTTAGATATATATTTTTTGTTTAGTAAGCAAGGTGCAGTGGCAGCCTCCTAATATAAGAAATACCTTGTAATTTAACATTACACTTAACATAACAGAGAACAAGAGTATATAGAATGTGGGAAGCATGATTTATTAATTACTCTGATTTTAATAATTTAATAATAACCTCAAGAAAAAAAAAAACTAAGCATACTACTGTTTTGACCCTGTTGAATATCCATTTCATTTTACAGTGAAACAACCCCAAGCCTTCTGCATACAGCCCTGGTTTAACTGAAGTAAAATGGTGTTTTCCCATTGGCATTAAAGAAAATAGTAATTTTTCAGCTTCATCAGTGCCCTCATACTTCACTAGCAGCTGCATGAAACCTACTGTTTCCAAAAAACATAGCATAGAAATATGGGATGGAAGGAAAGTGCAACTGTTCCTTTCTGACAGCATCACAGAACTGTATTCAATTTATACAGCTAGTAGAATTACATAAGAATTACATCCAAGAAGCAACAGCCAAGAGTTTGAACAAAACAAAGCAAAATAAAATATCTATATATTATATACAAGTTTACATTTAAAACATGGTATTTTACTTTTGTGAGAATATTGTATGAAAATGAAAGAGGAAAATGTATTTCAGTGACAACTAAAGCAGATTTGCCCTCCTATGCAGAACAGGCTTGTGCAGGAACATCTTTTCAGCTAAAGTGAGTTTTTGCTTACAAGCTTCCTTTCTTGGCAAACAACTTTGATGTATCATGCTGATCCATTATGGTAAGCCTAACTGTCAGATTAGTCAGCCTTTAAGACCATGGGTGATGAAAGCAAATGAACTACCCTTTAAACTGCCATGCTTCATTGCAGTGGTGTTTCCATTTTTAAAAAATTATTATTTTGTAGAAAAATCCTAGAACATTTAGAATTTGATGTTTTAACATAACGTTTAAGTTTTCTGCAGGTATTTTTCAGAAATATTTACATTTAATCAGAAGACTAATAGGTTCCCATAAGTGTTAAAACACAAGGTTAATAGCATCAAGGATGAATATTCTTATGCAGTCAGTTTAACATCCATGTCTGAACAGAGCAATTCTGTTGCAAGAGTTGTAGACCAACTCTGATGAAAATGGCAATAGAATTCTATTTCAACTGTGAACAACTAAGACTTGTGCTTGTATATGTTTTAAAAGAAATAGACTAAAATATTAGTCTTGAAAGGAAGCAAAGATTTTAAAAATAACAATAATGTGTTATTATAAAAGTGCCCAAAATGGTCAGAACCTCACAGTTCCAGAGGGATGACTAAGATTGTCTTTTTTTTTTTTAAACACTTCACATCAATCTGATCTTTGATTTCCTAAAAAATACTGCACTGATGAAATAATCATAATAAAAAAAAAGTTTAACTGAAGATTGTTGTATTACTGAATCAGTTGATACTGAATCTTTAATCATCCCTGTAGTCACAGTGACTTCTTAAAAAATTCTCTTCCCTGGTATATGACCACCTCATAGAAAAGTAATTCACAGTAAAATATCACACATCTACATTGAATGTTGAAAACTTTTATCTATAGAATATTGCCAATATGTTCCAGGGAGGAACAAGAATAATTTCTAAGGTGTATGTTAAAGATATCTAAGAGAAGAAAGCTGTGTATTAGTATTGTTACAGATACAGACCTCTAAACATCAGAAATTTCACAAGTCCAAAAATTGAGGGCAAAAAAAATAGTCTGTATTTCAAGTTTCTAGCTTGAGTTTGCAGCAGCAGACTAGCTAGCACAGCATATGGATCTCAGCAAGTATAATTACTTATTGAGAGATAATTGGCTAGAAAGATAAGATAAAGTTAGGGAATTGGAAGCAAGTGAGGATTTTCTGTCCAGGGAAACCTTCTGAAACTTTCACTCTTAACAATTCAGGCATAAGAAGTAACACAGAATCCCTTTTAGAGTAGTTTTTCTTAGCTGAATAATCTAAAATAAGTATACACAAAATATAGGAAGCAACATTCATTGCAACCATCACACAAGTGGGGTGGGGACAGTATGAGGGAGAGAAAGGGAGATCTGATGGTTCTTGGAGAAAAAAAAAAGGTGCGTACATTTGGCAAACACTACAAGAAACATAGGTTTAAACAATATTTCATTATATTGCAACCTTTGCTTATTTACCTAAAGATCATGAACACCAGGAAGAGCAGCCCTTGATTTATTATTACAGGTTATTATTGTTACAGGCAAAGAGAAATGTATTAAACCTTGGCATCACAGTTAACAAAATCACCAGGAGAGAAAAGAATTATACACTTTCCACACGTGCCCACTGAATTTAGGTTTTTCAGTGAGTTCAGTAGCTAGGTCAGCAACTTGAGCATAATATTTCCATGCATTTTTACTAATGGAATGACTTAATCTTTAGTTATGTGACTCTTAATTATGAAGACCTCAGCCAAACATTTTTTTAAAGGGATCCTATGCCTTTACAGAAAATGTCTGCTTCAGATTAAGCCGGTTAATTTGCTTTTGCCTAACCTATAAAAGTAATAGGACAAAATGACCCAGTAAAACCGCACGTGTGCTTTTGTAAGTGCTACTGGAAAGTCAGACTTTTCCCTGACAGGGCTGAAGCTGCCCCTTTAATTAACAAAGGAAGAAAGCTTCGAGAAGATGGACAGGGATAATGGGCTCATTATGGGAAGAATATAGAGAGTGACTGTCACTCCCTGAAAACTTGTTTGTTTACAAAGACCTGCTAACTACCGAGTCATCAACTCAAGAAAAGGTGATCAAGTTATGTGTGCCTATTCCTGTGGTAAAAATGATTTTGACTAGTAAACTGTTACTTCTAGAGTTTCCACCCAGTGGCTAGAGAACTGGGTGAAAAAATAGTGACAATGGTAGAAATGTGTAAGGGAAACACCAACACACTGGAAAATGATTTATGATATAGCTCAGTCTAAGAACATACCCAAAGAATATGTATCTAGTCACTAAAACCCTAAAAATCCTGTGGCAATGCAGAGTCAGGTGGCTGATTATTTGGCTAGAATAAATGTATCACAGAACTCTGAGGCAAGTACCTGGGTTACAGGAATGGCTTGGGCACACTGGGGCTTATGATTTATTTCACCAGTCTGTGAGGAGAGGATGCCTGGTGGCAAAAGCTCTGGCAAAACAAATTGTAAATTTGTGCCATTTTTGTCCAACTACGGTACAGCACGTGCCACTAACATTTTACCATCTTCAGGGAAGGTAAACTAATCTGGGAAACTTGGCTTGTAAATTATATTGATCCCTTAGAATGAACATCTGGAGGATGGAAAGACATCATTACAGGAGTAGGAATAGCAGTATTGGGAATGTGCACCCTGCGTAAGCTACCCCTGGTCTCGCAACTGTTGCTGCTTTAACCTAGTTGTTTGCTACTTTTCCCTTATCCAGAGAAATACAATCTTATAAGGGGTAACATTTTAAGAATAAATTAGTAAAAGCTTGGTATGGTTCAAATGTTGTACAATGAGTTTCCCACCTACTGTACCAGCCTCAATTTAATCAGTGAGTAGACTGACGGAATGCACTGCTAAACCAGCAGCTACAGAAAGTGAATCTGTTAGCACTCTAAGTGGGGATTCTATCTGTGGAACTTGTAAGCTGGCTACACAAGTGACAAAACCCCATGGGAAGTGCCATAGATAAGGGATTCATATCAGTAGCTGCCCAAATTCCTGCTAAAACAGAAGTAAAACCCTCCTGAAGTCCATAAAATGGGATTGCAGTTAAACATCCAACTCGGGGGTTATCTCAGTGACTTTCCTTTTACAACAAAAAAGGAGTATGGGATGATGTAGACACTAAAGGGAGTGAGTCCAAGACCTGAGTGTCTTCTGTTGCAGAAGATGTGGCCTTACTGTGCCATCGTGGCAACACTGATAACTGGAACATATACCCAAAAATTATCTCTAACAGATTCTGCCTTTTAACTTTGCCCATGGAACAACTTGGGTATTACAGATCAGTCATAACACACCTTTAGAACTACTTCCAGGAGGAATACCATCTGTAACACCACAATTGCAAGTATTAACATAATGTTACATTAACCCCAAGATCTAAAATTAACCTGAATTTAACTATATGTAGTAACACAAGATATGAAGCCGTACATGGTTGTGACAAGAGTGAAATGGGTACTAAGGACATGTAAGGCGGCTAATCATACACTAGTGGCCCACAATAATTACACCAACTTTACACAATGAGTGTAAAAAATGGAATTTTTTTCATAAACACTCTTAATAATTTTGTCCATTTACATTGACTTCCCCAGTGATTAAGATACCATTTGTTCCTGATTGTGTACCTTAAAAACCAATCCAGACAACTTCTTAATAAAAGTACCCTTCCACCTAATGCAGCTGCATGATGGACAACAGACTATGATCACGGCTCCAAAATTAATGACGATGTACATTTGAACTTAACCGATGGATACATTAATGCATGGAATAAAACTTGTACTGATTATAGTGACCATCTTTATGACTGGTAGTTTCAAAATCATAGACCAATAGGATATAGAACTAAACCACACAGTATTCAAACTCTGGTGAAATTGGTATAAAAACTGAATTAATTTGATACTGAAATCTTAGCAAAAATATCATCAGTATTAGGAGAAACTGAAGCTAGGGTAACCAGAATGAGCTGACAAATACTTAGAGGAAAAAGTAGTAAAATTTTATAAAAATGAACACACAGCTCCTGCTAAAACATGGCATTTGCTGGGAGCAGTGTCATTAGGTCAAAGCGAGAGCAACACATGCACAGGGCACAGCGGACAGGAAGAGATAAGGGCCGATATCACCTGCAGCCATCATCTGCATCTTTGCAAAGTAACTGCCTAGCTGTTTCTTCAGAATTCACTAACTCATGGAAATGCTACAGACCAAACTTCCAATCTGAAAAGAATAAATACATCATCTTACCTCTTAAGTTTTTGAAGCAGATACAACAGCAGTTGGACCGCTGAGGCTTTTGTCCTTCCAGTGTGATACAGGGGACACCCCCACCACGACGGACGAGGAAGAATGAGCACTCTCACCATCAGCTTAGTAGTTATTTTGCTCATGGGCGAGTTATGAATTCAAGAATTTATGAGTTAGAGAGTTCATGAATTAATGAAATTAGAGAATTCATGTGTTGGACTAGACTGTACAAAGATGATTCAGCCATTATTTGATGCCTTTGTATATTTTGGTGAGGGGGTTTTGGTGGCGAGGGTTTTTTGTTGGTGTTTTTTCTTTTGTTTTGTTTTTTAATGAGCTAATGAAAAAGTTTCATTTACAGAGTACATTGCACTGTAAATTTGAGAAATCCAAACAGACGATGGCAACATATGCAGATTATCATAATTCCACAGTCTGGGTCTGATCATGGTCTCTGTTAGCAAGTTAAGAAATTTATTTTTTTTTTAGAACTGAAAATTAGAAGATGGCGATTTGAAGACTTTTCAATGCATAGCCAAAGATCGTTCCATTCATTTTTTCCACAGCTATAAAACATAACAGTATTAAGCCATATGGTATATTTTAAGTTGTTTATGTTGTTTCCAAATATTATATTCCTTACATGTGTCAAAATTAAAATTCAGCCAAAAAATGTCAGAAGAGACAAACAATGTAAATTATTTACTTCCTGTCAGGAGTTATCTGATGTTCTTTTTTGTTTTATATTCTCTAGCTATATTCCTTTTAATATCAGAATATCAACAAAAGTCTAATTTATTTCCAAAACTCACTTTATTTACTTCTCATGTCTGGTAACTAAAACACTTATGCTGTGAAAACCACAAAATATAGTTATGTTTCTAACTTCACAAAGATAAATGTTTGTGGGGTTTGGTGGTTGGTTTTTTTTTTTTGGTCCAGTTATGAAATCTTTAAAGTGCCTGAGAGAAACATGTTTTCTCACCGTATCAATTTGGAAAGTATGATTTGTTAAGCATGTCTGAGGTCAAATCTGAGCCACAATTCATTAATGTCCTGACATATAAGAAAAATTATGCAACTTCATCTTACTTCTGTAACATATCATTAGATGGAACTTCTGAAGTGTAAAGACAACGTCAGGCCTAAATCTTAATTTCAAATTTTGTTAATTTTCAAAGTTCCTAAGGGACAGGATTAAAACTCAGATCTTCTATTAAAAAAAAAAAACCAACCAAACAAACAAACAAAAAAAACAAACACAAAGATAAAACCAACAGAAAGTAAACCCAAAATAAACCCAAAATATTTAGACTGGCTGAGGAGTAAAGACCGAAGTGCTGAGTAAAGTCTTATACATTTTCTACAGGTCTGGCCAAATATAAAATCCTGGGAAAACTGAATATCACTATTTTAGTGATATTCAGGTGGCCAACAAGGCCAAAAGCATCCTGGATTGTATCAGGGATAGTGTGGCCAGCAGGAGTAGGGAAGTGATCGTGCCCCTGTACTTGGCACTGGTGAGGCCGCACCTCAAATACTGTTTGCAGTTTTGGGCCCCTCACTATAAGAGGGACCTTGATGTGCTGAAGCGTGTCCAGAGAAGGGCAATGAAGCTGGTGAACGGTCTGAAGAATAAGTCTTATGAGGAGCAGCTGAGGGCCCTAGGGTTGTTTAGTCTGTAGAAGAGGAGGCTGAGGGGAGACCTTATTGCTCACTACAACTACCTGAAAGGAGGTTGTAGTGAGGTGGGTATTGGGCTCTTCTCCCAAGTTACTAGCAATAGAATGAGAGGAAATGGCTTCAAGCTGCATCAGAGGAGGTTCAGACTGGATATTAGGAAAAAATTGTTTACTGAAGGAGTGGTCAGGCATTGGAACAGGCTGCCCAGAGAGGTGGTGGAGTCACCATCCCTGGAGGTGTTAAAAAAAAAAAAATGCGAAGACGTGGTACTTCAGGGCATGGTTTAGGAGGCATCATGGTGTTGGGTTGACAGTCAGCCTTGATGATCCTAGAGGTCTTTTCCAATTTTAATGATTCTATTTTCTATTTTCCTCATTATTTCCTTATGGTATAAACATCTTTGCCCTGAAAATAAATAAATTTAATCTCAAGAGAAGTTAAAAAATTCCAGATGCAGTAAAAGAAGTAGGACCAAGTGTAAGTAAGCACTTCTTAGTAGAATCGGTGCAAAACTGGAGTCAGATCCCAATTCTGAGTTGATCACTGCTACATGATGGGAGGGAATAATATGACAGAGAGAAAGATGGCAAAAAAAGACACCCAAATTTCAGCTTGGATTTCTGTTGAAGAAAAAAAATATATCCAGAAACAAAGTTTGTTATCTACTCTATCAAGCCTAAGAGGGTCAAAACCAGAAAGAAACTGCAGGAAAATTGTGTTCTGTAGGGAGAATTGCATTTTACTACTATATGAAGTGTTGTGACAGACACGGTTGCAAGCTCAAGAAGCGGGGCCATGTGAACCTCATGAGGTTCAACAAGGCCAAGTGCAAGGTCCTGCACCTGGGTCAGGACAACCCCCAGTATCAGTACAGGCTGGGGGATGAAGGGATTGAGAGCAGCCCTGCAGAGAAGGATTTGGGGGTACTGGTGGATGAAAAGCTGGACATGAGACAACAATGTGCACTTGCAGCCAACTGTATCCTGGGCTGCATGAAAAGAAGCATGGCCAGCAGGTTGAGGGAGGTGATTCTGCCCCTCTGCTCTGCTCTGGTGAGACCCCACCTGGAGTGCTGCGTCCAGCTCTGGAGCCCTCAGCACAGGAAGGGAATGGAGCTGTTTGAGTGGGTCCAGAGGAGAGCTACAAAAATGATCAGGGGGCTGGAGCATCTGCAGAATGAGTCCAGGCTGAGAGAGCTGGGGTTGTTCAAGCCTGGAGAAGAGAAGGCTGCGGGGAGATCTTATTGCAGCCTTCCAGTGCTTAAAAGGAGCCCTAAAGACGGGGAAGGACTCTTTATCAAGGGGTGTAGTTTAAAACCATTTCCCCTTGTCCTATCACTAAAAAAGAGCAGATTCAGACTAGATAAATAATTAAGACATTTTTTACAGTGAAGGTGGTAAAACACAGGAAGAGGTTGCCTAGAGAGGTGGTAGATGTCCCATCCCTGGAAACATTCAAGGTCATGTTAGATGGGGCTCTGAGCAACATGATCTAGTTGGAGATGTCCCTGCTTATTACAGGGGGGTGGACTAGATCCCTTCCAACCCAAACTATTCTGTGATTCTGAAGTACTTTCAGAAAATGTACTATTACACTAGCAGTCCATGTATAGCTAAACTCCCAGGAGAAAGTGTAAAGGATAATCACATTAAAGATAATGACTGAAATGCAATAAGCCACAGAGGGATTAGTAAGTGAAAGGACTACTCAGGAATAGATGAAGCTTTTACTGATTTAGTCAGAAACGAGACAGGATTATCCAGAAACAAAAGGAAAATAAAGCAATGACCAGAATGCAGGAATAAGCTTTTTACACTATAGAACAATATTAAATATAGTGCTACTTGATATTGCAGTATTCATGGTACAAACAAATGGTATCTGACTCTAGAGGAGGAACTGTTTCTATTGTTAGTAGGACCTTCTTTCTCCTGAACATTTTTATAATTTACATAAAGACATGTAGGGTAAAATTTAATATATATTAAAGTTATAACTCCACAAAAAGAAACATGAAGTGGCCCTGAACAGCCCTCAGGCTGGCCACACCAGTCGCATTGCCAGTTTTTCCTCATTTCCCATCCTTCCCCATAACCTACTCCACCCCTTTGAAATAAAATTTGTAATTCCAAATGGAAGCAGTCCTCCTCATTTTAGAGAAAATAAAATATCTAGTCTGACAGCAATTCCTTAAAACAAAATAAAATAAACAAACAAAAAAAGCATACTACACAGAAGTCCTGAGCAATCTGCTCTGATCAGAGGGGCTGGATTAGATATCGCTAGAGGTCCCCTCTAACCTCAGCCGTTCCACGATTCTCTGAGCAGTGTGATTTCTGAGGAACTGTCCGTGCCTGCTTCTCCCAGTTTTAACAACATTGCCATAACAGCCAGAAAACAAGAAGAAACCAAGATCACAGATTTTGAATCTCTGAATACACCACTTTTAGTCAAGTGGTTCACAAAACGTCATGTATGTAGAGACGAGCCATAAGAAATAAGACTATTTCTGAACTGCCTTAGAAGCAACAATTCCACATTGTTGTCATGAACCACACAGTATATTCACATTTTCGGATTCTGCAACTCTTCCATCTAATGTCTTTTTAAAAATCAAATCATTTTATAATGTAAATAACTTAAGAAGAAGATTATAGGAATATACTGATTTATTGTTTTTCATGTAACCATATTCATGCTCCAGAACTTCACTCTAACCAACTTGATTCTTAGACTTTCAAAAAAATATCAGCAGATTATATATAAAAAAAGTACTTTCAACATTGCATATTATAAAAAAATTATTTGTTATTTACATACTTCTAAGTACCAAAATGTTGATATTCCATTATACATGTTAGCACCATAATTCCCTCACACAGTTACAGAAAAAAAAAAACCCAACAACCCAATACATTTTGTCTCCTTAAGAATTCAGTGACATATGGAAAAGATTTTTCTCTTAATTATATTCCTTTTTAATCTGTTTTCATTATAATCACTAAAAGGTAAACCCAGACTATCTGCTTCAGAAAAATTGCTGATTTATCTTATGCTTCAAGGGCAGTAGTGTGTTTTCTTGGAATTTTCTTGCTTCCATTCCAAACTAAAGAAATCAAACAAAACCAAAGAAATAAAAAAAAGCCACAAATCATACAATAGTCAAGGTTAACATATTTAAGACTGCTACAATCCACTCTTGAGAATCTCTTAATTTGGTAAGAATTTTATCATTTTACGGGATTACACTTATATTGCTTCTGGAATAGATATCAGGGTCTACACACTCTCATCCATGAATCAAATGCATATATTCTAGAAAGAAATGCAGTTTTAAAGTATCTTGAGATATGAAACTTGATGGCATATTAACAACACAAAAATCAACTGCGTCACTTTCTCAATTCTATTATTGTAAGTCTCTGCTTGTTCCCAGGTGATGGAAGAGTAGAAACGCTGATATACAAGGAAAAGTCTTGTTTTCAAAATACGTTTGCAGAAAGCAATAGATACTTAACAGAACATCTACTCCTGACACACCAGATAAACTTTTGTACAGATTCAAGCATTAAGCATCTAAAGCTTGAATAATTTAACACTTGGCTACTTTGGAATCAAGCAGCAACTAGCAAGTCAGACATTGAATATATGCAAAACCAGAGATCTATTTAGATAACTGTAAGCAAAATTTTAACAAGTTGTTAAATCCACAGAAGTACTACAGTACAGAGCTACTCTGAAGTATTATATTTCACACATCTTCCTTTTTCTTGAGGTTGAGGGCTAGCCAGATTATTTGCTCAGATTTGCAAAATAAACCCCTGTGAAAGATTACCCTTTTTCATCTTTAGATATTTCTCCTCCTTTCTGAGAAAATATGGTGCATGCCTAATACTTATTCATTGTGATTTAGGTGTACAGGTTAACACAAGTCATTACATATCACTGCAGTATCTTTTACATAGACAAGCTGATGTTTCTTCATGTCTTTGAAGCGGTGTTCAAATCCTTAGGGTTATATATGGGTAATATATTTGTACATACAGATGTTGTCATTTACTACCCATAAGGCCAAAACAAGCTCTGAAGTACCACTTTAAATATCATTTACAGTAACTTCATTTCCCCAATAATGTTTTTATTACAAATCTTCATAATACCAACCATAATTTTTATATATTTGTGTCTCTAGAATTGATACTTATTTCTCAGCCGCTACACTTGAAAAAGTTGTATAATCAGATCGTGCAGGGAGGAGGACGGGGAGCAAGCATGAAACAAACAACTTTCCCAGACAATCTCAAACCGAACTAAGTATTAAGCAGAAGCCAAGAAAACCTTAACACAATTTAGCTAGCTAACGGTGGCTTTTGAGACACAAGTTTACTTTGCTGGCTCCCTTTTGAGGTTGCCTATCACTTTTTATGAGGATATGATCAATGAAAAGAAGAGGTAAAATTAGGATAAGTATGAACTGTCAAAATTTTAGATCTTTTCAGGGTAACCAATTTACAAACAGATTTACAAAACCTAGTGTAAACTTCTGGACTAAGTAAGTAGCTGACTCACCTGAGTTCTAATCTAATCTTATTGATTCTGTGTGGAGATTGGTAATCTACCATTAAATACCTTTATTTTCTGAATGATGCTCTGTATGATTGTTAAGACAGGCTATGAATAATAATCTGAATAACAACTTCAATTCATACCAAATTCAGAGTGTATTTAAACCAGGGCAATATTAATTCATACAAACAAATTCACACCAGTTAAAGGTCTGGTCTAATACACACCTCCTGAACAGCACAGAGATTTTTTAGAACAACAGTAATCTGTTCTCAAACTTGAAAGAGGTAATTGCTTCAGAAAAATAGAGTTCACATTAGTTAATATTAGTTCAGTATACTGAGACACTATCTTTTTTTTAATGCTTATGGCTAAAGATGCAAATGAACACTGTGTGATTTATGAAAACACCTAGGCATCTTGTTCTTCGGAGACAATGAGATTTGCTTTCAATCATATTAAAATGGTGTCTGATTTTGTTTTCAGCAGTTCCACAGCTGAGGCAAAGAATAACCAAGTGCATGAGCCTTCTTCCTCTGTTTCCACAGAAAGCAAAGTAAATTAGTTTCAGTTCGTGTTGAATGTGACTTTTTTTTACCCCACATTGAAATAAACAGCAGTGCTAAAGCAGCTGATAAAGTGCTATCAGTGATAGCACTGTGATAATGTAGTGCTAACAGTGATAACACTGATATCAGTGCAAACAGCACTGATAAAGCACATAGCCCCTTTACAGGGAACAAGTAGGCTAAGCAGGTAGCTTCTTACCCTGCTCTGCTCCGTTGCAACAGAACCAGTTGTCAGTCAGCAAAAGAATCTCAAAAGACTCCATACAATCATAATTGTCAGTGTTTTTTATTACAGGATACACAGCTCAGCCAGTACATACAGGCACTATCTTGCTTATACTGACAGACAGCTCTTTGACACAACACAGAAAAATATCTTTCATGGGTTTGCTCTGAAGACTCCAGAAATTTATGGGAATAATAGCCAAGACATACATCATTCACAAGGTTAGATCTGCCTTTAAGGATGTTATTCATCATTGGTTTTAAGTTTTTTTAAAATTTGCAAGCATTAAAGCCAGTTTTGGGTTGAAGTCAAAGAAGAAAAGAAAGCTAGAAGCATTTCATCCAGGGTGTTTGTTTATCAATTTAAGCTATCTGAAACATAAATATTTGCAAGTAAGCTTTAAATAAGCTTACAGTACACTATTCAGAACAAAGACCATTGTATCATGTCAGGTTCTCAATAGTTAGGTTCCTCTTCCAGAAATTACTAACACTAGCATTCTACTATTTCATGTTTTATTTATTTTGGAAAGCCAAATTAATCTGTTTGTGAGAGCCTCCTTAGTTCTTACTGGGTACAGCCAAATTTTAAGATACTCAGTTACACCCACATGGGAATGAGGACTTCAAAGATCTGTGGGGATTTTCTTTTTTAGTTTGTTTTCTTTTTGTTTGTTCAGTTTTTCCATTTTTTTTTTTTCAGATTGAGCTATAGATTAGGTCAGCTGGGCTCCTTTCAGTTTCAAAAGGAAGTTGAAAAAGGCAACTGAAGGCAGACTTCTTCAACGTGAAAAGCACTTTACTGAACAAGAGTTAGGTCAGACAATGCTAGAACCTGTCCACTGAAACAGTAGAGGTCACTTAAATGTAGGGAGAAGCTTCATTATTTAAAAAAAAAAAAATCACAAGCTTGTTTTCTAGAATTTATACCACATTTCTAACAACTTTTTGTATGTACTTAGTGAATTTAAACTGAATAGCTCTACTTTCATTTGCAGGTTTTTTTGCTTACTAACAAAACGGGGGTTTGGGTTTTTTGTTTTCAATATGTGAAGATGTAAAGGCATATCCCTGAAAAAGTTACGTTTTTAATCTTTGCTTAAATTCTGAGAAATGCTTCAACTTTTTTTTTTTAAATTCTTGACATCTTAAAACCATATGCTTTATGATATGAGAGATTAAGAATTGTCTTGTTATAGTTGTAATAATTTATAATCTTTTTTTATTCAAGTCATGACCTACTTTCAAAATCAAATTTCATAACACTGGGAGTAAGGAAAATTAATCATAAATATCTGATACATTGTTTCAGACCAAGACCTAAAACATTCCGTTGCTTGTTAGAACACAATACAACTTTACTTTAAAACACTACTCAGCGTCAATCTGGAAACAAGTGATATTCCCACCCATATAATCAGAAAAATAAGAATGCTCATTAATATTTTTGTTTTCTCTGGGTCAGAGCCTATCCCTTTGGCTTGTTCAATTCCTTTGATAGAGTTGTATCAGAATTAACAATTCTGTTGTGCAGAGATATACTCTGTTTTATCAGAATAGTTTTAAGCCATTTCTTCTATAATTAAATGTTTAAAGAATATTCCTTTCCTTAAAAAAGATTACTTCTTGGACATTTATATGTAATTATTCTCAATTGTTCTTAACCGCTGTAGTATTTTAACACCATCTTATGTCTTTCAAAAGTTCAAGGACTCCTTTGTGGGATTTAATGCTGTAAGATAGAATCCTGTCATGATTCCAACTCCACTACATCTTTTTTGAGGAAAACGTACTTAAGAAATAATTCATGTGTTTTATGTGACAATGATTCTACAATTACTGGATTGGTCACATAAAATAATCCACAAAGTACAATGCTTTATATCCTAGCTGTCACTTAAATGCCCCAGTACCTACAGTAGGCCATGAGTAGTGCCATGAAAAGAGAATAAATTAATTGCATAAGTAATGGTTACTCAGCCTGGCTCCTTCTGCATACTTTCTTTTCAATATTGCCCTTCAGTCAGAAGGGAAGTTGGCATCCTTTTGTTAAAATGGATACCTACAAAAGTTATGGAGAAACCTTCAAGTCAACTGAAAATATATTTTTAAAAACTCATCCAAACAGTAAGAGCTTTCACAGAACTTCCTCCTTGTTATTTTATGTCGATCACATTACGGGAGGAATAAGAATGGATTTGGCGTAAAACCTGTTTTATTTAACCCAATGTAAATCAGACCTAGATTATTCAAATCAGCATGAGTAGAGCATCAAGCTGTTCAGGAAGGATCACTCTGACATTAAACCAGTCAATGAAAGATTATTGTATGGACTAAAAAGGGAGTAAGAACAGAAGCATCCTTTGCTTAGAGACATGCTTTTCCAAAGGAATGCAGAATATGGTTTCTAGCATGCCTTAACAAGAGATTAATACCAAGATAATGTAGATTCTATATATTGATACACCTTTATGTGATGTCAGTTAAAAAGTAAATCTCTGTTGCACAATCCTGTTAATACCTTATTAAAAGACACAGAGGGAAAAAATAACAGGGGTTTCTAACAATTTGGAAGAGCCCAGTAAGGGTCCCTACAAATGGAATGGACTATTAATAACAATAAGTGTTGTTTAGAAGCTAACTTGCCTATTTTGATAGTTATATAGAAGCTTACCAGACATAACTGTAACTGCAATGAAGATCTCCCATTATGGGAAAACAGGAAAATCTGTCATTAAGCAGCCTTTACAGAATTGTGAGATTAATGTTCGGTTTTCACTTACCATTGTAACTCACTGAGTTAAGCAGAGTGGAAGATTCAAAGCTGAGAAAGAAGTGAAGAGTAAGAACAAGGAAGCTAAAAAATAGACAATCATTGAAGAGGATTGACACTGAGAATTTATAGGAATCCAAGTTATGAATCAGTCTGTGATAGGTAAACAAAACACACAAACTTAAATTGAGGACTTCAATATTACTCAAAAGTTTGTTGTTATTCTTTCTTCCTTTTTCTCCATTTTGCTAAAATATAGTTTAATATAAATGCAAATAAAGTACTTGTCTCCATTTTCCATGGGACTTCCCTTAGAACTATCAGTTTTAACCGTTCTCCATCCAGTTTGCTTGAGATACCTCCATCATAAAAACGTAATTGCCTTTAGACCCACTGGTGACTACTTATAAGATGGACTAAGTGTATGGAATTCACAATACACACCATACTGCACCCACAGTCTTTCCAATTAAAGTAACAATATTGACATTAGAAACAGCACCTTTCACATGTATATAATGATTTACTGGCATAGAAGGAACTGTTTCCTACCTCCTCTAGGGAGCTGAATTCCACATCTCATGGAAGTACCTTGCATTACACAGAGATCTTTGGAACACAAAATGGTTGTAAGAATCAGTGAGAACTAAGACAGATAAAATGCAGCTATCTGGATAGTCAGTAGGATGCTTATTAGTACTGTTTGTTTTATATACTTATGCAACTCATCAACATTACTTTTGAAATTTGACCCTTGGTTCTCATTGGCAATGGATCATCCATACAGTCTCACACCATCTGGGATATTTGCCTTTCAAATAATGACAAACTAAAAATCTTTGTCCAAAATCAACAAATCATAATTTCCATAAATTATATTTCATTTCATTAAAAAAATATGTAGCTAAGAACACACTTTTTCCTTATCCTATCATCAGATATTTACTGAAGGAAGTTTGGATTATACAACTCATTAGTGGAATTTATGAAAATAGAAACATTGTTAAAACATTGCTTTCTAACAAAAAAAACCCCAACCCACAATATAAACTGCTGCCAACTCATAACAGTATTCTCGCGACACTTATGTTCATAATACGGTTAATGATTAAAAGTTACCAAAGCTTTACCAGTTCATCCTATTTCAGATGCACTTCACTTAGTGATTTAAAAAAGATTTTCAGTACTGAAACTGCATTTATACTGATTCCTAAATCAAAAGTAAGAAATAAGCATTTAACAAACTGCCACTTTGAATACTTTGAAAACTTGCCCAGTTATGGTAAGTAAGGATCCTACTATACCTGAAAAACAAGCTGTGTTTAATGGGTTGTTAGAACAAATACTACCCAATAGTAGTGAAAAGGACAGGAGAGAAAAATCTAGCTAGATCTAACTTAGCTACATATTTCAAGAGCTATCTCCTTTCTGATCTTCTGTACTTTTTGCTGGGTATTTCATATTGTTTTCCTCCTTACCATCAGCATGATAGTAACCCATACCTTGTCACAGAAGAGAAATAAAAAAGTCAAACAGTAAACCCACAAGCTTAAGACCCCTTACCCTCTGGGCTTGCTGGGCTTCTCTTGCTTCTCAGTGTTACAGACACATGTGTAAACAACAGAATTTCCTGCACCCTTTTCTCATCTGCACAGTACTGGGACTTGGCCAATGGGATTATTTACAGCATTAAGGCCACTCCACAGAAACTTGAAAAAGATTCTTATTGGTCAGGCTTTATCAAAATTAAACCCACATTTTTCTTTTGAGTACAAGTCATTTATCCAAAATATAATTTGTTGCCATATTGCTCTCAGTATTGTTTTATTCAGTTTTTATTTCTCCCTCCCTTTCTAAACTGAAGACTGTAACCCAAGTCCCCCAATTAAGTAAAAGCTTAAACTTGATTATTCTAAATCAGAGTATTTAAGAATAGGTACTAGTCTTTTCCAGGTTCTTATACTGCTACTTGCTCTTAGTATACATCCCAAGTTTTAAATATCCTACATTAAGGCTAACTTTTCCCTCCATATGACTGTACATCATCTAGCTAATATATTTATTTTCATAATTGGCTGAGTAATTAGCCAAAGGCTGTTGGACATTATGAAAAACTGTAGTATTTTTGATTATCAGAGACATGAAAAGAACACGGTGAGGAAAGGTAAAAAAAAAATGCATTTTGAAAAACTCATTTCTGAAAAATTAAATACCTTTGCATTAAAATTTAGAGTAACAATATTAAAACAGGAGGTACGAAATATTTCTTTAACATAAGCTCAAACATTTTTGTAATTGACATGTGACAAAGCATGACACCACTGTCCCACTGATATCACAGGCCACCTAAATGGCAGGTCCTCAAGGCATAAAACTGATATAGTTAGACACAGTTGAAATGATTTTCCATAGCTCTGACAAGCTAAGTATTTCTCATTAAAAAACACTCATCATGAACAGATTACTGACAATTCATATGTCACAATCTCAGACTGAGAAGCCAAATTTCCTTATAGCTTTAATGAACAGATCTCTGCTTCCATACTAACATCCTGCCCCCTTTTAACAGCAGTATAGCAGGTGGCTTTTCATCATGAATAGTAGCTATGGCTGCTGGACTCTTCACTTAAATAAGGGGATTGTATGATACTATGAAATTTTATACTAGGAAATTAACAAGCAAAGCCTCCCACTCCCATCAATTACATGGGCATTATGTGACTTCTATGACTCAAAATCTATTCCACCATCAGACAAAAGACATACAGTTAAAAAGGTGAAAAAAACCTAGACCTTTCTATTGAAAAGGAAAAAAACCCCACAACCAAAAAAACAACCCAAAGCAAAAAATCAAAAACCCCCCCAAAAAACCAAGTCTGTATCAAATTAAAAACAAAAAAACAACAAAACCCAAATCCAAATAAAGTAATAAGACAACTGCTACTTCATGCATCTTCCAGTTTCTTTAACAACTACACAGATCTCATCTCCCAGTAGTGATTTTTACCTGCACATATATTCTTCCTTTTTAGTCTCATTTGCCTGTTGACCTATCACTGTAATAATCATAGAACAGAGGTTGCCAACACGCAAGCTTGCTTACGTGTGACCATCACGTAGGGAGCTGACCTGTCTTCCTAGAAATCTCCAGGTAAGTAAACAATTCTTAGTAAGTCCACACTAAGAACATTCATACGCTCATTAAGAGAATGAGACTGTGGTCATTATTTTTGTAAGAAAACTGTGCTGAGAAAATATGATAACGACTGTAGGCAGCATCAATAATCTGTAACATATGTTTTGATACATGGCATTAGCTGTCAGCTGGACTGTTGCAGCCCTGACTAGTGCCCTGACAGACTCCCTTCACCTTGAGTGCATTTGAACTTTGGCAGCATGCCTGACCTGCTTTTTCCAAGATCCACAAAAAAGCATTAACAGAACATGAAATCAAAATTTCGGGTTTTCAAGTGTCAAGACCTATCCCTTTAGGGTCACAGAGGAAGAGACCTGATCCTTTTCAGGATTACTGAGCAAATAATTAAGTTGATTTAATTTGCCTCATAGGAGAAGTTAGAGCAAGTCTTTTGCAAAACATAGAACTTAACATTATTTATTATATTGATGCAAATAGAAGAAGTTAAATTGCATTGCTGTTCCAACCAAAAACAATAAAGCACTTCAAGCACAAATAGCAATAAATCAGAACATTCCTACTAACTGAATTGGAAATTACAGAGGGGTATGAATCACTAAAATTGTAACCTTTTGAAATTGGGCTTCCTCCAGTGTTCTCAGAAAACACATAAATATGCCAGTTGTTCTTTGTTGATGAAACTTGTTCTTAATCTTACTATTATTTCATATTATACCACACAATTTCATACAAGTGAAGCAATAAACATCAGAATCCATTTGAACATATAACAATAGAAGGTCATCCTTTACGGTACCTCAACCCCAGACACACTCCCTTAGACAATGACAATAAATGGAAGACAATTTGACAGAAGGTACCTTCAATGCATGAAGCAGGAGAAAATGGGGCAAAAGAGTCATACAGTTTTTGATCTCATTTCTGCAGCAGAGCAAAGTCCAAATTTACATAACAAAAAAGCAAACCTGTGAAGATATAGTTAGTTACAGAAGGGATAAGTCAGTAACCAAAACCACCGATATTGAGACACCACCAAAGCTCATGCATAGACTAGTCAGTGTGGAAAAACATGGTATAGTCCTCTTCCTTGAACAGACAGACTATAAAGAAGACACAGTGTAAGTATCTTCTAGAATCCCCTTCTAAAGTTAGAAATTCAGAAGAGGGATAATATTTTCCCATCAGTTTCTTTTAAGTTCTAGCATGTACTAAACAAGCAATTTTAAGAAAGCTTTGCTTCTATAGCTTTTCAAATCAATAGTATTAACTTGACATTACCCATTAACAATACTAACCTAAAAACTTAAGTAGTGATTTTTTTGAACAAAATAATCATTAAATAACAAGTGTATTTGCCATAAAACCTTCAAAGCAAGCAGCAACAGAATACACACAGGTGTAAGAGGATTTACAGGAATAAAACCACTTATGCATTTAACACCTCTCCTCCACAAGAAACTTTAAAACAGAACATGAAACTTACAAGCACCATCAAACAACAACACCTTGAGAAAACTTCTTAAATTTCTTCTGTCTCAGACATACAGCATAAGAGGAAAGTATTTATCTAGAGGTAATACTTCGCTCAGCTAATTAGACTAACAGGCCAATTCTGATCTCACCTGTGCAAGTTAAATTGATTCACAGATGCAAACAGTTACACAGCAGATACATGCAGACAGATTATGTTGTACAGGTCTGTGCTGCTGATTTAAGTTCTTTGCTTATTAGAAATGAAACAGGAAAAAACTACATATTATAGATAATTTCACAGGTCTCATCTTGGCAGAGATACCACTGATCTCCAGTATCCATGAAATATAAACAGAAGAGCTTATAAAATAGGTTCTAAAGTTGAAGATTCCTGTGTACTGGAACTTATTTTCATATGGTTGCAAAATTTGTGTTTTATGTTTAAAAAAAAAATAAAGAAATCAAGATAAGCCAGCTCAGTTATTTCAACTGTTCCTGCTTTTATTCCAGGTGTCTCCTGACCAGTTGATGGTTATTTGTTAAATAAGTTACTGAATTTGAAAGAAGACAACAGTCTACCAATTTTAAGGTGAGGAACAGAAGTAAAAATGCAAGAATTGTTTTCCTTTTGTGATATTCATATTATTTTCTACTGAATGCCTACAGAAATGTTTCCCTTTTTCATACATTATAAATAAATCCGCAAAATAATTTCCAAATAAAGTCTCAATAAAAATAATTTTTAAAATCTAGTGTATCTGATGGAGAAAGCACTAATATAACTTAATTAAATTTATGACTACTGTTTACTGTTGAAATAATGTAATATTGAAAAAGTAGCAACATACTTTAGAAGAATTTTAAATGGAATCAAGTTAAGAAAAAATTAAGCAGTTTCTTTTTTACAGAGGAAAAAAGACTGTTTCTAGTCTGATGCTTCAGTTTGAAAAACTAAACCCAATTGAGTCAAGAGGTATGGCTATTCTTGCTGTTCAGTGTAACCAAAGTACATGGAAAGGTCACCTTGCCAAACCTTTCATTCAGTGCACGCAGGTGTGCATCTGCTGGGCATTCTAGATTTGTTCACTAATGCACTGATTAGAAAGACATGCACATGTAGCTGCAAAGAAGACAGAGACTTAACACAATTTTTTCATTTC